>NC_029787.2:75896269-75936612 GCF_000816755.2 Arachis ipaensis
TCTCTCTCTCTCTCTCTCTCTCTCTCCTTTAATGAATAACGGCTCACTCTTGACACTTTTTTCTTCCTTCTCTTTCAATTTTTTTCTACATTGTGCTAAATTTTGTGTACTTTGTTCAAAATTTTTCAATCTACAACACAGTTCTTCTGAATTCAGATCTCAGTTTTTGTTAAATACGTGATGATGTAAAATCGTAGTTTAGATGAAGTAAATTAGTGTGAATTGAATGTTTTTAGCACGTTATGATAGTACTAAAAGTAAGATATTACTAACTTGTTTTCCTTTATTATCTATTTAATATTGAGTCTTTACTGCGTTAATATATTCCCAGTTTTAGAAAAAAGCTAATGAATTTTATTTTTATTCATTGAAAATCATTCAATAAAGACTTTCAATGAAAAATAATCACATAATTACTAGTAATACATTATAGTTATTCAAATGAACAACAAATACAAGTCTAATCCTCTAAATAAAATTTCAACTAACAAGGCGAGGAAAAATAAGTAAATTCTAATAAATACTCAATTCGCAAACAAACTCGTCCACACATCTACAGCTTCACAATAAGCCTTCGTACTTGTAGCTGAAAGGGTGGGAAAGAGGGGGTAAGAACTGGGGAATCCTTAGTAGGATTGGGATAGTTAGTTAGGTTCATTTTATATTATATTTAGCCAACAGCAACAACCACATGATATATACAAAATTTAACAACCAAATGCACAGGGAGACAATTAATCAAGAAGCACATACACAGAAATCACAGAAACATATAACAAAAGAATATGCGCAAACAAGTATGATGCATGTCTGTCCTATGCAGGCCATGAGCTCATGTATTGATTTACACCCTACAACCCGACATTACCTAAGAACTAGTCTCAAATATGGTTTTTCGTTGTCCTTCGTGCATACGTGTCTTTGGTTAAAAGTACCGTCATTTTGGGACCACCGGCAATCGACACAAAACTCAACGCCATAATATACAGACAAGGAAAACTACCATACTCAATTAGTGGGCGTCCCCGAGATTAACACACAATAGTTCGTGGGTTTTATCCGTATTTAATGATTCAACAGTTTGTGGATTATCCCCTTAATCAATGATTATCAATTCGTAGATTTTTTCGACTTTAAACATTTAATACTTTGTGCATTGAGTAAGTGGGACAGAATCCTAGTCCTTGCCAGGCCAACCTTTAATCTTCTAATTCTATTTTACCATTTTTCATGTTTTTCTCTTTATCTAACCATCAGTTTTATGTTTTTTTGTTATCACAAAATAATTATTCTTTCTTCTTTAACCTCTGATTAATCCTTGAACACAGTTTTTCTTATTTTTTCTTTGGTGCTTTGCACCTTGAGTCTAGCTGTGACTTCTAAGTGTTTTGTCTCAAGCTTATCTTGACACAAAGACACCACAAACACTTAACTGGGAAACTCTTTGAGTTTAATTTCTCTTTTAATTTCTCCCAGTCAGTGGTACTCAGAGCCTTTGGCATGCTCTTTAATTGCACTTGGTCTCGACTCTTAGTGCTCTATCTCATGGATTACTTGACATATTCACACCACAAGCATATGGCTAGGAAAATAATTCTTTGAGATTTTAATTACATTTGACCTTCCTAGCCATTGATGCTCAAAGCCCACAACTAGAAAATTACTTAATACAAATAGATTTACAGACAAATTTGGTCTTTATTATAGACAAATTTTTGGTTACCGACGGATTTTGTCCCTTTGTAAAAGCCTCGTCGGAAATTATTTACCGACAAATTTTTTTTCGTCGGTAATTTGCCGACAGATTTTTACCAGTTACCGATAGATTTTTCTCGGTAAATTTTTCCCTCCATTTTCCTTAAACGTCGAACTTTTTGACGGATTTCTCCTCGGTAATTAGATTCAGATTTTTCGTTGGTAATTGGAAACAGATTTTTCGACAGATTTTTCATCTGTAATTGGAACCTTGGAAAACCATCCCTATCTATGAATACAGATAGAAAATCCGTCTGTAAATCCGTCAGTAAGGTAAAATAGAATCTTTTTTAGAGTTTTCTATTGAAAAATAAACGTGTTTTCGCATGAAATAAATATAAATTTAGTAGAAATTTTCATCTATTTTGCATTCAAATATTCATAATATTTCAAAAAATAAACAAATTTATCGTATTATCAAACTAAATGAAAAGTACTATAAACAAGCAAGTCAATATAATTCAAAACATAAACAAAGTGTATTGATCATTAACTATAATTCTCAGTATATTGTTCAACCATACTAAAAGTATAAGCTAGTCTTCAGTGTCATCTTCATCATCCTTATCATCATAGTCCTCATCCAAAGAGATTGAGAGTGGCGGCAGTGGCGGTGGTAGTGGAACAGCACTAGAACTACTTGACGCTCTAACCTTCTCATAATAGCTAACATAAACCTCATTTCATCTCTTCTATTTTAGCTTTTCCTTCTTGGCCTTTCCAATTGCCCGTTCCAACTTTTCTAACTTCTTTTGAGTCTTTTCCAAAGGAGCCAAGTATGTATCTAACAACTTACTAATACGCTCATCTGTTTGTTGAGTAACATGCTGAAAAAGCTCTTCATTGAGATTATGAATCTGTCCTCACAAATCAGGAATGGAATTTTGGTATCTAGATGCTCTTCCAAATATAGAATTGGCAGAAGTGGTTCCAAACTTGATAGAGCTAGAAAAGAATGCCTCTTTTCTGTAAACTCGATTCTTCTTTTGTCCACCACACACTTCTTCCCAAATCAAGTCTTCATCAGTTGGTGGTAGCTCCATTCCCTGTGCTTGAGCCTCGGCATGTTGGGCCTGAACTTCTGCCAACTTTTTTATAAACTTCTTCTGTTGCACAATGATTATATCAATTATATAAATCAAGTTTCAAACAATATAGTACACTATTTAACAATAATACGGTACTTATGACTTGATTATGTCTACCAAAAAATTATTCAAATATTCCTATTATCACTTTAGATTTAGTACAATGCAGTATGAGATAAAACATAAACATATATATTTCTATACATACATCAAATACAATTTATTGGGAAAAAATTGCATCAAATTCAAAAGAAGATAGGTTTTATTATGGGACACGAAATCAATTACCTTCTCTCTCTTTGATGCCAATCTCTCCACTCATTTAATTAATATTAATTCAACCTGAAAAGCATCCCAGGAGATAGGATCATCACCATGCTACAAGAGGCATCGTGTAGCCTGCCACCAAAGTAGTGCTTCCTCAGTGAGTTGATAGGTAGCAAACTCGACACACTGCTCTTCAGGCACCTGCTGTGCTTGCAGTGCTCGCTCCATGGCCTGAAACCAAGTATCGACTTCAGTCGGATTGGTAGTTCCCTTGAAAACTAGCGGATTGACTTTCAGGACTACTGACAGCGTCATCGACTCATTTTTATCGTTTTCCCCCTACCATTATTGTTCATCTGCTGCCCCAACACCTCAGCAGTGGCTTGCATAGCAGCAGCCATATTCTCTAATACCGCCATAAAGTTTATCGAATTATGCATGTCAGTTTCCGGCCCTTGAGTACTAGTACGACCTCTCCCACGGTCTCAACCGCGTCCACGAGGCGCCATCTGGTTCCTATACACACCAAACAATCGATATCAAGTTGATCAATCTCAATATCAGAAGTCTAGTGCTTCAAAGTTCCAAATGCATGCTCATGAATGTTTATGCCAGTTATATCAGTCAGATATCCTAATAGCACATAAACACACACACAAAGAATGCACAGAAGCATAGTCAGTCAGTCCCTCAGGCTCTACAGGAACGAACTGCTCTGATACCATAATGTAACACCCTACCACACAGAGCCTTATGCTTAAGTCATAAGACAGAGATGGTGAGGTATTACGACATCTAAACATAAACGTATATATATAATAATAGTGAAAAAGATCTTTAACTAGGAGCCTTTGAAGAAAAAGGGATAAAACAAAATCGTTAAATTGAAAAGCACAACACTCCGATCGATAACGTAAACGAAGCAGATAAAGTGAGCTGACACGAATATATGTACAATAGAGTGCCAAGATACAGATAGCAAAGCTCAGGTCTCGGTTCGCGAAGGTAACCGGTCCGAGTGCATAGTTATACATATATAAATATATAGGAAAACCCAAAAAAAAAACTCAAAATGCAGAGTTACAAAGCCTGAGTCTCCAAAATCATCTCTAAGAGGAATTAATACAACATATATATAATAGGTATATATATATATATAAGTGGAGAATATAAGTATCTAAGTAAGTATAGATGACCAAAATAAAGTCCCGAGAGCTAAGGATCTTTGCCAAATCATAAGTCTCTAGCATGCCTTAGCGAGGAGTCTCACGGCCTGCATTTGAAAACCACAAAATCCACATGGGTGAGAACTGAGGAGGTAACAGTGCCCACATATCTAACATATAATTTCTTGGGAAAGACGAAGGCAATCCTAGAACTCCCAATTCATAATTAAAGCGTATAAACAAAACTAAACCATGAGAAATGAAAATAGGCAACTAACTAAGGATCTTCAGTCTAACTAAAACTCCCCTTTCCAACTCCTCTAAACCTCCCAACTGCCACCGATAATATAATATTCCAAGCACAATTATATCAAGCAAGGAAATCACAAATAGGAAGTAGATACAGCAATTAAACAAGTAGCAAATATTTATGCAGTCAATTAGGCATTCCAAACAAATCACACTAAACAAACATATAAATGTATATAATGCATGCTTGTCCTAGTGGCTGATGAGTCTCATCTATCGGTTATAAAGCCAACCCTACAAGTCCTGGTAGCTAACCATTGGACTGTCCCTCTGTCGTGCATCCCCAACTCGAGTTATTTACAAACATAATCATAATCACATACAACACTCTCACTGGTGTTTATCTACGGGGGCGAGCTCATCCGGAACTTTCACAGTGTCCGGCCACACTTACGACATAGGGTCAGCAGAGTATCGAGTCTCAACCTGGAGCACGTGGTGGCTAGCCACTGCTTTCACCCAGGGAAACTCGTATCTCAGATAGGTGGAAGTGCAACAATTACAATATAAATCAACCAGCATATATGCATTCATTATCAGCCATAATTCATTATCACATACAGTCATTCGGCTCATATCATACCCAGCACTTCCACCATTATCCTCAACAACTCATACAATCACATTAGTCATAATTTCTCAATAATTTCCTTTTCTTCATCCACAAGTTACCTCCTTTCCTAGCTTCTTCTTAATTACTAGGCATTCTATTGTGATTTAGAACTTAAAGGATGAAAATTGGGGCTTATAAGTTAGAAATTTGGTTTTAAAAATACAGAAATCATATTTGCTGAAAACAGCGTCACGCGTACGCGTGAGCACCAAAGAAATTCCAAGTCACGCATACACGTGGCCCACACAGAAACATACGCGTGAGGGTGCATGTTGGCCCATTACGCGTACGCATTTCTTAATTTCGCGTACGCATACGGACCAAGCAGAATCGGCTGGTCGTATACGAGAGTTTTGCGTATGCTGTAAGAACCCGCATTTTCACGTAAAATCATTTTAATAAAATAATCTTAGTGCACGGAATAGATTCAAAATTTAGAATTTTTAATTTGAAAATAAAAATGTGAAATTTGATTTCAGTGAATTTTTCTGAGTTGGAAAATGTACTTCTTTCGAAAAGTTTTTGTAAAAATGCGTACTGATACTTAAGCCGGCAGTACCGGCTCTAGACTGTCCAGTATTGCATATTTTGAAAAATAATATTTTGAAAATTGATTTATTGTTTTGAAAGGAGAAAAATAATTTAGAATTGAAAACCGGGCACTAATCTTAAAGGTTTTGGCCCAAAGTGGGCCAAACGGACTAAAAACGCTAACGGATTGGATTGGGTCCAAACCGGACCCAATGTCCAATATATATAAGCTCATTTAATGAGTTGTGAGCTCATTTTTCAACGCTAAGAGAGAGAGGGCCGCGGATTTAGAGAAGAGAGGAGAAAGGGGTGGTGCTACTTTTCACCTCCACCTTCCGGAAGCCATAACTTTTGATCCGGACCTCTGATTGATAAGCCGTTTGTGGCCACGCGAAGCTCTTGTCAAGCTCTATGTTTCTATTCAAAGAAATCTGGTAAGACCACTCTCTCCACCCTCCAGTTTCGTGCCCTAGATTCTGCACATTTTTATGTTTGGTTTTTGAGTAGATTTTGTGGTTTTGCTTGTTTAGGTGATCTCTAGTAGCGGATAATTGTTGGATTTTACCCCTACTTATGTTGGGTAAGGTAAGATTTCACTAAACCCTTGTGTTTAGTTATTTTGTGTATCTTAGGTTTTGATTTTGATGATCTATGTGTTGTTAGTGTGAGCCTTGGTGTTTGTTGGTGTTGGTTGAGGCTTTGAATCAAGCTTGGTGGCTTCGTTTTGATGTTTGGTGTGTTTGGGAATGGGCCAAGGTATAGTTTCGGTTTTCTTTATGTAATATGTAATGTTTATGGATACTTAGACTAGTTGACCCTAAGATATGATTGAATGTTGTGGGTGTATGAGTAATTATATGTGAATCAATGGTAATTGTTGGCGTATGGAATTATTGATGGATAATGAGAATTTTGAGAAATTAAGGTGATGAGTTAATGTAAAATGTTTATGGTGGGTTGGAATGAAGGATATTGATGATTATGATGTTTGATGACATATATTGATGATGATTTTTGATTGTTGGTTATTGTGGTTGTTAGATATTGTTGGGTATCATTGGTGTTGATGAGCTTTATGATGGATTTGGTTAATGATAGATAGGGTTTGATAATGATTGTTGGAATTTATGAGGATTTGTTTTGGTGGTTGAGGTTGTTGTTGATTGATTATGATTTTTAGTGTGGATTTATGATTAAGTAGGAAATTATGGGTATGGTAGTGAGATATGGTATAATGGTTGAGTAATTTAAGTGAAATTGAGGAGAATGATATGAAGAGGTAATGTGTTGTGTGTGGTTGTGGTTTATGATGATTCGGTAGGTTTTGATTTGGTTTTGAATGGAAAGCTGGTCAAAATTGGAGTTTGAGGCCTTTGGTAAAAATGAATTTTTGGTGAACTTTGTCTGATAATAACTTTTGCCTCAATTTTCAAAATCTGATGAAATTTGTCTAGAATTAAAGAGATTTGAAAACCCTTTAAATGGATATAAAGTTTGTGAAATTTAGAATTTTGTAGAGGAAGTTATGATCATTCAAAGTTAGTGTTAAAAATCTGAAATTCTGTAAAGTTGCAGAATTTCAAGATTTCTCATATGTGCGCACGCACAGCCTTGTGCGCACGCACAACCCTGCACTTTTTAAAACCTGTGTGCACGCACAGACCTGTGCGTACGCACAGGCAGAGAAGGGCGTGATGTTTGTCGCATTAGCACAGCTTGTGCGCGTGCACATCAGCGAAGAATTACGACCTGTGCGTACGCACAGTGTGCGTACGCACACTTTGAAAATCTTTCTAGGTGTGCACACGCACACCCCTGTGCGGATGCACACGCCCTGTTTCATATTTTAAACTTTGTTTTCAACTATTTCACCTTCCTGATGAGGTTGTAAGCTTCTATAACACCATTTTCAGACTCTTGGGCTTATTTTAGAGCATTGATATATGGGAAAGGTCCTTGGAGTTTAAGTTGGGTTTTCCTTTGAAAAATTAGCAAATGGAGGTTTAGGTTTCTGGTGTATTACGGATGAGTTAGTCGAGAGAGAAGGAAGAGTGGTGCATATGGTGATTGTTGACAATGATTTGAGAAATTGATGAACTAAGAGTTCGGAATGGAACTTATGACTTGATGATGATTGTGAGGAGTATGAGTGGAAGTGTTAAGAGGAGTGGCCTCTGAGATTGAATGTGTAATTATATTATGCATTGTTCTCCATCGTAGGGGCTGTGGCAGTATCCCACCTACGTTCGGATGTGAGAGTTGAAGCTGGGCTTCTCACTCATATTTCTCGCAACTAGAGAAAGGTGGTAGGGCACTTTCCCTCGGAATATTTTCCTCTGACAAGAGAAGGTGGTAGGGCACTCATCCCTCGGAATTATTTCTCCTGAAAATGCGATTTCTCTCTGATTGTAAGGTGGTAGGGCACAAACCCACGGAATCATGCGGCAACCCGAGGAAGGTGGTAGGGCACGCTCCCTCGAAATATTTCCCTCTGAAAGGAGAAGGTGGTAGGGCACTCTCCCTCAGAATTTTCCTCCTTATGCACAATAGAGAGACTAATCTGGGAGTTGTCGACCGGATTTGCTGTCGGGTTTGGCACAATAACTTACATGTGATATCACAGCCAATAGGACAGGCCTTCATCATATGCATCTTCTATATGCTTTCTTGCTTTGTTTATTTGAGCTTACCTAATTGTATAACATTCCTACTTGCTTTCTTGAATTACTTGCGGCAAATGAATTCTACCTGTGTTTTACTTGCCTGCATTATTTGTGATTGTCCGATGATAGGAGGTTAGGTAGGCGGTGGCAATGGGATCGCACGGAGGTTAGGCTGGCGAGGGCTGTGGGATACAGCGGTGTGTTTAGTATTAGTTAGAAATCTCCTAAGTTAGATAACCACGCTTATGGTTTATGGTTTAAGTTCTTTTATTTATAATTGTCCTAAGCTTGAATATCTGTATGTGATGTGAAGTTCTAGGATTGCCTTCGGCATCCCGGAGCCTTACATCTTACATCATTGGGCATTGTTATCATACTGAGAACCTCCGTTTCTCATTCCATACTTTGTTGTTGTTTTTCAGATGCAGGTCGTAATCTACTTCGGTGAGATTGCAGATATGGTGACAGAGCGGAGTATGGTTCCTCCTTGGTTTAATTTATTTTACTTTGTTATAGTTACTCTCACATCTTTTTGTATTTTATCTTTATGGCCTTAGAGGCTATGTTGAGAGATAGGTTGTATAAGCTGTTTTAATTCTAAAACCCTGTATTTTTATATTTGTAACTAGTCGGCTTAAATTTCGCAAGCTGCGGCTAGTTCCCTATGTTTATGTTACTATATCTATACATTTGTTCTATTCCCTTGCACCTATATCTTGTATCTTGTGTGTTAGTTTAATGTGAACGTTTCGCGCTTCTGAAAGTTCATTTTTGAGCTTAATCCTTCATCAGGCTTCTAGAATATATTATTTCCTTCTATATATAAATATGTATGAGCCTTAGAGTTGTCGAAACCTTTGATTAACCTTTGCCTTACGGCTAGAGGTAAGGCTTAGGGTAATTGGAGTGTTACATTTAGTGGTATCAGAGCAGTTCGTCCTCGTGAGCCTGAGGGATGGACCGATTGTGCTTCGTTGCATACTCTGGGTCATTTTTCTTTCATGCTATTTAGGTTATCTACTTGATATTTCATAGCATGCTTGTTTGTGAGTGCCTTTTTGGGAAAATTGAAGCACTAGACCTTTGGTATTGAGACTGATCACCTATATATCGACTGTTTGGTGAAGAAAGAAACCCTAATTACAACTCACGGACGAGGTCGATCACGTTAATGGAGAGGTAGTGAGGGTGACTAACCTAGCCTATGACGAGCTCAGCCTGTTCCGGAAAAGCTTGTTCGTGGAGTTTGCGGCATATCGGCTGATGGGTGCGGCTTAACACTTGTGGCAACGGAAGTAACGGTTGACGCTTTTGCAGTTTTTACTTTAGATTTTCAATTTCTACACGGTATGGCTTGGATTCTTGTTAAAAAGGTTTTAAAGCTTAAAACGATTTTGAGAATTTGTTTAAAACTGTTGAAAAGAGTTTGAAAAACTATTGGTTTGTTTTATTGGTAATGGGTTATCATAGACAAGATACGAGTAATAGGTAACGCGTTTTGTGGGTTTTGGGAACGTTAGAAACTATTTCTCGAGGTTACTCAGTTACGTACTTTGGATTCTGTTAGAATCATGTGACTTGTTCTTTCCTACCCTATCCTGAAGTTCTTGTGGTCTTTTCTTTTGGATAGTAGTTCGATTTCCCCAACCTTATTCCTCTGTTCATATGCATTCTTGTTTGATCCTAACTGCATATATCTACTTAAAAATCCTTGGTTTATTTATCTTCTTTGTTTAGGCACTTCCTCTTGAGTCATGTATTCTTTGATATATATTTTAAACACGTTTTGATGATTATATCTTTTTAAGCTCTTATTCCGAGTCTTTTGTAAACAAATTGTAATTTAGTTTCCTCTTATTTGACGACAATTACAGCCTTTATTCAGATCTTAACAAAATCGCTTTTGATTTGATATACACTTCTCTATATAAACTTTGAAAGTTTCTTTTACAGTTTAAAACTAATTATTTCCAATACCTCGCCTGTCTCTTCACAGATTTATGGAAATATATTTACTTAAAATACAACTTGATTTTCTAACAACTTTATTACAATTTTTACAAATATCTTTATTTGATTATGTATTTAGGAAATCTTCAAAAGAAAGATTTTACCTCTTTTCCGTTGATTTTCATTTGACAAACTTTACTTAATTTATTTTTAATTTGAATTTGGTTTAGTACAACACATTGTCTATGCAATTGTTGTTCTTTTGAAAATATTAAGTTTATATCCTTCCTTTTAGGAACAGACCAATTCCTTTTTAAGCTTTTCACTTCTTTGAATGATATACTCGGTTCTGTTTTTTATTATTCTTTTAATGTTATGACCGTCACCACTAATCTTAGTTTTCCTTCTCTTGTAAATCTCATATTCGTCCGAGTCAACTTGAATTTATTTCTATCTAGTGCGTTGTTTATCCTTTTAATTGTCCTTCCTTAGTCAATGGTTCCTTCTTGAAAAAATTCACTGTTGATTGATTTGTCCTTCCTTACGAGTTTGTATTCTTTTGGACCAATGGAAAGCTTGTTTGATGTCCTATGCTTCATAGATCTTGTTTGAACTCCTTTGATTTAAGATCCTATCTTGTTTGGTCTGATTTCTTTTAATCACATCTTAATATTCTTGAATGTTCTTATGTGATGGCAATTTCAAGTATATTCTTAGAGTTTTGCTGTGAACTTTTGAAACAAGTTTTGGATTCCCTTAAGAAATCTAAATCGATTCTTCTCGCTTAAATTGCCTCCATAGTTATTCTTTAAATTGACAAAGTTGTTTTGAAGTTGGCATGTACTGTTTTAAATAAAGTCTTGACAACCGACTGATAAGCAAATTTTTACCTCAGAGTTTTCTTTTCTAAATAGAGTTTAACTAGTTCCATATTTGCTATAAAATTTTTACACGCTTGTTTGAATATAAGCTTTGAGAATTCTTGAACAAACCTTTGATTTCTTACAACCATGCCGTGATTTCAGTGTATACCTTATTTGAGTGAGTAACTAAATGTCTTTCAGGATTTTCAATATTATTTGGCCTTAACTCAATTGATTTTCATTTTCTAAACCTCACATATTCTGTCTTTTACTTGAAAACTATTTAGACAAAATGCAATTCAGTTTTCTTTTAACCACATTGCAGTTTTGGTGTATGTTTCTGTCACCCTTTTGTGAAATACGAGTTACATACATTTCTTTTAGCACATGAGGTGATCCTCTTTCAGTTATTCATTCTTTATATTCAAATGTATTAGGTGTACTTAATCATAGATTTTTAAACCTTGAGAGTGTCATCACTAGCTTCAGATAACCTTCTTCTATAATTTTATACTTGTTAACTCAGTTTGATTAGTTCCAAACTACTGCCTTGCTTATCCTTCTTGTGTTCCTATCAGTTATCTCCGATTCGGGAGTTATCCTTGAGTTTGTTAAACCAAATTTCTTCCAATACTCTTCATTGATTGTACATCCTCGTTTACTTGTAGATTCAGCAGTTCTTTCAAAACTCTTGCAGAGATTTTCCTTGTTGCTTGTCCTTCTTGTTTCATAGTCTTTTATCCTTCTGAATAAATGAAAAACTGAAGATTGATGGTTTAGAAGTTATAGTAAACTCTCGTTGCAAGTATAGTTACTAAACCAAGCAATCAACCTTTCTTACAAACGTTTTAGTTGTCACAAGTAACAAACCCTTTAAAATTGATAACCGAGTATTTAAACATCGGGTCGTCTTCTCAAGGAATTGCAGGGAGGTGTTCTTATTATTGGTTATGAGTCTTGTAAATTGGGGGTTTTGAAAGTAAGAGTCCTATCCTTATCAATTGTGATGAGAATTGGATTTTAATCCCACTTTGTTAACCTCTAACTATGAAGGTAAATCAAGTGGATTAATTAGCTTAATCCTCAAGTCCTAGTCAATTCCTATGGAAAGACTAGAGTTATTGGAGCAACTCCCAATTTCAACCACTGCTTTATTTGACAGCTCAAGTGTTACCAATTACTTAACCCAAGCCAAAAGGGAGAAAATATCTAAATTAAATCAAAAGCATCAATATAAATAAAGCAAAGCAATCTTAAATATGAAATACCTCAGATAATATTAATTAAGAAAATCATAACATGAATGGTTCATAAGCCAAATTGAAAAGATAAATAACAATTAAAGTAATAGAATAAAAGTAGAAAATAAATTAAAGGAACATCGAACCTGAGAAGAAGTTGAAATTCTAAATCCTAATATAAATCCTAATCCTAATCCTAAGAGAGAGGAGAGAACCTCTCTCTAAAAACTACATCTAATCCTAAAACTGTGAATTATCATCTTATTATCATGAATGAATGGATTCTCCCACTTTATAGCCTCTAATCTGTATTTTCTGGGCCGAGAACTGGGTCAGAAACAGCCCAGAATTCGCTGGAGAAGAAATCTGCCACGCTGATTTTTTTGTCACTGCGACGTGTCCGCATGGAGCACGCGTTCGCATCGCCTAGCGTCAGGGCAACTATGATATATTATATATCAAATCGAAGCCCCGGACGTTAGCTTTCCAACGCAACTAGAACTGCGTCATTTGGACCTCTGTAGCTAAAGTTATAGCCGTTTGAGTGCGAAGAGGTCACGCTGGACAGCTTAGCAATTTCTCCAACTTCTTGTATTCCTTCTACTTTTGCATGCTTCCTTTCCATCCTCTGAGCCATTCCTGCCATGTAATCTCTGAAATCACTTAACACACATATCAAGGCATCTAATGGTAATAATAGAGGATTAAACATAGGGAACTTAAGGCCAAAGAAGCATGTTTTCAATCAAAGCACATAATTAGGAAGACAAATATAAAACCATGCAAATAGTATGAATAAGTGGGTAAAGAGTTGATAAAAACCACTCAATTGAGCACAAGATAAACCATGAAATAGTGGTTTATCAACCTCCCCACACTTAAACAATAGCATGTCCTCATGCTAATTTTAAGAGAAGCTATAAAGAAGTGAAGAGGAATGATAGAGAGTATGCAATGCAACCTATAAATATAACTACATGCAGAATTATTTTTCCTACTTAGTTAAAAGTAATCAAATCCTTCAAGAAGAAATATGAACTGGATTTCACTAATTCAAATCATGAAAATGAAGTACAAATAGACTTGCAAGAAGAAAATAGCTCATGAAAGCAGGGAACAAGGAATTGGGCATCGAACCCTCACTGGGAGTGTATGCACTCTAATCACTCAAGTGTTTTAGGTTCGATTCTCTCAATTCTCTACTAACCTTGCTTTCTATGGCTTGCTCTTTATCTAACAATCAACATAAATTTAATGCACAGATACACATATCAAGAGATCTTTTAAGGGTTGTAATGGGGTTAGGGTCAAGGTAGGATTGTATTTGGCCAAGTGGACTAAAATCTGAGTCCTTTATTTTTCTCAATGCATATGATTAAATTATTGGATGCATGAATCATGTCCTAAACATTTTTTTTTCACATTTTCAGAAAATTTTAACATACTCAATTCTCAAACCAAATGTTTCCAAATTCAACTTTCCCCATACTTAATTCATGAGCACTCTCACTAGTTTAAGCTAACCAAGGATTCAAATTAAGGACATTATTGTTTTCCGCTTAGAGTTAATGATGTGCTAAAGTAAAGAACAAAGAGGTATAATAGGCTCAACATTGGTTTGCAAAGAATAATAAAAGGGTAAGGCCATATGGGTATGTAAGCTCAGTGAAACAAAGGCCTCAATCATGTAAGTGTATGCATACATCAAACTATGGAAATATAGAATTAAGCAAGACAAAGATCACAATTTTAGAGAGAAAAACACACACCAAAAATAAAATATTGGTTGGTAAAATGCAACCAATTCAAATAGGCTCAAAAATCTCACAGGTTTTGTGTGTTCGAGCTCTAAACCATGTTCCAGTATAATATTTCTTCAAACAAGTGTAACATTAAATTTTATTCAAATTAGTGAAATGCTCTTAAAAGGTTTCTTGAAAAAAAAATATTACTTCAACCAAGTGGTAAAATATGCATAAAATCAAATAATCATGCAATCAAATTTGTAAATGCAACAACTAACAAGGAAAATAAACTATTGGTGTTGAGATAGAAGAGTAACTAACCCATGGAGATCGATATCGACCTCCCCACACTTAAAGATTGCACCGTCCTCGGTGCATGCTGAGATGTGCAGGTGGATGGGTTGTTCCAACTGATGCTTTTCTTCAAGGATTGTGCAGATGGACTTGTTTGTCTCCCTTATAGAAGTTTCTCCCTTTTTCCGTCTTCGGTGGCCAGCCTGAAAGAAGAGAAAAAGAAGAACAGTAACCCAGAAATAAAGATAAAATAAAATATGGTTGCCAGATAATGAGGGTCTCAATTACATGGTAGCTACAACATGCAAATGAGAAACAGTAGAAGTACATGGCAAATCAAGAATGCAAAGTTTGCAAAAATAGGGAAGAGAGTATGGGTAAGGAGAGATAATATAAATTCATGTCAATGTAAAAGTAATACAGGTATAAAAGATTGGCATTGATATAAATAATATTACCTATCCAAAATAAAACAAGTCACTAAGCACCCAAAATAATTCAAGAGAAGATGTAATAGTTAAATAAGAAAATTAACACTAAAGGTAAAATAATGAATTTAGAAAAGAAAAGAAAAATATGCACAAAATTAAGATGCAATGAATGAAATATGCAAATAAATTAAGTAAAATAGAATGAAGGTGAAAAGGAAGGAGAAGTGAAAGAAATAAAGTAAGAAAGAAAGAAGAAAAGATAGAAGAAATTAGGATTAGAAGATAATTGGCGCTGCTTTGGATGAGTTGTGCGGCGCAGGCGACGCGGACGCGTGAGTGACGCGGTTGCGTGGTGCGCGATAAGGTCAGGTAACGTGGACGCGTGGGTCACGCGGTCGCGTGGCCTGATTTGTGCGATTGGCGCGAGTGCAGCCTCGCGTTCGCGCAACTCTCTGTTCGAAACTCTTTTTGCCAAATTTTTGGGTGACGCGGTCACATGGTTGACGCGATCGCGTGGATGGCCATACTTTGAAAAACGACGCGGACGCGTGGGGCACGCGTTCGCGTGGCAAGGCTTGTGCTTCTAGCATAGTTCCAGCCTCATTCCAGCCCAACATACTGCCATACACCCCCTTTACGTCGATTTTACAGAGCCACGCGTTCGCGTGGGTGACGCGGATGCGTGGGAGGCATTTTTCCCATATGGCGCGGACGCGTCGGCGACGCGGTCGCGTGGATCAATTTGTGCCAAAGGCACGCCTCCAGCCATGCTCTCGCGTGACTCTCTGTTCACTTTTCTTTTCTCCTAATGCACTTGTGACGCAGACGCATCAGCGACGCTGCCGCGTCGCGTGCATGCTTTTTTTTTTAATGCAAAATGCAGAATGCAGTGCTAATATGAATGTTATGCAAAACTCCAGGTTCAATACAATAAAATAAAATAAAACTCGAAAACAAATAAAACTAAATAAAAATGAAAAAGGAACGATCATACCATGGTGGGTTGTCTCCTACCTAGCACTTTTAGTTAAAGTCCTTAAGTTGGACATTTGATTAGCTTCCTGTTATGGTGGCTTATGCTTGAATTCATCCAAAAATCTCCACCAGTGTTTGGAATTCCAACAGCCTCCGGGGTCCCAAACTAGGCACGTAAAGCCTTTGAGCAGCTTCAAACAGATTCTTAGGCTCCCGGGGTGTTGAATATTAGAACAGATTCCAGGATCCCAAACCTTATTTTTGCACCTGTCTTCTTGTTGATCATCATGATTCCATCCGGGTGGCAAGCAATCTGAATTCTCACTAAAGCGGCCAACCAACTTCCTAGACCCATTTAGTTGAGCTTTACACCAACCTTTGCATTTAAACTTTGAGTATGCAACCATATTGAACTTTGCTTGACAACTCCAACCACTAACCATCTTTCTCTTACTCTTAATGCCACAAAGAGCTCTAAGTTGACCATCTGTCTCAAGTAAACCATATTCAAGTGGAAAAGTAAAAGTTAAGAATAAGAGTTTTACCCACTTGAATGTTGTATTTGATGGTAATAGCTTTGGGGGAGAGGTCTCCAACAAGTTTGGCACGGAGATTTCAAGCTCCATTCCCTTAAGCTCTTCCTTGACAATTTCCACCTCCTTGCAAGCTTCTTCAGTTTTAACCTTGTCCTCTTGGTAGCTTTTCTTCAATTCAATCTCTTCTTTATTGCTCACCAAGGGCATGGAAGGTTGTGTTTCTTCTTCTTTAATCTCCATCTCTTGATCAACCTCTACAAAGTCTTCAACCATGATCTGCCTTGGAGGTTGTATGCTCTCCTTAACATCAACATATAACACCGTGGAAGGAGGCTCTGTGACTGGACTTTCCAATGGAGGTACAGCATCTCTTAAGTCTGCAACCACTTCTTTCTTAATAATTGCTGCTTTGTCCAGTTGTTTAAGTATAAAATCGTACTCATCCTTGATGATTTTCTTTCCATGACAACTCTTTTCAATTACTCTTTCATCTTCAAGGGTCTCTCCTACCTTTACCCGTAGGGCCTCCTCTAGCTCTTTATGAAGTATGGATTCGCGAAGATGATTCCTTCTTTTCTGTTCCATATCAATAGCATAATTGGGATCATCTTGCTCTTGGATTGATGGATGTGGGTGCTCTTCCATGGAGGGTGGTGATGGGATGAAAAGATCATTATGTGGTTGAAAAGGAAGTGCACTAGAGCTTGAGGGTTGAATATTGGAGGTAGAAGGTTGGTTCATGCGGGATATAAGATTTTGGAGTGTAGAGGTGAGACCAATAATGTTAGAGATGAGTGTATTGTTATCCAATGGAGGTTCGGGTGGATCTATGTATAGCTCATTCGGTTCATAGGGTGGTTGGTATGGTGGATGTGGGTTAGGGTCATATGGAGGTAAATGGTGTAAAGGGGCTTGTGAGTTTGGTGGTTCAAAGCTATATTGAGAGGATGGTCTATAAGCACAGGGTGGGGCTTGTTGGTAAATACAAGGGGGTCCACCATATCTATCAGCTTGGTATGCATTGTTGAGTGGTCCTTGCCCATGATATCTTGGAGGGTGTTGTTTCCTAAAGGGTTGATCGGATCCTCGTGGCTCCTTCCATCTCTAATTGTTTTGACCTTGATGCATGTTCCTGTTGTAATTTCCATTCCTTGCAATAGCATTGGAACCAAACTCAAAGCGAGAGGGGTGAGAACTCATAATAGTAATTAAAAAGTAAAAACGAAAACAAAAACAAATTTAAATTAAAAGGTTATTTAAATTTTGAATTTGAAAATTAAATTTTAAAATTTGAAATTTGAAATTTTAAAATTTTAAAATTTTGAAATTTGAATTTTGAAATTTGAAATTTAAATATTGAATTTTGAAATTTTATTTTTGAAATAAGATAAGATAAGATTTTGAAAAAGATTTGAATTTTGAAATTTAAATTTTGAAATTTTAAATTTTGAAATTTGAAATTTGAAATTTAAATTTTTAAATTTGAATTTTGAAAATTGAAATTTGAAATTTGAAATTTGAGTTTTAAATTTTGAATTTTTGAATTTAATGAGGAAAGAGAAAAACAATAAAATGACACTAAACTTAAAATTTTTTTAAATCAAAACGAAGAAAACAACTAAGAACAACTTGAAGGTCAAGATGAACACGAAGAACAACTTGAAGATCAAGATGAACACCAAGAAAAAAAATTTTTGAAAAATTTTTAATAACTAAATAAAAACCAATAACCTCTTAATTTATGAAAAAGTAAAAATAAAAAACAAAAATAAAAACAAATAAACAAGCAAAAAGTAAATATTTACAATAACCAATAATAAGGCACACGTTTGCAATTCCCCGGTAACGGCGCCATTTTGAAAAACTGAAGATTGATGGTTTAGAAGTTATAGTAAACTCTCGTTGCAAGTATAGTTACTAAACCAAGCAATCAACCTTTCTTACAAATGTTTTGGTTGTCACAAGTAACAAGCCCCTTTAAAATTGATAACCGAGTATTTAAACCTCGGGTCGTCTTCTCAAGGAATTGCAGGGAGAACTCCCAATTTCAACCACTGCTTTATTTGACAGCTCAAGTGTTACCAATTACTTAACCCAAGCCAAAAGGGAGAAAATATCTAAATTAAATCAAAAGCATCAATATAAATAAAGCAAAGCAATCTTAAATCTGAAATACCTCAAATAATATTAATTAAGAAAATCATAACATGAATGGTTCATAAGCCAAATTGAAAAGATAAATAACAATTAAAGTATTAGAATAAAAGTAGAAAATAAATTAAAGGAATATCGAACCTGAGAAGAAGTTGAAATTCTAAATCCTAATATAAATCCTAATCCTAATCCTAAGAGAGAGGAGAGAACCTCTCTCTCTAAAAACTACATCTAATCCTAAAACTGTGAATTATCAGCTTATTATCATGAATGAATGGATTCTCCCACTTTATATCCTCTAATTTGTGTTTTCTGGGCTGAGAACAGGGTTAGAAACAGCGCAGAATTCGCTGGAGAAGAAATCTGCCACGCTGTTTTTTTGTCACTGCAATGCGTCCGCATGGAGCACGCGTTCGCGTCATCTAGCCTCAGGACAACTATGGCATATTATATATCAAATAGAAGCCCCATACGTTAGCTTTCCAACGCAACTGAAACCGCGTCATTTTGACCTCTGTAGCTAAAGTTATAGCTATTTGAGTGCGAAGAGGTCAGGCTGGACAGCTTAGCAATTTCTCCAACTTCTTGTATTCCTTCCACTTTTGCATGCTTCCTTTCCATCCTCTGAGCCATTCCTGCCCTGTAATCTCTGAAATCACTTAACACACATATCAAGGCATCTAATGATAATAAGAGAGGTTTAAACATAGGGAACTTAAGGCCAAAGAAGCATGTTTTCAATCAAAGCACATAATTAGGAAGGCAAATGTAAAACCATGCAAATAGTATGAATAAGTGGGTAAAGAGTTGATAAAAACCACTCAATTGAGCACAAGATAAACCATGAAATAGTGGTTTATCAATAAACTCGAGAATAGTTGTAATGTCGTGTGCGATTTTTAGGCACAGTAATGTGAAGCTTTAGTTCTTTAGAATGTGGTTTGTGGTTATGTAAGGGGAAATACATACGGTTGCTTTTGCGGTTTTTAAATTATGGTTTTTTATTTCTAACTGATATGGTTTTGAACCACGTTGAAAAGGGTTTGAAGGATTAACATGATTTTCAAAATTGGTTTGAAACTTTTGGTTTAAATGTTTTGCTTTTGAAACTAAATCGAAACTCTTGGTCTGAATAACATGGTTTACAGAAAAAGTGATTTTTTACAATTTTCTTGATTTGTGATTTTGGTTTATAATTTATCTTATCAAAACGGAATTCAAATTGAAAGGTTTTGATTTAAGAATAAAAAAAATTTTGAGCCTTTTGAAAAAGCTTTCATAATGAATTGGTTTAGATTGGACTTGTTTTGACAGCTTTGTTAAATGATACAAAAGCATCCTTTGGTTTTGAAACTACGTCAGAAATTCTTGGTTTGGAGGATATTGTTTAAAAAAAAGTGAGTTCTCCGATTATGTTCATTTGTGGATTTGGTTTCCAAATTATCTTATCGAAAGGAATTCAAACTGAAAAGTTTTCATTTAAGAAAACCATGATTTCAAGTAGATGACTTTCGAGTAAACGTTTAGCTCTTTTGAAAAAGTTTTAACAATGAACTCATTTATAAGGAACTTGATTTAAAGGTTTTAAAAAGTATTACAAAATTGGTAATTGTTTTAAGAAGAACTTTGGATGCGTAATGACGATAATTAGAGTGCCGCAGCGGAAGGCAAATGGGAACGTCGACACGGTAGGATGATGGTGAACGAGGTGCCTTGGCAACTTGTTGGATTAGCAACATTGAGAGTAGGATGCTTTGTGGGGAATATATATATATATATATATATATCCCATCGCGTGATTCGGATTTTTCGAGAGCGAAAATCTTTTTAAGGAGGAGAGGATGTAAGAACCAGCATTTTCACGTAAAACTGTTTTAATAAAATAATCTTAGTGCCCGGAATAGATTCAAAATTTAGAAGTTTGAATTTGAAAATAAAAATGTGAAATTTGATTTCAGTGAATTTTTCTGGGTTGGAAAATGTACTTCTTTCGAAAAGTTTTTGTAAAAATGCGTACTGACACTTAAGCCGGCAATACTGACTCTAGACTGTCCAGTATCGCGTATTTTGGAAAATAATATTTTGAAAATTGATTTATTGTTTTGAAAGGAGAAAAATAATTTAGAATTGAAAACCGGGCACTAATCTTAAAGGTTTTGGCCTAAAGTGGGCCAAACGGACCAAAAACGCTAACGAGTTGGACCGAATCCAAACCGGGTCCAATGTCCAACATATATAAGCTCATGAGCTTTGAGCTCATTTTTCAACCTTAAGAGAGAGAGGGCCGCGGATTTAGAGAAGAGAGGAGAAAGGGGTGGTGCTACTTTTCACCTCCACCTTCCGGAAACTATAACTTTTGATCCAGACCTCTGATTGACGAGCCGTTTGCAGCCACGAGAAGCTCTTATCGAGCTCTACGTTTCTATCCAAAGAAATCTGGTAAGACCTCTCTCTCCACGCTCTAGTTTTGTGCCCTATATTTTGCACGTTTTTATGTTTGGTTTTTGAGTAGATTTTGTGGTTTTGCTTGTTTAGGTGATCTCTAGTAGCGGGTAATTATTGGATTTTATCCCTACTCACGTTAGGTAAGGTAAGGTTTTACTAAACTCTTATGTTTAGTTATTTTGTGTATCTTATGTTTTGATTTTGATGATATATGTGTTGTTAGTGTGAGTCTTGGTGTTTGTTGGTGTTGGTTGAGGCTTTGAATCAAGTTTGGTGGCTTCGTTTTGATGTTTGGTGCGTTTGGGAATCGGCCAAGGTATGGTTTCGGTTTTCTTTATGTAATATGTAATATTTATGGACACTTAGGCTAGTTGACCCTAAGATAGGATTGAATTTGTGGGTGTATGAGTAATTATATGTGAATTGATGTTAATTGTTGGCGTATGGAATTATTGATGGATAATGAGAATTTTGAGAAATTAAGGTGATGAATTAATGTAAAATAGTTATGGTGGGTTGGAATGAAGGATATTGATGATTATGATGTTTGATGACATATATTGATGATGATTTTTTATTGTTGGTTATTGTGGTTGTTAGATATTGTTGGGTATCATTGGTGTTGATGAGCTTTATGATGGATTTGGTTAATGATGGATAGGGTTTGATAATGATTGTTGAAATTATGAGGATTTGTTTTGGTGGTTGAGGTTGTTGTTGATTGATTATGATTTTGAGTGTGGATTTATGATTAAGTAGGAAATTATGGGTATGGTAGTGAGATATGGTATAATGGTTGAGTAATTTAAGTGAAATTGAGGAAAATGATATGAAGAGGTAATGTGTTGTGTGTGGTTGTGGTTTATGATGATTGGGTAGGTTTTGATTTGGTTTTGAATGGAAAGTTGGTCAAAATTGGAGTTTTGAGGCCTTTGGTAAAAATAGATTTTTGGTGAACTTTGTCTGATCATAACTTTTGCCTCGATTTTCAAAATCTTATGAAATTTGTCTAGAATTAAAGATATTTGAAAACACTTTAATCGATATAAAGTTTGTGAAATTTGGAATTTTGTAGAAGAAGTTATGATCATTCAAAGTTAGTGTTAAAAATCTGAAATTCTGCAAAGTTGCAGAATTTCAAGATTTCTGATATGTGTGCACGCACAGCCTTGTGCGCATGCACAACCCTGCACTTTTTAAAACCTATGCACCCGCACAGGCAGGGAAGGGCGTGCTGTTTGTTGCGTTAGCACAGCTTGTGCGCGTGCACATCAGCGAAGAATTACGACCTGTGCGTACGCACAACCCTGTGCGCACGCACAAGTCGGGAAGGATCAGTACCTGTGTGTACACACACCCCTGTGCGTACGCACACTTTGAAAATCTTTTTGGGCGTGCACACGCACACGCCTTGTTTCATATTTTAAACTTTGTTTTCAACTATTTCACCTTCCCGACGAGGTTGTAAGCTTCTATAACACCATTTTCAGACTCTTGGGCTTATTTTAGAGCATTGATATATGGGAAAGATCCTAGGAGTTTAAGTTGGATTTTCCTTTGGAAAGTTAGCAAACGGAGGTTTAGGTTTCTGGTGTATTGCGGATGAGTTAGTCGCGAGAGAAGGAAGAGTGGTGCATATGGTGATTGTTGACAACGATTTGAGAAATTGATGAACTAAGAGTTCGGAATGGAACTTATGACTTGATGATGATTGTGAGGAGTATGAGTGGAAGTGTTAAGAGGAGTGGCCTCTAAGATTGAATGTGTAATTATATTATGCATTGTTCTCCATCGTAGGGGCTGTGGCAGTATCCCGCCTACGTTCGGATGTGAGAGTTGAAGCTGGGCTTCTCACTCATATTTCTTGCAACCAGAGGAAGGTGGTAGGGCACTCATCCCTCGGAATTATTCCTCCTGAAAATGCGATTTTTCTCCGATTACAAGGTGGTAGGACACTAACCCACGGAATCATGCGACAACCAGAGGAAGGTGGTAGGACACGCTCCCTCGGAATATTTCCCTCTGAAAGGAGAAGGTGGTAGGGCACTCTCCCTCGGAATTTTTCTCCTTATGCGCAATAGAGAGACTAATCCAGGAGTTGTCGACCGGATTTGCTGTCGGGTTTGGCACAATAATCGACATGTGATATCACAGCCAATAGGACAGGCATTTATTATATGCATCTTCTATATGCTTTCTTGCTTTGTTTACTTGAGCTTTTCTAATTGTATAACATGCCTACTTGCTTTTCTTGAATTACTTGCGGTAAATGAATTCTACCTGTGTTTTACTTGCCTGCATTATTTGTGATTGTCCGATGATAGGAGGTTAGGTAGGCGGTGGCGATGGGATCGCACAGAGGTTAGGCTGGCGAGGGCTGTGGGATACAGCAGTGTGTTTAGTATTAGTTAGAAATCCCTTAAGTTAGATAACCCTGCTTATGGTTTATGGTTTAAGTTCTTTTATTTATAATTGTCCTAAGCTTGAATATCCGTATATGAAGTGAAGTTCTAGGATTGCCTTCGGCGTCCCGGAGCCTTACATCTTAGATCATTGGGCACTGTTACCATACTGAGAACTTCCGGTTCTCATTCCATGCTTTGTTGTTGTTTTTCAGATGTAGGTCGTAATCTACTTCGGTGAGATTGCGGATATGGTGACAGAGCGGAATATGGTTCCTCCTTGGTTTAATTTATTTTACTTTGTCATAGTTACTCTCACATCTTTTTGTATTTTATCTTTATGGCCTTAGAGGTTATGTTGAGAGATAGGTTATATAAGCTGTTTTAATTCTAAAACCCTGTATTTTTATATTTGTAACTAGTCGGCTTAAACTCCGCAAGCTGCGGCTAGTTCCCTATGTTTGTGTTACTATATCTATACATTTGTTCTAGTCCCTTGCACCTATATCTTGTATCTTGTGCGTTAGTTTAATGTGAACATTTCACGCTTCTGAAATTTCGTTTTTGAGCTTAATCCTTCATCAGGCTTCTAGAATATATTATTTCCTTCTATATATAAATATGTATGAGCCTTAGAATTGTCGTAACCTTTGATTAACCTTTGTCTTGCGGCTAGAGATAAGGCTTAGGGTAATTGGGGTGTTATATACGCAAAATTCCCATGTCACGCGTACGCGTGGGAGACGCATACACGTGGGCATGCAATTTTGCCCGTGTATGGGATACATGTGTACGCATGTAATGCAGCAACACAAAAAGTTGCTAAGTCCCATTTTTCCTCCGTTCTTCGAACGGCATAAACATCTTGGATCCAATTTTATTTCTAAACAAGTTTAACACAAATCGATGGTTTGGAGACCAAGTTATGCTCCGTCAAAGTTGAGCCAAAAATCATTATTTTCACAAAACCTGCAAAACCTCCAAATTTCAAAACACATAACTTCCAAACCCTTTTTAAAACAACCAAAACTCAGCCACTCAACATCAAGCATGTTCCAACTTTCCATTTAATTCCCAACTCACCAATTCTTCCACTTTTAACCAAATCTCAATTCAATAAATTCAATTCATAATCAACATTTCACATCTCAATCTCCCAATGAATGTTCAATTTCATCAATCATTATATATACATATCAATATCACATACAATTTCATACTCATCAACAAGAGCCTCAACCTTACTAACAATTAGGCATATCATCCATATCACTTATAACCTTACATGCTTTATCAACAATTAGCACCACTCACAACCATTCAACCATTATTCGTATATTCAACTTAATCCATATCATCCAAAAACTACATCAATATTTCAAAATCCTATCATAGGGTCACTAGCCTAATTTTTCACATTAAATTACATTTTAGATATAGGAAACCGAAACCATACCTTGGCCGATTTTTCGCTCAACCCGAAACACTTCCAATTGTACTTTTCCTCAACTTTCAATGCCTCAACACCACACCAACCAATTTTTCAGCACCACAAGCCCATTTCACACTTTCCAAGACCTCAGTCAAGCTCTAATGTACACACATACATTACCTAATACACATAATATACACCCACACATACAACTCAATCACTAAATCACAAAATTTCAAGTATTTGACTTAAGGTTGAGATTTTTACCTTACCCAAAGATCGAAGAGGCAAGACTAAGCTTTTCAAGCTAATTGGATCCTATAACATCAAAGAACCTAAAATCTCAACATTTTTATCCAAGAATTTCGAATTCAAGGGCTGAGGAAACAGAAATGAAATCGTGACGTACTTCTCAAATGAAGTTGTGGGCTTTGTAGAGTTCGATGTCACGATCGCGTGGCCGCAAATGATGCGGCGATCGGAGCTCCAGATCATAAGTTATGGTGGATTGAACAAAGAGCAAGGGTTTGAACTCAAGGTTCTCTCCCCAAGTGTATGTGCAGCGTGTGTTTCACTTTGGAGAAGAAGAGGAAGCTGGCTTCTATGTGTTTAATGAACTTGGGTTAGGCTAAGGGCCCAATACGGGCTCGATTGGTCCGGTTTGGCCCTTTTAGCCCAATCTAGGGTCAAATTCTTTAAAATTGATGTCAAAATTTTCGTTTTAATTTTCTCTATCATATTAAACCATAAAATTTACATTTTCAATTTTCTAGAATAAATATTAATTTGTGAGTTAATTACTCATTAATTAACCAGGTTTTACATGTTTGATTGGTTGTAATTAACACTATTTTGTTTAACTTGCTTAAAAAATAAACACTGCTTTTTTGAATGTATATATGTGAATATTAATGTAAATGTTATTAGAAATCTAATGTTAATGTATACATTTGATTTAAGATGGATTAGTTCTTATCTTTTCGGTGTGAGATGTTAATTTATATATCTGTTGAAACTGTCTATCTGCTGTTTTGTTCCAGATTCACAGTGAATGGAAATCAGGATATTTATCAAACATTAATAGCCCTAAAAATCTAAATGAACCGAAATTAATACACTGGATGAACCAAAAAAGTACATGTATCACTATTAAGAAAATGTTTCTATCAGTATTCAGTTTCAAAATAGCTTTCTACATAATAAACCAAACACGTTATTAAGGTGAATCAACTATATAGTACTAAATTAATGGAATATTGTCCATTATATAAAAATCAAATTCAAAACAGCTTTCTGCATAATAAACTGAACACATTATTAAGGTGAATCAATTGTATAGTACTAAATGAACGAAATATTATCCATTATATAAAATCAAATTCAAAATAGCTTTCTACATAATGACCGAAGACGTTATTAAGTTGAATCAATTGTATAGTACTAAATAAACGGAACATTATCCATTATTAAACATCTGTGTCTACAATTTAGATATTATCAATTCAATTCAATTCAATTCAATTTAGCAATTGCATTCCATTCAATTCATTCAAAAAAAAAATTAAAAGAGTGCTTGGATGAACTTTGAGAGAAATAAATTTATGATGAATCTAATACAAAAGATTGGGCCTTTAATATTTCATCTGGAGTTGTTAAAGAACTTTACTTATTGGGAAGCTTGGAAAAGAATAGCAACATAATAAAATTCAATGAGAATAACGTGGCACAACTCATAGAAACTAATTACTTTGACGCGCTTGCTCCTTGTGTGCATATAACAGAGATTATTTGCAATAAACTAGTCAATCACTTGGAATGGAGTCTTGGGAGAAAGGATATATATTTGCAATAAACAGCTTTCTGTATAATGAACCGAACATGTCATTATGGTGAAATAATTGTATAGTACTAAATGAATGGAACATTATCCATTATATAAAATCAAATTCAAACAACTTTTTGCATAATGAACCGAACACGTCATTATGGTGAAAAATATATATAATACTAAATGAATGGAACATTATCCATTATATAAAATCAAATTCAAATAGTTTTCTGCAAAATGAACCGAACAGGTTATCCTGGTGAAATAATTGTATAGTACTAAATGAATGAAACATTATCCATTATATAAATTCAAAACACCTGTGTCTACAATTGAGAGATTATCAATTCAATTCAATTCTATTCAATTCAGAACATATGCGTACATTCAATTCAACTCAATTCAATTTAACAATTGCATTCCATTCAATTCGATTAAAAAAAATCCAAACCACGTCTGCTTGATTCGTTTCAGAAGAATAATCCAAAACGCTCTCATTCAACTGATTCGAAGTTGAATCATTCATTTGTTTAATAGAATATTGAAATATGAAGACGAAAAAGATAAATCCACAAAATCAAAGAAGAAAACGAAGAAGAATAGGAAGAAGAAGGATGAGCAGCAGAGAAGAACAACGAGCAAAAGAAAAAAATAAAGAAGAAGAACAACGAGCAGTAGAGATTGCAGATCTGAAAATTACAATACAAATCGTTAACGTTGAAGAAGAGAAAACGAATAAGAATGTTTACGTTGAAGAAGAGGTTTATCTGTTATGTTGATAGAGGGAGAGAGGGGCGCGCGTATATTTCATATAACTTGGGAAAGGCGCGTTAACGAAAAACTACTTAGATGACTTGGATAGATGTTTTATATGGATGTGGAGCATTATTATTTTTATTAATATATCTATTCAGTAGATATTGTACTCTTTATATTTACAGAGCATATTAATTATAAAAAAATAAAAAAATTAGGCATATTCTTTTTCTTTCTCTTTTTTCTTCTCTTTATTTCTTTCATTTCTTTTCCTTCTCGCTGCAAATAAGCAAATAGATTTGCGACCTTGAGATAATATTTATAAAACCAAATTGAACGTATTTCAGAGCCAAGGCAACGAAATTGCATTTAGTTCTAGTGCAATATAAATTTATATATATTTGATTGAATAATCAGTAAAGTATAAGAATGAATCAGAGAATGATAAGTATTTTAAAATTTACACACATTGAAAAATAAATAACTTTTTTAAGAATAAAAACCGATGGATTATTTGTCATTTTAAATTTGGAGAACTATTTCACTCTTTAATTTGCATGGTTAGGGTGTTAAATTAAATTATAGGAGAAAGAAGAGTATTACTGTATCTATATATACTTATAGTTTGAATTGAGGCAAGTCACTAATTACTAATTTCATAAGCAAAATGTATTAAGTAATATTTTTTATTGTAATTGAAATTAAAATATATTATATATTATTAATTTGATCATCAAAAAGTGTCACATATTTTTTTTTTTCATTGTAATTAAAATAAAATTCTTTTTATCTAAAATTAAGGAGTAGTTCTCTCTTTCTTTTACACTCACTTAGCTTTAAATTAGTATACCATAATTTTTAAAACTTATTATCAAAATGTAAGTTTTTTCAAACTATTTATTTAGATGTTATCGTTTTTTATGGTGACATCTATCATTTTTTTAGTATTCTGATTGAAAAACGCTTATTCGAAAAGTGTTTCTAATAAAAAAAAAATACCAATCTACAAATTGTTTACTATACACAAAATACTAAGTGAACCATGAATCTCATATCCTTATTTTTCTCACATTTGATAAAATTTTTAATATTTATGAGAAGAATGTTAGATATTAATTTTTAAAATTATAACAAAAATTAAATATTAAGATACAATTTATTTTAAAAAACTTATAATTTTATAATATTATTACTAACAAAAATATCAATATTTATTGTAAATACAACGTAACATAAAATTTGTAAGACTCGAAAAAATACTAACGAGTTAATTATATAATTAAAATTAAATTAAGAGGATTTAAATTGCTCGATCTGGATTAAAAATTAAATTTTATAAATTGAATATTTACAGATAAAATTTGAGTTTAGAAAATTATTTGGAGCGCGAAAATATAATTATTTAGAGAAAAACGCATACGGCTGTTATAATTAAATGTACACGCTTAGGTTTATCCGGTATTACATATGAGAGAAATAAAAATGTAAAAAAGATTAGAAAAATATTTAGAATACAAATTGGAGCACTTATTTTTAAAAATATTTAATGGTCAAAAGGACAAAAATACCCCTCACTTAAAACATCAAATACCGACTTTATTTTTCAATTTCATCTATTTTGCACTTTGATAGGGTGAGAGCTCGAGAGAAAGAAGGCAGAAAGGTGAAACTCCAAAATACTATTCATTTTCATCTTTAAATTCACTTTTCTCACAAATCGGAGCTTCGTTCGACGATCCGTTTGCGATTACGCGTTACTCCCAACTCTCTCTACATTTTCTATGTAACTTTTGTGGTGATTAATCGTGAGAATTTAACCCCATTTCTCCATTTTTATCTATTTTTGCATTTTGGGTATGTAGTTGTTGAAATTGGTGATTTTGATACTTTAGGGGAAGCTCAAGCTCAAGAACGTGGGTTTTGTCTCGCCTGCGTGGTTGATGAGGCATCGACACTGGGCAAGGACGGTGGTTTTGTCCTACTTGCTCGAAGTTGTGGTGTACGTAGATGTAAGAAAGGTGACAGAGTACTCTCCCTTCTAAGATGTGACAAGACACTCTCTCTCCCGAGACAAGCTTGTGATAAGTCCGGGTGATACTCCAGTGAAAAGACGACAGGACACTCTCCCTCCTGAGATCGGCTTGTGATAAGTTTAGGTTATCCACCAGATATATCGGGTCGGCAGTTTAACCGACACATGAGCTCACGGTCAGTAGGACAGGCAAGCATCATGTGCATTTGTTTGTAATTACTTGGGTGTGAATAATTATTTTGGTTTACCTATTTAATAATCCTGTTTAACTATTAATTGTATTACTTGTTCTAAATATTTTTATTTGTGATGGTTTGGTATGATGGATTGTTTGTGATTGCATTCCATTGAAATTATAGAGACTGAGAACAATAAAGATGACTAGTAGAAGTGGATAAAACTAGTAGTAGATTAAAATACTTTTGCCTTAGCAAATTAATTCTGTACGGATTAGTTAAGACCCTAGATTTGGATTCCTATAAAATTGGAGATTAAAATTGTCTAAAGGGTTCATATTTTCTTATATAGTTTTTATTTGGAACTGTTACTCTGTTGGGATCTTTTAGGTTCTCACTCGTTGTTGTTATTCTGTTTTTCAGATATAGAATACAACGCACTTCGATGAGAGTGTGGGATTTCATGTGATGAAGCGAAAAAGATTCTTTAGAGATTTATTTTGGCTCTAGAATTCTTTCCTTTTTTAAAAATTATTGTTGTGTAACCAAAATTCCTTTTAGAGGCATTTTATGGAGAAATAGATTGTTTATTTTGTATATTCCGCTTATGTATACAGCGTTTATCGCTTTAATACGTCTATGTGAATTTAACAGTTTTTTGTGTTTATTTTTTTTACGAGCTCCTAATTATTATATTATTACGAGTGTGATAACCCGTGCCATGCACGTGATAAAATTGAAATTATAATTTTAAATTATTCTATTAAAATTAATTTAAATTGTAATAATTTAATTAATAAATAAATAATATGATGTGTATTGTTCGTGTTTTTTTAAATATAATATTAAATATATTAACTCGAATGTAGCTATTAAGTGTATAAAAATTATGTTTGAATTATGAATTCTCTAAATGAAATTATCCCGTTTAAAATTTTTAAATTATGGTTTCAATCATAAATTATAATTATGATTTAAAAAAATTTCTTTGATATAATATTACATTTTTTCTCCACTTTACTATTAATATATTGATATTGCAAGTCTAAATCACAGTATTTTACTTAATCTTGACTGAAAAAGAAAATAGTTACGTGTTTCTATCATTTAATTTATTTAATACACCATGTGTTAACACTAACGGTAGTTTTTTTAAAAAAATATATTGATATAAATAGATATAATATAATTACAAATATAACATAAATAAATAAAATATATAAATAAATGCAAAACCAATATGTTTACCAATGTCTTTGTTAAATTTTATAAATTAGAGAATAAATTATGTATTCGGTTGCTCGGTGATCACATAAATGATCAAGTAATTAGATTGTAAATTGATCTCATAGTGTACATCTTATTTTTTTCTCATTTTGTAATGAAAGCAAGAATTAAGAGAGTAAGTAATAATACATGAAGAAAAAAAATTGCACCACAACACATAATTATTACCAAAAGAAATATTCATATTAAATATTAAAATTTTACATACTGCAAATCATGAAGATCAATCATAATGTACTGATCACTTTTCTCTATTTTTTACCATGATATAAATTTTTTTTTCCAGTCAAGAATCTAATAACATCTAATTGAACAAAAAAAATTGAATTAAAAGTACCAAATTAAGGATAAATGAGTGAATAATATAAGAAATTATAACTTCGTACGTGTATAAAATAAAGAGAATTTACTGATTTATTTTATGTTAAACGATAAAATTAACAATAGTATATTAATAAAAGGATATACCTTTAAAAAAAGTCACAATACAATTTCAAATATTTTCATAAATAAACTGTTAAAATTTTTGTTGTCAATAAAATGATGCTATTATACAATTTTTTGGCAAAATTTAAAATAAAAAAGAAAATAATTTTGTGAGTTAATATAAATTAATTACGTACCAAATAAGTAGAACCATTCATTTGTTTGTTTCAATATATCAGTATGGACAAGCAAATTAAAATGATTATCCAGAATTTTTCGATCATCGACGGTATGTACTATACGTGACTCCTTCTTAAAAGATATTTTGCACGTGTGTACAGTCAGAAGATATATTTCGCTTGATTTCTCAATCTCAAAATTTGAGAAGACATAGACCTTCCTTTCTACCAATTCATTCTCAAATATTTTTATCAAATAATTCTTGATTGAACAATGAATTTTATCGTACTATAAAATAAATTAAATATAAAAGCTATTAGTATTTACAGAGCTATTAAAAAGAATTGTCCTTGACTTGTGAAATGGTATACTTATAAAGTTAACTTAAAATATAAACTACAAATATTTATAAGAATTAATTTTGATGCACTGACAGTGTAAAGTAGTTTTACACATGTATCTAATTACGTAATGACACATCAATAAAAATAAATACCTTTCACATTAACTGCGTGAATGGTCATCTAAAAGAACGGATGTGATTGCACGACTATGTAAAACGCTTTACACTGTCAGTGCATTGAAATTAAACTCTATTTATAAATTAAACTTAGCATTACCTAAAAAAATTTAGTAAATGAATCAACTAATCTTATCATCTATTAGAACTATTTCTATGTAAACCGTCTTACTCTTGTCAAACTTGGATAGGACTTTCTATAGCCTTATAATTCTTGTCTTTATTTTTCATATTTTCTCTTTGTATAATCTACCATAGGTGATACTATTGATAGGATCGTAGTCAATAGTCATTAGGTATGGAAAAAAAATAGAATAAAGATTATATCACAATTATAAATTTTTTAAATGATAAACATGAAAAAAAATTTACTATTGCTTATTATATATACTAATATGTCAATAATTTTAAAAATATACTAATAATACTAATAGTTTAAGGATAATTGTACTACAGTTATAATAAATTTAAATTTAGTTATTACTCTAAATAAATAAAATAAATAATATATTTGAAAACTAAAGAAAAAAAGATTAACAGTAATCATATTTAGAATGTTCCCATATTTTTTTTTAATTTTTTTTTGCTTGCTATTCTTTCACTGCATTGTTAGATCAAAGAAACTCTAAATTTGAAATATAATAATAAATATGTCATGTAATAAAAAAATAACAAACTATATATATATATATATGAGTTATTAATTATTTTTTGTTATGATTTTTTTATATATATATATATATATATATATATGATTATTTTTTATTCTACAATCGAGTAATAATTTTTTATTTTTTATATCCATTCATATTCTTTAATCTCTTTTTATATGCGTGATTAACAATTTTTTTTAAACGGTGATATTTTAAAATTTTTTCACGTATTTTTATATATTAGCAAGAAAACACTCTTTTTCCTTTTTCACGCCTTAATCTTAATTAATCAATCTTGTGTCCATATAATATAATTAAACTTTTAATCATTCTAATCTGTTGATGAATTATATTTCTCTTAATAATTGCATTACTAATCTGAAATACAAAAAAAATGTGATATATATATCTAAAAAAGAAAACAAACTTAAAAATAAAAATAAAAAAAGAAAAAATTTCATATTAAAAAGTTTAAAAATAACATATCCAAAAAGAATCGTCATAATATATAAATTGAGATAACAATTTAAATTTCTCTAAAACTAATTTAATCAAATAATACCAATATTAGAACTAAATTATTTAAATAATATTTAATCTATTCTAATCCTTAGATACGTATAGATTAGAGTCAATCTCGTAACACCCAACCGAAATAACATCATAAGATCGAACATTTAGAATCCGTACAAATTTAGACTATCTTCTTGTTAAAATTGTCAAACTAAATTGATTTTTATTCTCTTCAATAGCATTGCATTAACGCACCAGAAGGCCGGTAGTTTCTGAAAAAAAATCACAATATGTTATAAAATTATTTTTAATACAAAAAGCTTAAGAGAAGAAAATTTAATTATAGTACCAATCTTTGAATTGCATCTTCACGGTTGACACAAAATTTTCAAAACTGAACCTAAATTGAGGAAATTCAATCTCATTATATGCTCCACTTCGAATATTTTCGGACAAACATAGAAAACATGGAGAAAATGTGATTTGAACTTGACCTATAATAAAGCTCCTTAGAAACAATTGTCCAATCAAAGAAGAATAACAGATTAGAAAAAAAAGAATGCTTTGATTCTTAGAATTAGACTCACTAACCAAAAAGAAACACTATATATAGCCTTTAGTAGTACAAAAATAATTATAGAAATTAATTATTGCAATATCAATTTACCACTATGAATGTTAGTATCATATGTTTAATAAATCAAACAAAATTTAAAATAATTTAATATTTACTCTAATTAAATTAAATACTTGAAGTTATGATTAATGTAATTTAATGAATCAAATAAAATATTAAATGACAAAATATTTATCCTAATCAAATAAAATTACAAAATTGATTAGTTATAATTAATATAATTGAATAAACCAAACACATTAAATATGATTAAATATTGATTTGATAAGTAGTTTAATAATGCATTAAATATTGATTTGATGTAATTATAATGAAGATATGTTTCTAAATTAGTATAATTATGTATTATTCATTAAATATCAATTATAATAAAGATATTTTGTATAAATTAAATTTAAACGAATAAGATGATTTAATCAATTATACAAATAATAGCATATTTATAAATATTACTATTGAAAATAATCTCACTAATGTAAATGATCAATACAATAATTATATAAAAAAATAACTAATTACATGATTATTGTATAATTTTCAAGATCCTATATAGTTAAATCTAATGGACAAATAAAAAATATTTATATGATAATGTCCTAATATTTTAGCATACTATAAATCATATTATAAATTTATATATCATTATAATTTTAAGTCAACTCCTTAAACACATTATAATATAAACCATCTAAAAAGATATACTAAATTAACGAATATCACATGGGTTACAACATACACTCTAAATTGTCATGATATTTCAAATAAAAAGAGCATCAATACAGAAAAATCAATGAATATATATAACTAAAATAAAGAGCCACAAAGAGACGAACAAATACAAAAATTGTACCTAAACACGAGAGAGAGGGGGGAGAGGGAGAGAAAAGAAAGCGAATGAGTAAAAAATATTTGATCTTATATAAATAGAGGGTATTGAGAAAATAAACTAATTAAATTAATTCATATATTTCGTTATCATATTTATTATTTATTAAATAATTCGATATTTACTCCAATCAAATCAAATAATTAATTATAATAAATGGTGAAATTTAAATGTCTAATCAAATTAATTAATTGATATAATTAATTAATTATAATTGATTTGCTTTAACGAATTAAATGAAATAAATCAAGAAACACCTTAAGAGCATGTCGCATCAGTTCTGTTATTAAGTGCAAAAATTTGATTTTTTATATAATAAAATAAGTGTAATAACCCGTGCCATGCACGTGATAAAACTGAAATTATAATTTTAAATGATTCTATTAAAATTAATTTGAATTGTAATAATTTAATTAATAAATAAATAAATAATATGATGTGCATTGTTCGTGTTTTTTTAAATATAGTATTAAATGTATTAACTCAAATGTAGTTATTTAGGTAGCGTTTGTTTTGAGGTACTGAGACAGAGACTGAGAGACTGAGATTCAATATCGTGTTTGTTAGTTCAGAGACTGGTACTAAAATTTCTGTCTTTGTCTTTAAAATTTCAGTATTTCAGTACCTTCAAAAAGTAGGGACACAGGGGACTGAAATTTTTAGAGATGGAAACTAAAACTTTAATAACATTTTATACCTAAAATACTTTCATTTCAATTAATTAATTTCAATTTTACCCTTTGTACAAATTAAATTAGAGTTTCATTCTTATTTCAATTCCTGTCTCCCATTTTGTACCAAACAGAATACTGAGATTTATTTCAATCCCTGTCTCTTAGTTTCTGTCTCTCAGTCTCAGTCTTTCCGTCTCTGTCTCTCCACCAAACGCTACCTAAGTGTATAAAAATTATGTTTGAATTATGAATTCTCTAAATGAAATTATCCCGTTTAAAATATTTAAATTATAATTTCAATCATAAATTACAATTATGATTTAAAATTTTTTTATATAATATTACATTTTTCTCTTCATTTTACTATTAATATGTTGATATTGCAAGTTTAAATTACAGTATTTTACTTAATCTTGACTGAAAAAAAAATAGTTACGTGTTTCTATCATTTAATTTATTTAATACACAATGTGCTAACACTAACGATATTTTTTAAAAATATATATTGATAAAAATAGATATAATATAAATACAAATATAACATAAATAAATAAAATATATGAATAAATGCGAAACCAATATGTTTACCAATGTCTTTGTTAAATTTTATAAATTAGAGAATAAATTATGTATTTGGTTGCTTGGTGATCACATAGATGATCAAGTTAGAGCTGCACATGGATCGGATAATATCCGCGGTAATTATCCACATCCGATCCGAATTTTGCGGATATTATCCGATCTGCAGAGCCATCGGATCGGATCGGATCTGATCCGCACTATGGTCGGATTGGATTGCGGATTCAGCTATGATATCCGTGGATCCGATCCGCAAATCCGCCTATCCGCACACACATATAAATAGCATAGTTTAAGAAAGTAAACTCTAATGTGATATGAATTTTAGTGTGTTATTTTATGAATTTTATGATATTTTATTTTAATTTTTTATTTGTACTTTAACTTAGAATAATTAAACTTAAATCTTGTGTTATTATTTTGTTTTTGTTATTCAAGAGAACTATTATTGATAATATTTTATGAGTAAATAGGCTTAAACAGATAAAAAATAAATTTTCTAGATATTTTTTTGTAAAAACAGCCAAATTGAATCTTAAAATAGTTTTTTTTTTAATTATGCGGATATACCCGATATCCGATCCGATCCGATCCGCAAGTATGCAGATCGGATCGGATCGGATCCGGCCTAAAAAATGCGGATATCGTATCTGATCCGATCCGATGAGTGCAGTGCGGATCGGATAGAATTTTAGGCTATATCCGATCCGATCCGATCCGTGTGCAGCCCTGGATCAAGTAATTGGATTGTAAATTGATCTCATAGTGTACATTAAAATTTTTTCTCATTTTTGAATGAAAGCGAGAATTAAGGGAGTAAGTAGTAATATATAAAGAAAAAAAATTTGCACCACAACTCATAATTATAACCTAAAGAAATATTCATATTAAAATTTTACATACTGTAAATCATGAAGATCAATCACAATGTACTGGTCACTTCTCTCTATTTTTGACCATGATATGAGTTTTTTCTTTTCTAGTCAAGAATCTAATAACATCTAATTGAACAAAAAATTGAATTAAAAGTACCAAATAATTAAGGACAAATGAGTGAATAATATAAGAAATTATAACTTCGAACGTATATAAAATAAAAAGAATTTACTGATTTATTTTATATTAAACGATAAAACTAACAATAGTATATTAATAAAAGGATATACCTTTAAAAAAAGTTACAATACAATTTCAAATATTTTCATAAATAAACTGTTAAAATTTTTGTTATCGATAAAATGATGCTATTATACAATTTTTTGGCAAAACTTAAAATCAAAAGAAAAATAATTTTGTGTGTGTTAATATAAATTAATTACGTACCAAATAAGTAAAATCCTTCATTTGTTTGTTTCAATATATCAGCATGAGCAAGCAAATTAAAATGATTATCCAAAATTTTACGATCATCGACCAAATGTACTATACCTGACTCCATCTTAAAAGATATTTTGCATGTGTGTACAGTCAGAAGATATATTCCGCTTGATTTCTCAATCTCAAAATTTGAGAAGACATAGACTTTCCTTTCTACCAATTCATTTTCAAATATTTTTGTCAAATAATTCTTGATTGAACAATGAATTTTATCGTATTGCAAAACAAATTAAATATAAAAGCTATTAGCATTTACAAAGCTATTAAAAAGAATTGTCTTTGACTTGATTGAACAATGAATTTTATCGTATTGCAAAATAAATTACATATAAAAGCTATTAGCATTTACAAAACTATTAAAAAGAATTGTCGTTGACTTGTGAAATGGTGTACTTATAAAATTAACTTAAAATATGAACTACAAATATTTATAAGAATTTAATTTTGATGCACTGACAGTGTAAAGTAATTTTACACATGAATCCAATTACGTAATGACACATCAATAAAAAAAATACATTTCACATTGACCGCGTAAATGGTCATCCAAAAGAACGGATGTGATTGCACGACTATGTAAAACGCTTTACACTGTCAGTGCATGAAAATTAAACTCTATTTATAAATTGAACTTAGCATTACTTGAAAAAATTTAGTAAATGGATCAATTAATCTTATCATCTATCAGAACTATTTTTATGTAAACCGTCTTACTCTTGTCAAACTTGAATGGAACTTTTTATAGCCTTATACTTTTTGTTTTTATTTTTCATACTTTTTCTTTGTATAATCTACTATAGGTGATACTATTAATAGGATCATAGTCAATAGTTATTAGGTATGAAAAAAATAGAATAAAGATTATGTGAAAATTATAAATTTTTTAAATAATAAACATGAAAGAAAATTTACTGCTTATTATATATACTAATAATATGTCAATAATTTTAAAAAATTACTAATAATACTAATAGTTTAAAGATAATTTTACTATAGTTATAATAAATTTAGTTATTACTCTAAATAAATAAAATAAATAATATATTTGAAAACTAAAGAAAAAAAAGATTAGCGGTAATCATGTTTAGAGTATTCTCATATTTTTTTTTCATTTTTTTTTGCTTGCTATTCTTTCACTGCAATGTTAGATCAAAGAAACTCTAAATTTGAAATATAATAATAAATATGTCATGTAATGAAAAAATAACAAACTAAATATATATTATTGCTATATAGGGAGTCAACGCACAAAGATATATTATCGTACTTTCGAAACATAATTTCTTACCGGAATTTCAACACGAAGCAGCTGTGATTTTGAACCGGCCCGACAGCAGCTCCGGCGGCAGCCAGAAGCTCTGGTGGATCAACTATAAAAACCGCACAGCGTCAAAACCATCTCGAAAACCAAAAAGGCAGAAACCGTAATTAAAACCCTTACCGGAAGAGTTCTCCGGCGACGGCAGCGGGGTTTTGGACGGCACCCAGGAGCTGGCAGCAGCGGTGATAACCCCACGCCTGCTCCTCCGATCGCACATCCTCTCCCTCAGATCGGATCGGTGGCAGATCCCCCCAACCGTGGCAGTGCAGCAGCTCACAGCGCAAGTAGCAGTGGCGGCCTGAACCTCTTTCTTTCCTTCAGGTCAGATCGAGCGGATCTCCAGCAGTGGCGGCGGCAGACCAGAGCAATAGAATGGAGGGGATGATGACTACTCAAACAGCAGCGACAGCACCTGACTAAACTTTTAATCATTCTAATTTATTGATGAATTACATTTCTCTTAATAATTGCATTACTAATCTGAAATACAAAAAAAAAAGGTGATACATATATCAAAAAAGAAAACAAACTTAAAAAAAAATCATATTAAAAAGTTTGAAAATAACATATCCATAAAGAATAGTCATAATATATAAATTGAGACAACAATTTCCAATAATGGGATTTTATAACAAAAGTTTCTTGCCAGAGTCCCAAGTCTTTAGGGAAGGTCAACTTATATAAATTCCTTAAAATTCATTGAAACTTCTAAAATCATAGATTCCTGGTTCAAGTAAACAACACTAAATTTATTATGAAACCGATCATACAAAATCACAAGTTCCAACCCGATCCAAAAATCAACTCATTTGAAACGGAACCGGTTCATTTGAATCAAACCACTTTCAGGTTTCTTTTTGGAACCCATTTTTCTAGCTCTTCCAAAATGCCTCAAACTTGATTACTCAATCAAAAGTCTAAATTCCTTTAAAATCACTAAAAGCTCCTTTTTATATTGAAATCAATATTAGAGCATCATTCTTTCCTTCAGTGATTCAAACTGTACAAATAGTTCGTTTCTAAATAAGCCGAACTCAACGCATAAAGTTCATTAAATAAATTAAGCTTGAAAACATAAATATTCTCTTAATAAATCAATTAATACAACTTCTCAAATCCAACCCTTTTTAAATAACTTTACAAACAAGAGTAGAATTTTGTAAAATTTTCGGCAGCACCTCCCCTAAAACTTAGACTTTTGCCACCCGGTTTGGGTCCCAACTAAACCGTTTCTCATTCCTTTTCAACAGCTCAAAACCAGAAACCAATTCAAAGCAAGCTAAATTCCAACAGTCGCCTCAGTGGCATATCTCGAGAAAACCATTTCAAAGTCAACTCAATATCAACCGATTTAACTCATTTCCAAAGCTTTAAAGAATCAGTTCAGAAATAAATAATTTATCAAAACCAAATCAATTAAAGAAACCCAGGCTGAATTTCAAGAGTATTCTATCTTTCACATCATCAAAATAATTGACTCAATTCAAACCAATCCTCAACGGATTAAACTCAAATTTCAAATATTTAAAGAATCAGCTTCAAAACATTACATTTCACAAAGCCGCACAACAACTCAGCCAAACCAACATTCATAAACATTCGAGTCAATCAAATAATACATAAGGCCGATACAATCAC
>NC_029787.2:75937027-75941227 GCF_000816755.2 Arachis ipaensis
GCGCGCGACGGCAGCGGCGAGTGCCTCCTTGTGCGTCGCCGACTCCACGTTCCTCTCTTGGTCTCTCGCTCTCTTCTGGTCACGACTCACGGCGGCGCTGTGCTCCCTCCAAGATTGCGAGCTCGACGGTGGCAAAGCAGTGAAGACGACGGAGCTGGCGGCGAGTCCTTCTCTGCGCGACGCTGACTCCATGTCTCTTTCTCTTTCTTCCTTCGGTGTACAACGATGGCAGCAAGGCGTGGAACGCGGCGGCACAATGCGACAGTGCCGGTGAGGCCCCGCGGCTCCGACGCGTCTCCTCCTCTCCTTCTTCTCCCTGCCGCACTCCGTTCCCTCTTTCTTTCTTTGCTTCGTTTGGCAGCTGTTGCTGCTATGTGTCGCGTGAATGAGGGGAGGAAGGGAAACGGGTAGGGCGCGGCGGCGTTGAGCTGGACGGCGGCGGCAGTGAGGCCCCAACCATCATCGCCCCTTCTCTCTTCCCCACTCCTCCGATCTGCTACTATTGGTGCGTATTGGTTTGAGGAAGAAGGGGAAACATTTGTGTTGCTGCTGCTGGGTTGGGTGAGAAGAGAACCGGGTCGGGTACGGGTCACTGGGTTAGGGTTTCATTTTTTTGAAAATTAGGGTTAGGGGTATTTTGGTAATTTCACTTAAAATAGGGATAACATAGTAATTGAAACCCAAATTAAATCCAACACTATTTGTACATAGAAAATACTATTTGCTCATCAATTTTACAAATTATTTTCAATAAAATGCCCAAATCCAATAACTAGAAATAATATAATTAAATCATTTATTTTTCAAAGTAGCAGTATTAATATTTAAAATATTAATTATTTAATCCAAACCATATAAAAATCCTTATTATTTCACAACTACCAATTTTATAATTCAAATATAGAAAATAATCCAAACATCCTATAAAATTGGATAATAATCATAACTCATCTCAAATCTAATAAATCAAAACTTGCCTTAATTACCTTTAATAAAATAATTTCTGAAATTAAGGCTATAAATAACTATATGATTTGAGACTTGATCATAATAAGACTTTTCAAAAGTTCTGGGTCTTACAATTTAAATTTCTCTAAAACTAATTTAATCAACTACTAATGTTAGAACTAAATTATTTAAATAATATTTAATCTATTCTAATCCTTAGATACGTATAAATTAGAGTCATTCTCATAATAACCAACCAAAATAACATCATAAGATCGAATACTTGGAATCGGTACAAATTCAGACTATCTTCTTATTAAAATTGTCAAATAACCCACAACATATTTATCAATATTTAGGTGATTGATATCCTAATATTTTTAGGCATATTCTTTTTCTTTCTCTTTTTTCTTCTCTTGTCACATATTTTTTTTTTTCATTGTAATTAAAATAAAATTCTTTTTATCTAAAATTAAGGAGTAGTTCTCTCTTTCTTTTACACTCACTTAGCTTTAAATTAGTATACCATAATTTTTAAAACTTACTATCAAAATGTAATTTTTTTCAAACTATTTATTTAGATGTTATCGTTTTTTATGGTGACATCTATCATTTTTTTAGTATTTTGATTGAAAAACGCTTATTCGAAAAGTGTTTCTAATAAAAAAAAAAAATATCAATCTACAAATTGTTTACTATACACAAAATACTGAGTGAACCATAAATCTCATATACTTATTTTTCTCACATTTGATAAAATTTTTAATATTTATGATAAGAATGTTAGATATTAATTTTTAAAATTATAACAAAAATTAAATATTAAGATACAATTTATTTTAAAAAACTTATAATTTTATAATATTATTACTAACAAAAATATCAATATTTATTGTAAATACAACGTAACATAAAATTTGTAAGACTCGAAAAAATACTAACGAGTTAATTATATAATTAAAATTAAATTAAGAGGATTTAAATTGCTCGATCTGGATTAAAAATTAAATTTTATAAATTGAAAATTTACAGATAAAATTTGAATTTAGAAAATTATTTGGAGCGCAAAAATATAATTATTTAGAGAAAAACGCATACGAGTGTTATAATTAAATGTACACGTGTCACATATTTTTTTTTTTCATTGTAATTAAAATAAAATTCTTTTTATCTAAAATTAAGGAGTAGTTCTCTCTTTCTTTTACACTCACTTAGCTTTAAATTAGTATACCATAATTTTTAAAACTTACTATCAAAATGTAATTTTTTTCAAACTATTTATTTAGATGTTATCGTTTTTTATGGTGACATCTATCATTTTTTTAGTATTTTGATTGAAAAACGCTTATTCGAAAAGTGTTTCTAATAAAAAAAAAAAATATCAATCTACAAATTGTTTACTATACACAAAATACTGAGTGAACCATAAATCTCATATACTTATTTTTCTCACATTTGATAAAATTTTTAATATTTATGAGAAGAATGTTAGATATTAATTTTTAAAATTATAACAAAAATTAAATATTAAGATACAATTTATTTTAAAAAACTTATAATTTTATAATATTATTACTAACAAAAATATCAATATTTATTGTAAATACAACGTAACATAAAATTTGTAAGACTCGAAAAAATACTAACGAGTTAATTATATAATTAAAATTAAATTAAGAGGATTTAAATTGCTCGATCTGGATTAAAAATTAAATTTTATAAATTGAAAATTTACAGATAAAATTTGAATTTAGAAAATTATTTGGAGCGCAAAAATATAATTATTTAGAGAAAAACGCATACGAGTGTTATAATTAAATGTACACGCTTAGGTTTATCCGGTATTACGTATGAGAGAAATAAAAATGTAAAAAAGATTAGAAAAATATTTAGAATACAAATTGGAGCACTTATCTTTAAAAATATTTAGTGGTCAAAAAGACAAAAATATCCCTCACTTAACACATCACATATTGACTCCATTTTTCAATTTCATCTATTTTGCACTTTGATAGGGTGAGAGCTCGAGAGAAAGAAGGCAGAAAGGTGAAACTCCAAAATACTATTCATTTCCATCTTTAAATTCACTTTTCTCACAAACCAGAGTTTCGATCGACGGTCCGTTTGCGGTTACGCGTCACTCCCAACTCTCTCTACATTTTCTATGTAACTTTTGTGGTGATTAATCATGAGAATTTAACCCCATTTCTCTATTTTTATTTGTTTTTGTATTTTAGATATGTAGTTGTTGAAATTGGTGATTTTGATACTTTAGGGGAAGCTCAAGCTCAAGGACGTGGGTTCTGTCTCGCCTGCGTGGTTGATAAGGCATCGACACTGGGCAAGGACGGTGGTTTTGTCCTACTTACTTGAAGTTGTGGTGTATGTAGATGTGAGAAAGGTGACAGGACACTCTCCCTTCCAAGATATGACAGGACACTCTCTCTCCCGAGACAAGCTTGTGATAAGTCCGGGTGATACTCCAGTGAAAAGACGACAGGACACTCTCCCTCCTGAGATCGGCTTGTGATAAGTTTAGGTTATCCACCAGATATGTCAGGTCGGCAGTTTAACCGACACATGAGCTCACGACTAGTAGGACAGACAAGCATCATGTGCATTTGTTTGTAATTACTTGGGTGTGAATAATTATTTTGGTTTACCTATTTGATAATCCTGTTTAACTATTAATTGTATTACTTGTTCTAAATATTCTTATTTGTGATTGTTTGGTATGATGGTTTGTTTGTGATTGCATTCCATTGAAAGTATAGAGACTGAGAACAATAAAGATGACTATTGGAAGTGGATAAAACTAGTAGTAGATTAAAATACTTTTGCCTTAGCAAATTAATCCTGTACGGATTAGTTAAGACCCTAGATTTGGATTCCTGTAAAATTGGAGATTAAAATTGTCTAGAGGGTTCATATTTTCTTATATAATTTTTATTTGAAACTGTTACTTGTTAGGATCTTTTAGGTTCTCACTCGTTGTTATTCTGTTTTTCAGATATAGAATACAATGCACTTTGATGAGAGTGTAGAATTTCATGTGATGAAGCGAAGAAAATTCTTTAGAGATTTATTTTGGCTCTAGAATTCTTTCCTTTTTTAAAAATTGTTGTTGTGTAACCAAAATTCCTTTTAGAGGCATTTTATGAAAAAATAGATTGTTTATTTCGTATATTCCACTTATATATATAACGTTTATCGTTTTAATACGTATGTGTGAATTTGACAGTTTTTTGTGTT
>NC_029787.2:75941296-75942997 GCF_000816755.2 Arachis ipaensis
ATTATATTATTATTTTAAAATTATATATGTATTTTTTTTACGCATGGTAATATTTCGTCACCGTTAATTTCTAACTTAAGCGTAAATTAAAGTTTTTGTGACAGGATATTACAAAATTAAACCTGAATTATTTGATCCTAAATTACACATTTAAATTTATACTAACCTCATCATTCAAATGACCCACATGTTAATCAACATTTAGGTGGTCGATATCCTTATACTTTGTGGTATATTTCTTCTTCTTTCTCCTTTTTCTTTATTCTCTCGTTGCAAATAAGCAAATAGATTTTGCGACCTTGAGAGAATATTTATAAGCCCAAGTTGAATGTATTTCACAGCCAAAGTGACGAAAGTGACTATAATTCTAGTGCAATATAAATTAGCTAGGCCAGGTTGAATGGATTTCAGTGCCAAGGAACATGTGTATATATAGTCTGATCTGAGGCAAGTCACGCTTGAGAATCACCAGTTTCAACTCAAAATCGCTCCTCCATGCTCCATTTATTTTGGTTACCCCTTCCGCAAGAAATCCAAGAACACAAAGAAAGAAAAGAAAGGAGCCACTTTCACTCTCTCTCTCTCTCTCTCTCTCTCTCTCTCAATGTCCCATGATAATGGCAACCAATCACGATCACCACCACCATCTCTTTCTCCTCATTCTCTTCTTCCTCCTCCAGACCCCACTGAACGCATCATCATCCCCATCACCCTCGCCATCACCGTTTCCATCACCAACGGTAACAACGCCCCCATTCTCTTGCCCACTATCACCCGTAACTTCCGCATCGTCTTCTCTGCCCCCAGCCATAGACGCACTGATCGGAGCCGGTGACTTCAGCATATGGGTGAACATTCTCTCAATGTCAAACCCTGCATTGCTCCCAATCAGCGCCACACTCTTCATTCCGCAAGATGCCACATTGAACCGCAACGGCAACGGCAACGGGGTTCCGCTTATGGTAGACCCTTTTCTTTTTCCCTACCACGTGGTCCCGCAGCGCCTCATCTTCTCTGACCTCCTCCTCTTCCGCCGCGCCGCCCGCCTCCCAACCCTCCTTCCCGGAAAGTCCATCTCCGTCACCGACGACTCCGCCGTAAACTTCTCCCTCGATGGCATTCCAATCACCCACCCTGACATCTACAAAACCCCCTCCATCGCCGTCCACGGTGTCGCCGGTGTACTCGACTACTCCGTCTACGGCGATGGCATCCCCCCGCCACCTCCTCCTCCTCCTCCTCCTCCTCCTCCTTATTCTCCGCCGCCGCACACTGCCGTCATGCAGCCGTTCATGCCGATGGAGGAAACCATAGGAATGATGGGTGGGAAGTCTGGTTCTTGCGGTTCTCCACGTGCGTCTCTATGGTGCACCCTCGTCCACGTGGCAATCTTGGCTCTCGTTATTCAAGAACTCGTCTTTCTTCTGCATTGAGTTGTGATGTTAGTTCAAACGGTGCAAGTTTCTTCTTCTTAGCTTTCTTGATTCGAATAAAGTGGAAGTTAGATATAGTTTGTTGTTGTATGCTATTTTTTCATTGGGAGATTTTTCGTTACGGAAATTTATTAGGATAATGAGTTTTTTGTTACATTGATAATGACTGGTCAATGATTTTGAAAGAGTTTACTCGGAAACTTAGATTAGAATGGAGCTTAGCTCACTTTTTTCATTGTAATTGAACAAACATCGAATAATGCATACA
>NC_029787.2:75943006-75952188 GCF_000816755.2 Arachis ipaensis
CCAAGATTCAGTATGATTCTGGTTTCTTGTTCTATTCTGTCTCTGTTTTTTCTTCCCTCCTTGATTCTTTTTAGGCAGCGATATATCTTTCTTCAGCAATGGTTTTTTCTTGATCTTGAATTGTTCTTGTGAAATATTCTGCAAATTATTGTGAAAATTTCACACTTGTTTTTACTTTTTATTCCATATATTTAATGCACTAACTTCTTGTATGGATAGAAATAAGAAATGAAAAATGTTATAAAAAATGGTGTATATGTAAAAAGTCAATCATGTGTATTTGTAATAAATATGTGTTGTTTTAATTATTGTTATAGTTATCAAACTTGGTTCGATCCGATTTATCGAACTGAATCCGATCACCCGATCATCAACCCGGGTTGAATTACTATTTGAACATATTATGATATTAAACAATTAACTCGATTGAATTTGGTCAAATCTAATAAAAACCGTTCAAAACTAGTTAAAACATGATGAATTAACTCGGTTAAATCTATTAAAATCCAGTCAAACTAAAAAAACTATTATTTGCTATACNNTCGATTGTGATAATTATGTTTATTTTAAATGTATATTTTATATTTAATATGTATTTATACCAATAATTTGATAATAAATTTTTTGTATATTCATAACATATTGAATGTTAAATTACTAACACTCTTCTGTTTTTTGCTTTATATCTAATATCTAAACTAAGATCAATCCATGCAACAATTTATTGGTCAACAGCAAACCTTTGAATGAATAATCGCAGACTGAATAATCCTTGGCTAACATTCTCCTCATAATGACTACAAATTTCGAAGGTTCTACCGTTCGCATATTAAGTTTAGGATTTGGATCTTATTTAATAAGAAATCCCTCAAGTTTATTCAAAAGAAATTTAACTCTAAATGGCACAAGCAGCTTTGGTAAAACAACAAACCAATATGTGGAGTAAATAGACTTTACATTAGAAATTAACAAAGATGCCACTTTAGAGGAAAAGTATAAATATACGCACCACATTGCTTGTCCCCTAAAAAAGACAAGGGAATGCACAAATTATCGAACCCTTGAAAATTTTCATATTGAATTTGATTTTTTTTTTGTTGGTTTTATTAAAGGAGCCACCCAAACTAAGGAACAACGCAAGAAGCATTAGCATAGTGAATAACTGAAGAAGCATTACATGTGACCATGCATTTTCCCTCTACTATTATTATTGTAATATCAGCATTTGTATTTCTGTGTGTATATACAGGAATTGATGAGAGATAATGTGGACAAAATATTTGACCTAAGTCTAGTAGCAGCTAAAATTCTAAGCCTTAAAAAAATGAAAAAAAAAAAAGAAAGAAAAAAGAAAGATACTTTCTAACGAAAGCCTGAATTGGTCAATGGCATTATCCGTCTATAATCTGGTCATTGATTGTGGGCAAAAGTAGCAAAATTTTATCATGTGTTTCACCCAGCAACTTCAGTTTAATTGATCTCTTAAAGAATGGACCTACCCTAGCAATTAAATTGAAATGACTATCCCAAGAGTCAAAGAACTGAAACCTTATTTTTCTTTTATCTACCAGCTTTATTGATCTCCTCCATCAGGGCTAAGAATGTCATTCTCCACTGGGAGCACAAAGCATCCGAGCTGAATAACTTACGCATTGCGCTTAACTCATCAGCACTTGCCCTTTTTAGCAATCCCTGTAATATTGATTGCATCTCTCCAAGGGAATGACAACTTCCACCTATGTCATCATCTTCCTGCTTAATTAAATTGATGCCAAAAACTTTGGTATTGCCATTGCCTGAAGAGCTACCTGAACCATCTTTGAACTTTTTAATCGCGCGGCCCTGTGAAGTGAGGGCACCTTTGTGGTTCCAGTACTCTGCACACTGATGAGTGAGATCTTGCGCTTCAATGGCCTGATAAAGGTCGTCAAAATGAAATACATGAGAAGTGAACAGATAATTCCAAGGAAACACAATAGAGGATCCATTTAAAATTTTACTAAATTACACTCAAATTGGTTCAACAGTCCTTTAAACTTCCATGATAAGCTAACTATGTCAATCTAGTTCAGCAGAATTCAGTAGAGCTTTAAGTAACGTGACATAAATCTTAGAGAAGATATCCAATATTATTAGTTTTTGTTAAAGTAGCAGCAAATATATTAAAAATTCATGTGTTCACATTACCTGAACAACAGATGGCAAATGGAAGCCAAACATTCTATGACCATTAATGCTTTTCAAAAGCTCTATCGGAGGAAGTTCTAGTTCACCTAGACTCCTTTGCCTAACGATTTCATCATGTAGTCTCTTTAGAATTGATTCCCAGCACTTGTCTGCTGTGGTATCAGTGAACACCTCATTTGGATGACCTTCCAGGGTAACCTAAAATTTATTCATATAGTAATGAGAGAGATACATAAAATGAAAAATAAGTCAAAGCAAATACATTCTATCCTAATTATATCTTGTCTAGTATGTCCACTTTTCTAAAGCAACATCATCGTCTTTGCAAACTTGATCTTTTATCTCTTGTTAGCTCTTCATTGCCCAATGTTCTGCCTCGCAGCCAGTCTTTTAGTTGCACAGTATAATCTTCCTTTAAACTTGAATAATTCCGGAATCACTTTCATATTTCATCTACCTAGCTTGAAAATAATGGTCTACATTACCATGTATTTCTCCATTATTTTAATTGATGGATCCCACAAAAAAAAATACTTACACCTTTTTCGACAATTCCATTTCTCAATCATTCAATTCTAGGTCCCACTATTTTGTCATTATCATCTTCAGAACTTCTCTTAACTAAATCAAATTCTATGATAAAAAAAAATGACAAATCATGCTCTAAAACATATATGGGAAAATGCCTTCTGATAAGTTAAACATTTGATCCTAGAATTTAAGTTTACATTAACATTGGTGATATGAGATCTTAGTACTCCACGACAGGCTATTTTCACATTCATTTAGGAGTAGCTTGTCATCAATTTAATGTTAAAGCATTTAAGTCTTAAATGTCAAAAAATTTGAGCATCTTTTTATCTTACACCTGCTTTGCAGTCTGCACTCATCTCTTCAATACTATAAAAGAAAAAGGAACATAGATGGCATAAAAAGCGAAATCAAAAGTTGACGGAGCTGGTAATTATTAATCCAATTGCAACAAAAACTAAAAATATGTGCATACAAATTATAAATAAAACAAATCGAGAGAGTTACTTGTCAACATGATTTTGAATTTAAAATGAAACCAGGTTAGGCGTGATACCTTGAAAAGAGGTCCAAGAAATCCAGCATCAACAACTTCAGAAATATAGCTACATATTCTTGCTGGATCAAGAATGCTAAAGAAGCTAACTAGACTCTTGAATCCTTCATAAGTTCAAAAAAATAGAGAAGTTAAAACTCGGAGAAAAGGGAAAGAAAGATTAAAAGCAATAATCTAATCAAAGAAATATCCTACCTCTTGGATATATTGCCTGCTTAGTGCACCATAGTTTTCCATAAGCAACAGATCCCAAACTTATAAGCTTCACAGTAGTACCAAACACTTGCATTAGATGGCTTTCATCACTCAAAGATATACTTCTATTCATCGAGTCAATGATTTCCCTTTTAACCATGCAGTTAGGATGCTTTCCAGAATTTGAATCTATCCCAAATTTTCCACCATTAAATGGACCAGAATAAGCAACAACCCTTGAACATGATGAAAGTTCTGTCTGCAGAACACAAAACTGTGATAGGTTATGCTCGCCAGCAAGCCCAATGTTTCCTTGTTTTGTTCCAGAGCCGGAGCAACATAATTTTTCCTCTGTTAAGAAACTCTTAAGCAGCAAATTATTTTCATTTCCATCTGATACGGCTTCAACATTCAAATCCAAAGAACCTTCCTGGTCCACTTTATGTCCGTTATCTGCGGCCAACTTTTTATCAATACTATGATTATGATTTTCTATAATTCCATATGATGCACCAGAAGTTACATCGTGAGACTCTGACTGAACTATCTCTGAAGTGACATGACTATGAGGCCTGCTAGGTATATTTAAATTTGAGTTATTCGTGGCTCCTATTACCGAGGTCTCCTCTTCTTTGGGATTCTTTGCTTTGTACATATCTTTCTCCATATCTGGTTCATACATGCAAACCTCACTGGAAACAGTAGATACCATTCCAAGCCTTTTATTTGCCCATACCTTAATAGCATGTGATTCTCCTTCTAATGCTTCAACCAAAGATTTTAGTTCATCTATGGTATAACGAAAAAGAACAAATTTTTTATCCATTGCGCAAGAGCATAAAAACTTTGAGTGCATAAGACAAGAATATATGTCCCTAGAGCACTCGCATCCCACAGCAGATAAATGCAAGTCATAGAAGCAAGAGAAGCATTCTCTTTCATCATAAGAATCGAAGTCTTTGTCCATCTTTAGCAACTTTAAATGTGTTGGAAGACATCCCAGCCTCTCTTCTTCCATCTTTATCCTTGTCTGTTACAAATGAGGGTAACAAGAAAGTAAAGTGAAGAAAAATCAGATTCTGCATGTTAATTAACGTATATAATAAATTTGTTCCAAAATCAAATGCAACTTCTCAAGATTTTTGGAAGTGGCTAAAATAAAAAAGGAGAAAGTAGAATATAAATTACCTTAATGGCCTTTGTTAGAACTCCCTCTTTCCCGCAGACACTTCTCCATTTCAAACATTTTGGAGTTTCTTCTCCATGAAGAGCTAGTTCTGCGAGGGCCTGTACAGCTTCCTGTGCTGATCCAAATAACAGCTTGTCATGCGACAAGGATGTCTTACGACCCTGCAAGCTATAAAGCTCAACAGCATTCTGGCCATGCATTAGCCAATCAACAGGAGCCACATTCACTGCCTCAGCACAGTTGAAGCCGCAATTGAAGCCAGAGTGGTATGCCCTTGGAAAAGTAATAACAAACTCCCCAGAGTGCTGGACAGTACGATATACAGGCACACCCTCAGATTTAAGAATCGAAGGAGATAACTGTGTAACCTGCTCAAAGATGAAAGTCATATATCATAACCATTCCAAAACTATGAAGCAATGTACTGTACACAGATTATTAAATAAATTCTATCTTTTACTTTATAATTCTACATATAAAGGGATCTTAAACTAGCTTGATCAGAATAAGTGATAATGAACCAGGAGGGACATATTATACATATAAATGGCATCATATAATTATAGTTTTCTTAAATTCCATGTCACATTGAGCACATTTCCTAGCAAACTGCACCCATAAAGTATACATTTTCATCAGCTAGAATCTCACTGCATTCATGTCTACATGGAAATAACAAAGTAGCAACACTTGAAAACAAATTATGTCCAAGCTGTAGCAATGTACCAGATCATTGAGTAGATTTGGCTGTTCCTCAAATAAATCAGGTAAGTGCTTCCTCATTGTGTCTTCCAAAGCTGAGGCATGGTTTCCAGGTACCCCATACCATACTTTTGGGTCACCCCAGTGCAGGTAATTAAGAGAATAAAGGTGATGATCCTCAACATGCTGTTCCAAGAAGAAGGTAACGAAGGCATTGTGTTATTGTCAATAGAAAATTGGTTCCAATTTGAAACATGGGAGGCAAAAAAAGGAAAAGAGGGGTAAAAATTGAAAAAGAAAAGTGACTACACTTACCCAGCAAAATGATGAAAAGCACATGCCAACATATAGCCACGGCACAAGAACTCCTGAGATGTCACTTCCTTCAAAACTAAGTACCGAACCTGGTAGTCGCGCAAAATTATTGAGATTCCAACCAGAGAGGGCATATTGATTCGAGTCACTCTTAGTTAAGGATGATGATTTGGGAAAACCACTTCCGACTGATCCAGTTTCCAAGTCTGCACCATAATACACCTAATATACAAGAGTATTAGAGTAACATACATAAATTTTTGCACAATTACATAACAGCAAGACCAATTTTATTGTTAATAATAAATTATGCTATACCTCAACCTCATCAGTTGGTTGCTCAATTATTCGCCAATATTCACCTTCAATTTCCTCCACTGAGGGCTGCCATCTCCTCTGGTAGCTATCATTGCTAAATTTTTCTTCTTCACCAGGATCTTTCAACCGAAAGTAGCATTCCTTAAAATAATTAGCATACAGCTGAAAGTCTTTAAATGTGAAGTCTGACCCTGATTGGAATCCAAATTTCTCATCAGGTTCAGAAGCATTATTAGCTCCTGAACTTGAATTGGCCAGTCTCCTGCATGTTCCCATTTTGGAGTGATTTCTACGTTTCCGTTTCCTTCCCCTTTTTTTCTTTTTCATGGGCTCCCTGTTTTGAAGCAAATCAATCTGCTGAATACGGGTGGAAAATTTAGCATTTTCCCATATATCTTTCTCCTTCAGAGGGCAAGGTGGCACCCAGCAAGCAGGAGGGACAATCCTGCATATTCCATGGGGTTCAGCTTGGGGGCGTATCTTCGCTATGTAACCAAGTGTGTCTTCAAATTCCTAAAAAGAAGTCAATACAAGAAAAAACATTATTCAAAATTCAATCTTGCTGCATATGCTACCACCAAAGCAACAATATGAAGAACTGACAATAATAAGCACCTCATTAGTAGGATAGAACACGGGTGCTTCATCAATTATGGGTCGGCATGCCTCACCTGGATCCCATCTAGCAGAGACCTAGAACAGTAATAAGATAAATGTTTAAGAAATTGAAAGTAGTCATTGACTTCATTGAGTATACTGTTATGCTCTAAAAAGAATGAGAATCAGACAAATCAAGTTAGAAGAAATGCTTCATGGTTATCATGTAAATACTGCTTTGCATGAGTGGAGCAATCATAAAAAGTTTTAAGCACAGGATCCTATAATAAATGATACAGTTGTCAGATCATACTGCTTACCATTCTACTTCTAGGACTGCCAGAAGGCTCAGGTGCATCATTACTTTTTGGCTTTGGCCTCAAAGGAGAGTCCTGCCAAAATGTAAGAATGATAAATTTGTTACAAAAGCAACCCCGGCAAACGTAGTCATTGAACAAACAATGCATTGGAGAAAACTATGACTAATGTTATAACAATCAAACATTGCCAAAAGATTTGACAAAAACACGCACAATAGCATGTCAGAGATTATGGGATTGAATACTTAAAAATATGAATGCAAAAAAACTACTCAAGATTAAATTATATACAAGTTTGAACATAAATATCACTTTGTGTCATAATTCACCAGGGACATGTCTAATGAAATCTAATAGATTCCAGTTGCTAATCAATCACCTTTTTAGCGAATTAGAGAAGAGGAAACATTCAATGATGTCAATCATGAGAGTCACAAAATCTAAGATGAACTTTTAACTAGAATCATTTGGTAACTAAAAACAGAAACCAAATACTATATATTGTACTTGAAATAGAAACAGCCAATGACTAGAAACAACTTGGTGCAGAGATTATCGATTAAATAACATATTTTTCAAGCAATTTCACATCATACTTCAGAGCAGGAGAAAATTAGCTCATAAACTGAGGTAGAATAAACAACGATGATACAAATTCATAATGCTGCAAGCAAAATGAGAAAAAAAGGGTTAAGTTAATCCAAGAATAGCCAAAGAAAAAAAAATAGGGGAAAAACAATCAAATTTCAGAAAAATAGCAAGATCAGAAAGCTGAGATCCAAAAGAAAACAGAGGAAAGAAGATTCAAACAGAGGAGCAGCATATCTAAATATAAATATTCCGTGAATGCATGAAGGATTGCAGAAACAAATTCATACAATGCATTGCTAGGGTTTGAAAAACCAACCTCTTTGATGTCAGATTCTGCAGCCAATATCAGCTGTTCCATTCAATGCAAAATTTATGATAAACAGGGGTAAACAAAACCTAATTAATTATTCCTGCAACAGAAAGAACACAAGAGAGACCTTTAGACTAACCTCATTTCAGGGTCATAGAAAATCGATCTAAGAGACATACAAGAAACAGTTTTCTACTTTATTAGCAAACTAACTGAACACAAAAGAAACCTAAAAAAGGTGCAAACAGAAAATAGAAAGAATAAAATTAATTTAAAAAGAAGGAAAGAAAGAAACAAATGCAACATCAAAATACCTACCCAATGCAACAAAAGATAACTTGGATGTTCTCACGTTCTGATTGCGTAGTAATTAATAAGCCAAGAAAATTCCTCTAGAACAAAAACCTAAATGCACAATTTAATTTGCATGCCTAAGCAAAAATTCAGTGAAACCCCTAATAATAATAAATAATAATAATAATGATAACCTACAAATTGCAACAGAAAGAGAAAGGTATAAAAATCTTATGAATCTTTCTTGGCATCAAATGCTCAAAATATCAAAACGGGTCAAGAATTAAATTTAAAAATTTAAAACTAAAATGGGAGAAAAAACAGAAACAGAAGAATATGAGTAAATTTGACTGGGTAAATAATTTAAATTTAATTTGACAGGTGGAATTGGAATGGGAAATAAAAATTAACAAAATCGAAATAAGGGGAAGAAGATATAAATAAGCGAACCTTTGACAAAAAGTAATGTAAACCAAGTACTTTTCAAACATTTTCATTTTTTTTTTTAGTCTGGATTTTCATCTAATTTAACTACAACAAACTATATTTTCAAAATTTGAAGCCTCCTTTTATTTTATTTTATAAAAAAAAATAGCAGCAAAGAAAACTATAACAATATAAAAAGTTAAAAATAATAATAAGTTCATAAAAAATTAATAAAAATAACAAATATTAAAAATAAGATGTAGGCGAGAGAGTCAATCGTGAATCCGCTAGCCGCTATAACGCACGCAGTATTAAATCAAACAAACCAAGTAACCAACTAACCCATGTACAGATGTACTCATAACTGATAAGTTTCTTTTATCCTCTTTTATTTATTTATTTATTTTTTCGGTGGGACCTCGCTCAAGTACTCTTCTGCAGTTCTGCTGTCAAGTGAAGAACATGAAACATCGGCAACCCCAAATTTTGAGATGCAAAAATGCTGTTAAAAGAAATTATCATAGAATTTTAAAAAATAAGAATAAAGTCAATAAACTATTAAAATCGCACCTGGTTTTTTGAAACGCAAGTTAATTGCCCTTCATTATTCGAAAGATTTGAATGCTGTCCAAAAAGTTTCTAAAACGTATT
>NC_029787.2:75952510-75959166 GCF_000816755.2 Arachis ipaensis
CTCTAAATTTATCTTATATTTTTTTTAAAAAATATGGTTGTTCCGGAGGCTTACATGAAATCAGAAGATTGGGCTCGAATAAGGTCCAAATGATGAAGGATGGTGGTCTCCGACTTGTTCACGTCTTGTAATCGCCGTTTGAATTGTACGTATGTGTTTGAATAGGTGGGGGTGGTACCTGCAAGACATTCCAATGCTTAAGTTAGCAAGGGGTTGAGCAGGTTTTAAGTATTGGAACTTAAGTTTACCTGAGTGTGTCAATATATTTATAGAGAATAAACCAATAACCACCGTTGAAGTAGCTCCATCTTTGATGGTGGATAATCGCCCCTTTATCTTAGGGTTGTTGAGATCTCTCTTCTAGAAGTGGGTGAGAGATTTGGGGAGGCAGTTACTCGTTCGGATAGGTGTTGGTTGCTTGCTTACGTCGAACTCGACCTCTTGGAGGAGGTCGGACAAGCGGTGAAAGCCAATCTTCTAGATTGGGCATTTTAACTTGATTGGGTTTGGCCTGTGTTTTGGGTCAGGGTATGAACAGTGTCCCTATTCGAGTCCGATCTCTTTATTTGAGTTGGATTCGAGTATTAGATAAGGTCGGAGATGCGTTAATCGGCAGCTCCTTTTCAAGTCGTGTAACCGACGTGATTTGAATTGAAAACCGATGTAATCTCAGGTTGTCAACTGTCGCGTCCGTTGGCTTTTCAACATCGATACGTGGAGGGCGGTTACATTGGTAACGGCGCACCTCTTTAATGAGTGGGCTATTTTACGTTTATGCCCCTGGTATCTTATAAATACTTTTCCCCTCTTTCTCTTTCTTCTTTTTCGTCTTCTTCTTTGAGTTTTTCTCTCATGCTTTCTTCTTAGTACTTTAGTGTTACTCTCCACACCGTTGGTTCCTCAGCATTTCGGCGCTTCTTTCATCCTCGCGGATAGTTTTCTCTTCCCAAAAAAGGTTAGTTTCTCATTGCCTTCACCATTTCTTGGCTTTTATAGTGTTTTCTTTGCCTCTGTTAAGTGGACTGGATGATTGAGAATGAGATTCTGAGTAGGTTCTTATTATACTTTCATTGTTTGTAGTAGAAAACTTTAGGATTTTTGTATTTTCTTTTACAAAAATCGTCTTTGTTGTGATTGTTGACTGTTCTCTGCTTTGTTTGGAAAGAACTGTTTTGTTTCGAACTTGTTTTTGATGATTTCTTTTCTTTGTGCGATGTAGGTATATCCCCCTATATATCTTTTCTCATTTATGAAAAAATATCTTCCCGAGTTTTTGAGGCTCTGTTGAGATGGGTAGATTCCTCTGTCCTTTCTGAGCATCTTATAGCAAATGGCGTTTTTGTAACCGAACTTCGTAAACACCATAGGATTTGTAGTTCCGATGCCAGCGAAACCAAATATGAAATAGTGGCCCCTGACCCCGAGGACCGAGTTTGTTGTGGGAGAATTAACGACTCTGACCCCCCATTTTTTCTTTATGTATGACTGTCTGTTTACCTGCTTGGGGGTTACCTTTCCCTTCTCCGATTTTGAGATAGAGGTGTTGTCCTATTGTAGGGTAGCTCCTTCCCAACTTCATCCTAATTCCTGGAGTTTTCTTAAAATTTACCAACTTGTCAGCCATGAACTCGGATTTTTTATTTCTTTAAAGATATTTTTCTATATTTTTCATTTAACAAAGCCTTTTAGTGCTTTGAATAGGCAAAATAAGCAACAGTGGGTTTCCTTCCGAGCTATTCAATGCCGAAAATTTTTTTTCCATTTTTGACAAGTAGTTCCATGACTTCAAAAATTTCTTTTTCAAAATTCAAGCCGTTGAAGGTCATCATCCCTTTTTCTTGAATGAGAAAAATGAACCCCGCTTCCTATTGTATTGGGTAGAGACAGTCCCTGTAGAAAAATACAACCTAGTAGACTTGGAAGAGGTAGAGGAGGCTGTGGTTGAGTTTTTCCGAGAGGCTTGAGGACGGGCTCCAAACCTTGACACTAAGAAATTTCTTCTTGGATCTCCGAGCTAGGTAGTTTTTTATTTTTGACTTTGTAGGCATTTTCTTTCAAGAATGTAAGAAGAGGTTGCAGAAGGAGAATGCTCGGCTGTAGGAAGAACTCTCCCAAGCCCAGAAAAAAGAGAAATTGTTAATGGCCTTTTGCGCAATGGCTGAGGCTTGAGGGAGAAGGCTGAGCAGAACTATATCAGGGTCTTTTCGGACAATATTGACCCTAAAAAACAGTTGGAACTGCTTTGGGAGGGTTACCAGAACTTGGAGGATTCTATAGTTGAGGGCACTGAAGAGGTGTTTAGGGTGTTGAAACAACAGGTCGGTGTTATTGCGCCTGACTTGGACCTGTCGCCTCTTCATCCTGACAAGGTCGTTATCAATGGTGAAATAGTTTTTCCTCTACGTCTTGAGACTGATTCCGAGCTGATGACGACGGGACAACGCCTGGTTGAATCTCCTCCACGAGAGGTTGGTCCAGCCGAGGAGTTATTTCCAAGCACGTCTGCTCAGCCCGAGGTAGCTCCGACTTCTGACACCGAAGAGAGTCCTTCGACCCCTCCGACTTCCACAGCCAAACCAGTCTCCTTTCCTGCTAATGATTTGAACCCTCTAATTGGCCGTATTTAATGCTCTTACTAAGGCCTGGTTTGTGGGACCTTTTATGAATAATTTTTATGTATTTTTGTGTATTTTTATTGATGATTCCTGACTTTTGATCCTTGAAGAATCTTTAACAACAACTGCTGCATGCTTTTTTGGATGTTTTTTGTCCTTTTCCAATAATACTTTAACAAAGTAGCTGATTTTGCAAAGTTTCTGTTTTATCTAGGTCAGTAGATAATTTTGCTACTGTTCAGCAAAGCCTTTAAGAAAACTTTTTTGCTAAGTAATCTTAATCTGGGCAAAGTTTTCGTGAAAATCTTTTACCAATGATCTTTTAAGGGACCTTTGATGAGCGGATAATTTATACGCTTTTTGGCATTGTTTTTACATAGTTTTTAGTATGATTTAGTTAGTTTTTACTATATTTTTATTAGTTTTTAATTAAAATTCACATTTCTGGACTTTACTATGAGTTTGTGTGTTTTTCTGTGATTTCAGGTATTTTCTGGCTGAAATTGAGGGACCTGAGCAAAAATCAGATTCAGAGGTTGAAGAAGGACTGCAGATGTTGTTGGATTCTGACCTTCCTGCACTCAAAGTGAATTTTCTGGAGCTACAGAACTCCAAATGGCCTGCTCTCAATTGCGTTGGAAAGTAGACATCCAGGGCTTTACAGAAATATATAATAGTCCATACTTTGCCCGAGTTTAGATGATACAAACTGGCATTCAACGCCAGTTCCATGCTGCATTCTGGAGTTAAACGCCAGAAACAGGTTGCAAAGTGGAGTTAAACGCCAGAAACAGGTTACAAACTGGCGTTCAACTCCAAGAGAAGCCTCTACATGTGTAAAGCTCAATGCTCAGCCCAAGCACACACCAAGTGGGCTCCAGAAAGTGGATTTTTGCATCATTTACTCATTTCTGTAAACCCTAGTAACTAGTTTAGTATAAATAGGACTTTTTACTATTGTATTTACATCTTTGGAACATCTTTAGTTTCATCTTTAGATCACGTTTGGGGGCTGGCCTCTCGGCCATGCCTGGACCTTATCACTTATGTATTTTTCACGGTAGAATTTCTACACTCCATAGATTAAGGTGTAGAGCTCTACTGTTCCTCACGAATTAATACAAAGTACTATTGTTTTTCTATTCAATTCAAGCTTATTCCTATTCTAAGATATCCATTCGCACACAAGAATATGATGAATGTGATGATTATGTGACACTCATCATCATTCTCACTTATGAACGCGTGCCTGACAAACACTTCCGTTCTACATGCAAACAAGCTAGAATGAGTATCTCTTAGATATCTAATACAGGGGACCGAGTCCGAGATATTAGAGTCTTCGTGGTATAAGTTAGAACCCATGGATGGCCATTCTTGAGAACCAGAAAGTCTAAACCTTGTCTGTGGTATTCCGAGTAGGATCTGGGAAGGGATGGCTGTGACGAGCTTCAAACTCGCAAATGCTGGGCGTAGTGATAGACGCAAAAGGATAGTAAATCCTATTCCAATATGATCGAGAACCGACATATGATTAGCCATGCAGTGACAGCGCATTGGACCATTTTCACAGAGAGGATGGGATGTAGCCATTGACAACGGTGATGCCCTACATACAGCTTGCCATGGAAAGGAGTAGGAATGATTAGATGAAGACAGCAGGAAAGCAGAGGTTCAGAGGAACGAAAGGCATCTCTATACGCTTATCTGAAATTCTCACCAATGAATTACATAAGTATCTCTATCCTAGTTTATATTTTCTTTATGTTTTTAATTATCAATTCACCATAACCATTTGAATCTGCCTGACTGAGATTTACAAGGTGACCATAGCTTGCTTCAAGCCGACAATCTCCGTGGGATCGACCCTTACTCACGTAAGGTTTATTACTTGGACGACCCAGTGCACTTGCTGGTTAGTTGTATCGAAATTGTGAAGAGAACTAAAATTATGAACGTGCGTATTAAGTTTTTAGCGCCGTTACCAAGGAATGAACAATCACGATTTCGTGCACCAACCTTCATATTTCTTGTTTTTCCATTACCATAATCCCATACGTTCAATTTTGCTTTGCTTATTGAATTGTTTTCATAACTTAGGTTATTCTTGCGATGCATTTCGTTCTGCTCAATCTCAGAAGACTTATAAGTCGGTTGCTATCTTATTTCCGAGCTATCATGATCGTCTTCTATAACCTCTTTACACCGACTTGTACCTCGTCGCTTTATCTTGCCGACCATATAGGTCGGTCAATGGATTCTTGTATTTTTTCGAGCTTAAGTCGGTGCATATCGTAGAACAATAATGGAATTAGAGAGAAGTTATTATTATTAAATGAAAAGGTATCTTTTCAAGGATGCTTTTAGCTACTAAGGGATTAAAAAATTCTCTTGCCCCTAGTCCTCGCTTTGATGCCTCACTAAAACCCCCTCCAGAAAAATCCTTCTCGGGTAAAAACCATGAAGTCGGGTAAAAGAGTACATCAGGGAGCGAGATTCGCTTCTAGCAATAGTACCTTTTCATATTGCAAGCGTGCCATGACCTTGGGAGCTCGGATCCACTTAGGCTAGCCACTTTATAATAGCCCTTTTCTAATACTTCAACTATCTTGTAGGGTCCTTTCCAATTCGCAGCGAGTTTTTCTCCACCCGACTTGTTCACCCCGATGTCATTTTGGGTGAGGACTAAGTCGTCTGAGCCGAAACTTTTTCAAATGACTTTTTTCTTGTATCTATTCATCATCCTTTGTTTTAACGTTGCTTCCCTTATCTGGGTTTGTTCTTGAATTTCTGGGAGCAATTCAAGTTCTTCTTTGTGGGCTTGGATGTTTCCGACCTCATCATAGAATCTCACCCTTGGACTTTGCTCATTGACCTAAATAGGAATCATGGCTTCCCATAAGTAAGTCAAAAAGGTTTTTCACCGGTGGTTGAGTGGGGCGTAGTTTGATAAGCCCATAACACTTGGGGGAGCTCATAAGCCCAAGCCCCTTTTGCTTCTTGGAGCCTTTTCTTTAATCTTGCCAATACAACCTTATTGGCTGCCTCGGCTTGACCATTGGCTTGGGGATGCTCTACCGAAATGAATTGGGGCTTGGTTTTCATGCTCGCTACTAAGCTTCTGAATGTAGAATCAGTGAACTGTGTATCATTATCTGTGGTAATGGATTGAGGGACTCTGACGTTAGAATTTTTGCCAGTAAAGAATTTTAATAAAACAGTCGCGTTGTAGATATAGTTTCTAAACCAACAAAAATCCCTTCGTACAAACGTTTTGGTTGTCACAAGTAATAAACCCCTTAAAAATTGATAACCGAAGTATTCAAACCTCGGGTCGTCTTCTCAAGGAACTGCAGGGAAGTATGTTCTTATTATTGGTTATGGAGATTGTAAATTTGGGGTTTCAAGAATGAGGAACAAATATGACAAATAATTTAAATGGCAATTAAAAATAAATAAATACTGTAAAACAAACTTTTGGCAAGGTATGAGAAATTAGAGGTCCTATACTGGCTATCCTTATCAATGATGATAATAATTGAATCTTAATTCCACTTCGTTAGCCTTTACTATTATAAAGGAAGGTCAAGGGATTAATTGGTTTGATCTTCGGATCCTATTTATTTCTTAAGAAAAGATTGGGATTATTGAAGTTCAATTCAATTAACAAGATAACAATTATCAATCATGTTTGAGTTTGACAACTCCTGAGTTACTGATTTCTTAACCAAAACCAAAAGGGGAAGTAAATCTTCTGGAATAAAAATGTCTTCAGAGTAAAAGCAACAATAGCATAAATAAAAGAAATCAATATTAAACTGAAATACCTCAAATAACATTAATAAAAGAGTAATCTGTAACATGAAAGGATTCATAAAGTAACTTGCAAAAGTAAATAAAAAGAATATTGAACCTGACCAAAAGAGATAATCCTGAAAGCGAATAAAAATCCTAAATCTAAATCCTAATCCTAAAGAGAGAGGAGAGAACCTCTATCCAAACTAAATCTAAATCATGGAAAGTAAAAATTGGCTAGCTCTC
>NC_029787.2:75959319-76035276 GCF_000816755.2 Arachis ipaensis
AAATCACTTAACACACATATCAAGGCATCTAATGGTAATAAGAGAGGATTAATATTAGCAAATATAAGGCCAAAGAAGCATGTTTCCGATTAAAGCACATAATTAGGAAGGCAAATGTAAAACCATACAAATAGTATGAATAAGTGGGTAAAAAGTAGCTAAAAACCACTCAATTGAGCACAAGATAAACCATAAAATAGTAGTTTATCAACCTCCCCACACTTAAAACACTAGCATGTCCTCATGCTAAGCTCAAGAGAAGCTGTAAAGATGAAGAGGAATGGTAGATTAATATGAAATACAACCTATCTATATGAATGCAACTATATGCAGAATGTTTCTACCTACTTGGTTAAAAATAAACAAATCTTTTAAGAACAAAGATGAATTGGATTTCACTAATTCAAATCATGAAAATGAAGTACAAATAGACTTGCAAGAAGAAAATAGCTCATGAAAGCAGGGAACAAGGAATTGAGCATCGAACCCTTATTGGTAGTGTATACATTCTAATCACTCAAGTGTTTAAGGTTCGATTCTCTCAATTCTCTACCAACCTTTCTTTCTAAGGCTTGCTCTTCATCTAACAATCAACATAAATTTAATGCACAGATATCAAGAGGTCTTTTAAGGGTTGTACTGGGGTTAGGGTCCAGGTAGGATTGTATTTGGCCAAGTGGACTAAAATCTGAATCCTTAATTAACTTAAACTTTCCACCTAACTTTAGACAATCTATGTAATCATAATACAATATCTAACCATACATTAACCATGTTTTTCACATATTCATGCATTCTAATTTCAAGTACAGTACATATGCATTGTTTTCAACATTTACTTTGGGGCATTTTGTCCCCTTTTTCTTATTTGTTCTTTTTCCTTTTTTTTATATACATATTTTTTTCTTTTATTTTTCTCAATGCATATGATTAAATTATTGGATGCATGAATCATGTCCTAAACATTTTTTTTCACATTTTCAGAAAATTCTAACATACTCAATTCTCAAACCAAATGTTTTCAAATTCACTTCCCCACACTTAATTTATGAGCACTCTCACTAGTCTAAGCTAACTAAGGATTCAAATTAAGGATATTATTGTTTTCCGCTTAGAGTTAATGATGTGCTAAAGTAAGGAACAAAGGGGTATAATAGGCTCAACATTGGTTTGCAAAGAATAATGAAAAGGTAAGGCCATATGGGTACGTAAGCTCAGTGAAACAAAGGCCTCAATCATGTAAGTGTATGCATACATCAAACCATGGAAATATAGAATCAAGCAAGACAAAGATCACAATTTTAGAGAGAAAAACACACATCAAAAATAAATTATTGGTTGATAAAATGCAACCAATCAATTAGGCTAAAAAAATCTCACGGGTTTCGTGTGTTCGAGCTCTAGACCATGTTCCAATATAATATTTCTTCAAACAAGTGTAACAAAAAAATTTATTAGTGAAATGCTCTTAAAAAGATTTCTTGAAAAAGAAAATATTACTTCAACCAAGTGGTAAAATATGCAAAAAAAAATCAAACAAACATGCAAATGCAACAACTAATCTACAAGGAAAATTTAAACATTGGTTTTGAGACAAGAAAGTACTACCATGGAGATCGGTATTGACCTCCCCACACTTAAAGATTGCACCATCCTCGGTGCATACTAAGATGTGCAGGTGGACGGGCTGTTCCAACTGGTGCTCTTCTTCAAGAATTGTGCAGATGGACTTGTCTTGTCTCCCCATGCAAACGTCTTCCGGTTCTCTTCCTGGTGGCCATCCTGAAAGAAGAGAAAAAGAAGATCAGTAATACCCAGAAGTAAAGATAAGAAAATAAATGAAGTATGGGTGCGTTAATGCCAAATAATGAGGGTCTCAATTACATGGTAGCTACAACATGCAAGTGAGAAAACAATAGAAGCCATGGCATGCCAATGGTGCAAGATTTGAAACATAGGGGAGGAGAGTGTGGGTAATGAAAGACAGTATAAGCTCATGTCAATGCAAAAAGAAATACAAATATCATAAAAGATTAGCATTGATTTAAATAATATTACCCGACAGTGTAAACAAGTCACTAAGCACCAAATAATACCAGAAAAGACACAACAGTTGAATATGAACAAGTGACACCAATGGTAAAATAATAACTTTAGAAAAGAAAAGAAAAATATGCACAAAATTAAAATGCAATGAATGAAAGTATGTAAATAAATTAGGTAAAATAGAATGGAAGTGAAAAAATGAGAAGTTAAAAAGATAAAATAAGAAAGAAAGAAGAAAGAAGAAAAGATGGAAGAAATTAGGATTGGGGAAGAAAAGATAAGATATTTGGCAAATTAGGATAAGCTGTGCGGCGCAATCGACGCGGACGCGTGGAGCACGCGGTCGCGTGACTTGCACTTATAAGGATTGACGCGGTCGCGTCGGTCACGTGGTCGCGTGACACAGTTTATGCTACTAGCGCGAGAGCAGCCTCGCGCTCGCACAACTCTCTGTTCAAAATCATATTAGTGCCAAATTTTAAGTGACGCGATCGCATAGGGCATGCGATCGCGTGAGTGGTCTTTAAAGGAATATGACGCGGTCGCGTGGGTCACGCGGCCGCGTGAGAAAGATTATGCGTTCAGCACCAATCCAGCACCACTCTCGCACAACTTTCGGGTGTGCACCACTTTGACGTCGAAATTTTGGTCACGCGGCCGCGTGGGGCACGCGGTCACGTGGGAGGCCATTATTCCCATATGACGCGGTCGCATCAGCGATGCGGTCGTGTGGGACGATTTGTGCCATTGGCACGCCTCCAGCCATGCTCTTGCGTGACTTTCTGTTCGTTTTCTTTTCTTCCCATTGCACTGGTGACGCGGACGCGTCCCGTGCGTGCTTCCTTTTTTTTTATACATATTATATATATGCATGAAAAGTGCAGAATGCAATGATTAATATGAGTGAGATGCAAAATTCCAGGTTCAATATAATAAAATAAAATAAAACTTGAAAACAAATAAAACTAAATAAAAATTAAAAAGAAACGATCATACCATGGTGGGTTGTCTCCCACCTAGCACTTTTAGTTAAAGTCCTTAAGTTGGACATTGGAGGAGCTTCCTGTTATGGCGGCTTATGCTTAAATTCATCCAAAAATCTCCACCAATGCTTGGAATGCCAATAGCCTCCGGGGTCCCAAACTAGGCATGTAAAGCTTCTGAGCAGCTTCAAACAGATTGTCAAGCTCCCGGGGTGACGAATGTCAGAATAGAATCCATGATCCCAAGCCTTGCGTTTAAATCCGCCTCTGTCTTTATCTATATTTTTCCATCCGGGCGGGTTAGAAAGTAGATTCTCACCATAGTGACCAAACGTTTTTCGAGATCCATTCAATTGAGCATGATACCAATCCGTGCACTTCGAGTTGAAGCGTGGAGCATTATTGAACCTTGTGCACCAGCTCTGAGCACGAGCCATTTCCCTCTTACTCTTAAAGCCGCATAGAGCTCTAAGCTGGCCATCTGTTTCAAGTAAACCATATTCAAGTGAATAAGTAAAGTTAAAGGTTAAGGATTGTACCCACTTGAAGCTTGTATTGGGCGGTAATGGCCTTGGGGTAGGTGTTTCTGATGGTTCTGTAAGTTCTACTCCCTTGTGCTCTTCTGTGAATTCCTCCACTTTTTCGCAAGATTCTTCAAGTGCATCTGTATCCTGGTCAAAGTATTCTATGTCTTCCTCATCACTCGAGTCATAGATTGGAGGTTGAGAGAAATCTACCTCTGCATCATCTTCGTATTCATTTGGGGAAGATTCTTCGATCTCAGAGAATTCACTTGCAGATGCAAGTTCATTACTAAGAGAGCTAGACTTGTGACTATCATCATCAAGGGAATTTGTGTCCTGGGTTATTCCGTCTAGTTCTTCATAAACAACTTGCCTTAGGGATTGTGCAATATCCTCCTTAGCATCAACTGTAGCGTCCTTGACGGAGTTCTCTTCAGCTCTGGATTCCCATGGAGGTTCAGCATCTCCTAGATCTTCAACCAACTCTTTTTCTTGCATAATGACAGCCTCTTCTACTTGTTCTAGTACAAATTCATTCTCTGTCTTGTCCACTGGAGTCTCTAGTATTTCCTTCATGCTACGCTCGTCATTAGATTGTCCACATGGGGCTGTGGTTGGTCCTTGAATGTTCGCACGTCTAGAAGCTAATTGAATTACTGCTTGCTCCAGTTGTCGAATAGTTGTTTGAAGTTTATTTACTGTTTTCTTGAGGCGAACTTCTGATTCTCTAGGTGATGGATTTGGACATAAAACATAGGAAAGTGGTGGTGCTTGGGAGTGATTGGATTGGAACTGGGGTAAGAAAGGATCATACGGTGGCGAATGGTGAAGAGAAGCTTGTGAGTGTGGTGGTTCGAGGTTATGTTGAGAGGTTGATCTATAGGCACGGGGTGGGGCTTGTTGGTAGTCACAAGGTTGTCCATCATATCTTTCAGCTGGGTATGCATTGTAGAATGGTCGTTGTTCGTGATATCTTGGAGGGTGTTGTTGCCTAAAGGGTTGATTAGATCCTCTTGGCTCCATCCATCCTTGATTGGTCTGACCTTGATGCATATTCCATCTGTAACTTCTATTTCCTTCAACAAAGTTAGACCCAAACTCAAAGCGAGAGGGGTGAGAATTCATCGTAGCAAATAAAAATAAAAAAGAGAAACAAAAATAAATAAACAAGCAAAAGAAAAATATTTACAATAACCAATAATAAGGCACACGTTAGCAGTTCCCCGGCAACGGCGCCATTTTGACGTTAGGATTTTTGCCAGTAAAGAATTTTAATAAAACAGTCGCGTTGTAGATATAGTTTCTAAACCAACAAAAATCCCTTCGTACAAACGTTTTTGTTGTCACAAGTAACAAACCCCTTAAAAATTGATAACCGAAGTATTCAAACCTCGGGTCGTCTTATCAAGGAACTGCAGGAAAGTATGTTCTTATTATTGGTTATGGAGATTGTAAATTTGGGGTTTCAAGAATGAGGAACAAATATGACAAATAATTTAAATGGCAATTAAAAATAAATAAATACTGTAAAGCAAACTTTTGGTAAGGTATGAGAAATTAGAGGTCCTATCCTGGCTATCCTTATCAATGATGATAATAATTGAATCTTAATTCCAATTCGTTAGCCTTTACTAATATAAAGGAAGGTCAAGGGATTAATTGGTTTGATCTTCAGATCCTATTTATTTCCTAAGAAAAGATTGGGATTATTGAAGTTCAATTCAATTAACAAGATAACAATTATCAATCGTGTTTGAGTTTGACAACTCTTGAGTTACTGATTTCTTAACCAAAACTAAAAGGGGAAGTAAATCTACTGGAATAAAAATGTCTTCAGAGTAAAAGCAACAATAGCATAAATAAAAGAAATCAATATTAAACTAAAATACCTCAAATAACATTAATAAAAGAGTAATCTGTAACATGAAAGGATTCATAAAGTAACTTGCAAAAGTAAATAAAAGGAATATTGAACCTGACCAAAAGAGATAATCCTGAAAGCGAATAAAAATCCTAAATCTAAATCCTAATCCTAAAGAGAGAGGAGAGAACCTCTCTCCAAACTAAATCTAAATCATGGAAAGTAAAAATTGGCTAGCTCTCTTATGAATGGATGCATTCCCCCACTTTATAGCCTCTAATATGTATGTTCTGGGCTGAAAACTGGGTCAAAAGCAGCCCAGAAATTGCCCCTTGCGATTTCTGTTACGTCCAGGTCGCGGGCAAGTGACGTGGAGGCGTCGTCCATGCGGCCGCGCGGGTTGAGGTTCGCAGATGCGATGCGGACACGTCATTCACGCGTTCACGTTGCCTAAATTCGGGGCAGCTATGGCAAATTATATATCAAATCGAAGCCCCAGACGTTAGCTTTCCAACACAACTAGAACCGCGTTGTTTGGACCTCTATAGCTAAAGTTATAGCCATTTGAGTGCGAAGAGGTCAGGCTGGACAGCTTAGCAGTTTCTCCAACTTCTTGTATTCCTTCCACTTTTGCATGCTTCCTTTCCATCTTCTGAGCCATTCCTGTCCTGTAATTTCTGAAAACACTTAACACACATATCAAGGCATCTAATGGTAATAAGAGAGGGTTAATATTAGCAAATATAAGGCAAAAGAAGCATGTTTTCGATTAAAGCACATAATTAGGAAGGCAAATGTGAAACCATACAAATAGTATGAATAAGTGGGTAAAGAGTAGATAAAAACCACTCAATTGAGTACAAGATAAACCATAAAATAGTGGTTTATCAGACTCCAAATTGGGTTATAATATTCCTGTACAAGAACTTCCGACTTCTTTGTGCTGTGATAGTAGCTAATGGCTCTGCTTCTATCCACTTGGTAAAATAATCTACTCCCACAATAAGATATTTTACTTGTCCAGGCGCTTGAAGAAAAGGTCCGAGTAGGTCCAATCCCTATTTTGCAAAAGGCCATGGAGAAGTTATACTAATAAGTTCTTTTGGGGGAGCGACGTGGAAGTTTGCATGCATCTGACAAGGTTGGCACCTTTTCACGAAGTCGGTGGCATCCTTTTGTATGGTCGGCCAGAAGAACTCAGCTCGGATTACTTTCCTATCTAGGAATCTTGCTCTGAAATGATTCCTACAGATGCCATTGTGCACTTCCTCCAGGACTTCCTTTGTCTTGGAAGTTAGGACGCACTTTAGTAGTGGTGTAGATATCTCCCTCTTATAAAGGACATTTTTCACCAAAGTGTAGTTTTGTGCATCCCTCCTAATTTTCCTAGCTTCTTTCTGTTCTTTGGGAGGATGTCGAATTTCAAATATTCGACTAGGGGGTCATCCATTCGAGGTTTAAGCCAGAGACTAGCAAGATGTCCAGCCTGTCATCCGTCTTCATGACTGAGGGTTCCTAGAGAGTTTCTTGTATCAGACTCCTATTGTTTCCTCATGGTTTGGTACTTGCTAATTTAGAGAGAGCATCGACTCTACTATTGAGCTCCCAAGTTATATGCCTGACTTTAGTGTCAGGAAATTGTCTAAGGTGCTCTAGTGTCTTTTCTAAGTATCTTTTCATGTTGGGATCTTTTGCCTGATAATCTCCATTAATTTGAGATGTTACTACTTGAGAGTCACTGAGGATTATTACCTTGGTAGCACCAATTTCTTTATCAAGTTTTAGCCCTGCGATTAGAGCTTCATATTCAGCCTGGTTGTTGGAAGCGTGAAACTCGAATTTCAGGGATACCTCTATCTGAGTACCTTCTTCATTGACCAATATTATGCCGGCTCCACTTCCAACCTTGTTAGATGATTAGTCTACATAGAGCTCCCAGGTCGTTGAGGTCTCGCTCTGATCGCCTGTGTATTCTACAACGAAGTTGGTGAGGCATTGGGCTTTGATTGCTGTCCGAGTTTCGTATTTCAGATCAAACTCAGATAGCTCTATATCCCATTGAACCATTCTACCTACAATATCCATTTTCTGAAGGATCTGCTTCATAGGCTGGTTCATTCGGACTCTTATGGTATGAGCCTGGAAGTAAGGTCGAAGCCTTCTTGATGCTACAATTAAGGCATACGCAAACTTTTCAAGTTTTTGATACCTTAAGTCAGGACCTTGTAGTACCTTACTAGTGAAATAGATTGGATGTTATCCGACCTTATCTTCTCGTATTAGTGCGGATGTGACGGCCTTCTCAGCGACAGCCAAGTATAATACGAGTTCTTCCCTTGCTTTCGGCCAAGTAAGGAAAGGAGGCTAGCTCAAAAACTTTTTGAACTCTTGAATGGCCTCTTCACATTCAGGGGTCCACTCGAACTGGCATCCCTTTCTAAGTAGTGAAAAAAGTGGCAGGGATCTCAATGCTAATCCTACCAAAAATCTAGATAGAGCTGTAAGGCGACCATTCAGTTGCTGGACTTCCTTCAAACAGATCGGACGCTTCATCTCTAGGATTGCTCTGTACTTATCTGGGTTAGCCTCAATTCTCCTTTGTGTCAGCATGAATCCTAAACATTTTTTAGCTTCCACTACAAAGGTGCATTTGGTGGAATTCAGCCTCATCCCATGCTTCCTTACAGTATCAAGGACTTGTGAAAGGTCGGTTAAGAGACATGCTTCGTCCTTGGTCTTCACTACCATATCATCTACATATACTTCCATCAGGCTTCCGAGGTGAGGTGCAAACACCTTATTCATCAATATTTGATAGATGGTCCCTGCATTTTTCAATCCAAATGACATGGCAATAGTTTGCCTTGCGCGTTATGAAAGATGTTTTCTCCTGATTCGATTTATACATCGGGATCTGATTGTAGCCCGAGTAAGCATCTATGGATGATAAATATTGATACCCTGAGCTGGAATCCACCAGGGCATCAATATTGGGCAGAGGATATGGGTCCTGTAAGGTCCTACATCAGTTGAGGAGGGAAACGAAGCATACCTTATAAGAGTGTGGATACCTCTCCCTAACATGACGCGTTTTGACAAGTGAGTGTGGGGGCTTCGGCTATCATCCTTATCGTCAAAGATGAAACTGTGAGGCCTTGTGTGCCAATGCGGACAATATTGTGCTAGCGGGTGGTCTAGGCTGTTACAGATGGTATCAGAGCCGGAGCCCGGATCGATGTGCCAGCGAGGGTGCTGGGCTCCCCTAGAGGGGTAGATTATTATAAGGTCCCACATCGGTTGGGGAGGGGAACGAAGCATGCCTTATAAGGATGTGGATACCTCTCCCTAGCATGACGCGTTTTGACGAGTGAGTGTGGGGGGCTTCGGCTATCATCCCTATCGTCAAAGGCAAAACCGTGAGGCCTTGTGTGCCAAAGTGGACAATATCATGCCAGCAGGTGGTCTGGGCTGTTACAGATGGTATCAGAGCCGGAGCCCGGATCGATGTGCCAGCGAAGGCGCTGGGCTCCCTTAGGGGGGGTGGATTGTAAGGTCCCACAATGGTTGGGGAGGGGAACGAAGTATGCCTTATAAGGGTGTAGATACCTCTCCCTAGCATGATGCATTTTGACGAGTGAGTGTGGGGGGCTTCAGCTATCATCCCTATCGTCAAAGACAAAATCGTGAGGCCTTGTGTGCCAAAGCGGACAATATCATGCTAGCAGGTGGTCTGGGCTGTTACAGATTGTAAGGTCCAATATCTATTGGAAAGGGGAACGAAGCATGCCTTATAAGGGTGTGGATACCTCTCCCTAGCATGACGCATTTTGACGAGTGAGTGTGGGGAGCTTCGGCTAACATCCCTATCGTCAAAGGCAAAATCGTGAGGCCTTGTGTGCCAAAGCAGAAAATATTGTGCTAGTGGGTGATCTGGGCTGTTACAGATGGTATCAGAGCCGAAACCCGGATTGATGTGCCAGCGAGGGCGCTGGGCTCCCTTGGGAGGGGTGGATTGTAAGGTCCCACATCGGTTGGGGAGGGGAACGAAGCATGCCTTATAAGGGTGTGGATACCTCTCCCTAGCGTGACGCGTTTTGACGAGTGAGTGTGGAGGGCTTCAGCTATCGTCCCTATTGTCAATGGTAAAATCGTGAGGCCTTGTGTGCCAAAGCGGACAATATCGTGCTAGCGGGTGGTCTAGGCTGTTATAGATAGTATCAGAGTCGGAGCCCAGATCGATGTGCCAGCGAGGGCGCTGGGCTCCCTTAGGGGGTGGATTGTAAGGTCCCACATCGGTTGGGGAGGGGAACGAAGCATGCCTTATAAGGGTGTAGATACTTCTCCCTAGTATGACGCATTTTGACGAGTGAGTGTGGGGGGCTTCGGCTATCATCCCTATCGTCAAAGGCAAAACCGTAAGGCCTTGTGTACCAAAGCAGACAATATCATGCTAGCGGGTGGTCTGGGCTGCTAGTAGGAATAATTGAGCGTTGGATGAACTCCAACCATCCCCTAGCCACGGGCTTGAGGTCAAGCCTTCTTAGTTGAACCGGCTTGCCTCTTGTGTCTCTCTTCCATTGAGCACCTTCTACACAAATTTCCAAGAGGATTTGGTCCAACCTTTGATCAAAGTTGACCCTTCTAGTGTAGGGGCGTGCATCTCCTTGCATCATTGGCAAGTTGAATTCCAACCTTACATTTTTCAGACTGAAATCTAAGTATTTTCCCCGAATCATTGTAAGCCAATTCTTTGGGTTTTGGTTCACACTTTGATCATGGTTTTTGGTGACCCATGCATTAGCATAGAACTCTTGAACCATTAAGATTCTGACTTGTTGAATGGGGTTGGTGAGAACTTCCCAACCTCTTTTTCGAATCTCATGTCGGATCTCCGGATACTCATTCTTTTTGAGCTTAAAGGGAACCTCGGGGATCACCTTTTTCTTTGCCACAACTTCATAGAAGTGGTCTTGATACACTTTTGAGATGAATCTCTCCGTCTCTCATGACTCGGAGGTGGAAGCAATTGTCTTTCCTTTTCTTTTTCTAGAGGTTTCTCCGGCTTTGGTGCCATTGATGGTTATAGAAAAATAAAAAGCTTTAGCTTTTCCCACACCAAACTTAGAATGGTTGCTCGTCCTCGAGCAAAAGAAGAAAGAAGGAAGTAAAAGAAGAGGAAAATGGAGGAGATGGAGAGGTGTGAGTGGTTCGGCCAAGGGGGGAATAGTATTTATGATGTGTGAAAATGAAGGAGGGTTGAGGGGTTTATATAGGATTGGAGAGAGGGGTTGGGTTTGGGAGGGAAAGGATTTGAATTTGAATTGTGAGGTGGGTGGGTTTTTTTGGGGGAAGAGTGGGTGGAGGTGATTGGTGAAGAGTTGATGGGGAAGAGAAATGGAGGTGATTGGTGAGGGGTATTTGGGAAAGGGTATTATGGAAAGGTGTGAAGAAGAGAGAGAGATAGTTGAGGTAGGTGGGTATCCTGTAGGATCCACAGATCCTGAGGTGTCAAGGATTTCTCATCCCTGCACCATTTTGGCATGTAAACGCCCCTTTGAGTGCCAATCCTGGCGTTAAATGCCAGGTTGCTGCCCATTTCTGGCATTTAACGCCAGCTTTTCTTCCCTTTCTGGTATTAAACGCCAACTTGATGCTCTTTTCTGGCGTTAAACGCCCATTCTACTACCCTTACTGGCGTTTAGTAAGCTCCTCCTCCAGGGTGTGCTATTTTTACTGCTGTTTTCGAATTTGCTTTGATTTTTGCAGTTGTTTTTGTGACTTCACATGATCATCAACCTAAAGAAAACATAAAATAACAATGGAAAATGGAAATTTAACATAGATAAATAACAAATTGGGTTGCCTCCCAATAAGCGCTTCTTTAATGTCAATAGCTTGACAATGAGCTCTCATGGAGCTTCACAGATATTCAGAGCATGGTTTGGGCCTCCCAACACCAAACTTAGAGTTTGAATGTGGGGGCTTTATTTGACTCTACATTGAAAGAAGCTTTCCATGCTTCTCCTCCATGTGTACAGAAGGAGATCCTTGAGCCTTAAACACAAGGTAGTCCTCATTCACTTGAATGACAAACTCTCCTCTGTCAACATGAGTCACAGCTTTTGCTGTGGCTAGGACGGGTCTGCCAAGGATGATGGATTCATCCTTACTCTTCCCAGTATCCAGGATTATGAAGTCAGCAGAGATGTAAAGGCCTTCAATCTTTACCAACACATCCTCTACAAGTCCATAAGCCTGTTTCCTTGAATTGTCTGCCATCTCTAGTGAGATTCTTGCAGCTTGCACCTCAAGGATCCCTAGTTTCTCCATTACAGAGAGGGGCATGAGGTTTATACTTGACCCTAGGTCACACAGAGCCTTTTTATAGGTCATGGTTCCTATGATACAGGGTATTAAGAATTTTCCAGGATCCGATTTCTTCTGAGGTAATGTCTGCCTAGTTAAGTCATTCAGTTCATTGGTGAGCAAAGGGGTTCATCCTCCCAAGTCTCATTACCAAATAACTTGGCATTCAGCTTCATGATTGCTCCCAGATACTTAGCAACTTGCTCTTCGGTAATGTCTTCATCCTCTTCAGAGGAAGAATACTCATCAGAGCTCATGAATGGCAGAAGTAGGTTCAATAAAATCTCTATGATTGATCTCTGTATGAGCCTCAGATTCTCTTGGTTCCTCAAAGGAAAACTTTTTTTCGTTCAGAGGACATCCCATGAGGTTTTTCTCATTGGGGATCACGTCCTCCTTACTCTCTCCAGGTTCGGCCATGTTAGCCATGGTTATGGCCTTGCACTCTCTCTTGGGATTTTCTTCTGTATTGCTTGGGAGAGTGCTAAGAGGAGTTTCAGTAATTCTCTTACTCAGCTGACCCACTTGTGCCTCCAAATTTCTAATGGAGGATCTTGTTTCATTCATGAAACTTAGTTTGGTCTTAGATAGATCAGAGACTATGGTTGCTAAGCCAGAACGACTCTACTCAGAGTTCTCTGTTTGTTGCTGAGAAGATGATGGAAAAGGTTTGCTATTGCTAAACCTATTTCTTCCACCATTATCATTGTTGAAGCCTTGTTGAGGCTTCTGTTGGTCCTTCCAAGAGATATTTGTATTATAGGTATTTCCATAAAATTCTCCCATGTAATTCACCTCTTCCATTGCAGGGTTCTCAGGATCATAAGCTTCTTCTTCAGAAGATGCTTCTTTAGTACTGTTGGATGCAGCTTGCAATCCATTTAGACTCTGAGAAATCATATTGACTTGCTGAGTCAATATTTTATTCTGAGCCAATATGGCATTCAGAGTATCAATCTCAAGAACTCCTTTCTTCTGAGTTGTCCCATTATTCACAGGATTCCTTTCAGAAATGTACATGAATTGGTTATTTGCAACCATTTCAATGAGTTCCTGAGCTTCTTCAGGTGTCTTCTTCAAATGAAGAGATCCTCCAGCAGAGTTGTCTAATGACATCTTGGACAGTTCAAACAGACCATCATAGAATATGCATATGATGCTCCATTCTGAAGGCATGTCAAAAGGACACCTTCTGATCAATTGCTTGTATCTTTTCCAAGCTTCATAGAGGGATTCGCCTTCCTTCTATCTAAAGGTCTGGACTTCCACTCTAAGCTTACTCAATTTTTGAGGTGGAAAGAATTTTACCAAGAAGGCATTGACCAGTTTTTCCCAAGAGTTCAGGCTTTCTTTAGGTTGTGAGTCCAACCATGTCCTAGCTCTGTCTCTTACAGCAAAAGGGAAGAGCATAAGTCTGTAGACCTCAGGGTCAACCCCATAGGTCTTAACGATGTCACAGATTTGCAAGAATTCAGCTAAAAACTGATGAGGATCTTCCAATGGAAGTCCATGATACTTGCAATTCTGCTGCATTAGAGAAACTAATTGAGGCTTAAGCTCAAAGTTGTTTGCTCTAATTGCAGGTATTGAGATGCTCCTTCCACAGAAGTCAGAAGAGGGTGCAATAAAGTTACCAAGCATCTTCCTTGCATTGTTGGCATTGTTGTTATTTTCGGCTGCCATGTCTTCTTCTTTTTCGAAAATTTCTGTTAGGTCCTCTCCAGAGAGTTGTGCTTTAGCTTCTCTTAGCTTCCTCTTCAAGGTCCTTTCGGGTTCAGGATCAGCTTCAACAAGAATGCCTTTGTCTTTGTTCCTGCTCATATGAAAGAGAAGATAACAAGAAAGTATGGAATCCTCTATGTCACAGTATAGAGATTCCTTGAGGTGTCAGAGGAAAATAGGAATAGAGAGATGAGGTAGGTAGATAAGAATTCGAACATATGAAGAAGGAGAGAGAGTCCGAATTGCTAATTGAGGAGGAGTGTTAGTCCTTAAATAGAAAAAGGTAAGGAGAGGGAAAATTTTCGAAAACAAATTTTTAAATAAAACTGAAGATTTTTAAAATAAAAAAGAATTTTTGAAAAAGTGGTTGATGGTTTTTCAAAAATTAAAAGTGAGAAAGTGGTTAGGTGATTTTGAAGAAGATTTTGAAATCAGTAATCAAAAAGATATGATTGAAAACTTATTTTGAAAAAGATGTGATTGAGAAGATATGATTGAGAATACATGATTGAAACATAATTTAAAAAGATTTGATTTTAAAATTAATGACTTGGCTAATAAGAAATTTAAAAGATATGATTCTAAAATTCAAATTTTGACCCTTTCTTAACAAGGAAGTAACAAACTTGAAATTTTTGAATCAAATCATTAATTGGTAGCAAGGATTTTCAAAAATAGTGAAAGAAAAATGGAAAAAGATTTGATTTTGAAAAAGATATGATTGAAAAAGATTTGATTTTGAAAAATTTTGAAGATTTGAATTAAAAACTAACTTACCTCCCTTGTGTTGTCCTGGCGTTAAACACCCAGAATGGTATCCATTTTGGCGTTTAACGCCCATTTGGCTCCCTCCTTGGGCGTTAAACGCCCAGCCAGGTACCCTGGCTGGCGTTTAAACGCCCAGCCAGGTACCCTGGCTGGCGTTTAAACGCCAGAATTCCTTCCTCACTGGGCATTTTGAATGCCTAGCCTTTTTTCTGTAATTCCTCTGCTGCATGTTCTGAATCTTCAATTCTCTGTATTATTGACTTGAAAATTCATAATTTTGAATTTTTTTTAATTTTTAATGATGAAAAACAACAAAATGAAACTAATCATGGAAAACTAAGATCAGATAATCAATGCATGCAAGACACCAAACTTAGAAATTTTTATATTAGAGACACTAACAAATTGTGAATGCACATGAGAAACAACAAAAGACACAAAACAAGAGAATTTAAAGATCAGACCCAAGAAAATCATCAAGAACAACTTGAAGATCAATGAAGAACATAATGCATATATTCGAAAAATGCAAGAAAATTAAAAATATGCAGGACACCAAACTTAAAAATAGACACTAGACTCAAACAAGAAACGCAAAATTTTTGGTTTTTATGATTTTATTAATTTTTTTTGTATTTTTCAAAAATTATTTGGAAAAAGAAAATAAGGAATTCAAAATTCTTAATGAGAATTCCAGAAATCATGTAATGTTAGTCTAAAACTCCGGTCCAGGAATTAGACATGGCTTACTAGCCAGCCAAGCTTTCAGTGAAAGCTTCGGTCCAAAACACTAGACATGGTCAATGGCCAGCCAAGCTTTAGCAGATCATTACAGTCAATAGCAAGATTGATAGAAATCAACAAGCTCTTGTTGGCTTGAAGCAAGCTATGGTCATCCTTGTAAATCTCAGTCAGGCGAGTTCAAATAGTTATGAGGTTTTGATAATTGAAATATAATTAAAATAGAAAATAAGATAGAAATACTTATGTAATTCATTGGTAGGATTTCAGATAAGCGTATGGAGATGCTTGTTGCTTCTGAACCTCTGCTTTCCTATGGCCTTTATCCAATCATGCGTACTCCCTTCCATGGCAAGATGTATGTTGGGGGATCACCGTTGTTAATGGCTACCGTTCATCCTCTCAGTGAAAATGGTCTGGCTACGGGTTACGTAGTAGGGCTAATCATCTGTCGGTTCTCACTCATGTTGGAATAGGATCCATTGATCCTTTTGCGTCTGTCACTACACCCAACACTTGCGAGTTTGAAGCTCGTCACAGTCATCCCATCCTAGATCCTACTCAGAATACCACAGACAAGGTTTAGACTTTCTGGATCTCAAGAATGCTGCCAATTGATTCTAGCTTATACCACGAAGACTCTGATCTCACGGAATGGAGGGCTATGTTGTCAGGAGAGGCAACTGGTATGCGAAATTGTTACTCAGGTTGTAAATTATTGTTCGAAATTGATTCCCTGGTGATGGCACCAAAAACGGATGCACAGAAACATGGTCTAAACATATCTTCACAACTTCGCATAACTAACCAGCAAGTGCACTGGGTCGTCCAAGTAATAAACCTTACATGAGTAAGGGTCGATCCCACGGAGATTGTTGGTATGAAGCAAGCTATGGTCACCTTGTAAATCTCAGTCAGGCGGATATAAAATAGTTATGGAGTTTTCGAAATTAATACTAAAATAGGGATAGAAATACTTATGTAAATTATTGGTGAGAATTTCAGATAAGCGTATGGAGATGCATTCATTCCTCTGAACCTCTGCTTTCCTGCTGTCTTTATCCAATCCGTCTTACTCCTTTCTATGGCTAGCTTTATGTAAGGATGTCACCGGTGCCAATGGCTACTTTCAATCCTCTTGGGAAAATGGTCCAAATGCTTTGTCACAGCACGGCTAATCGTCTGGAGGCATCACTCTTGTTGTTGGTTGCATCCTATTCCTCTCTGTGAAAATGGTCCGATGCGCTGTCACTGTATGGCTAATCATCTTGGAGGTTCTCGATCATACTGGAATAGAATTTACTATCCTTTTGCGTCTGTCACTACGCCCAGCACTCGCGAGTTTGGAGTTCTTCACAGTCATTCAATCCCAGAGTCCTACTCGGAATACCACGGACAAGGTTTAGACTTTCCGGACTTTCATGAATGCCGCCATCAATCTAGCTTATACCACGAAGATTCTGATTAAGAGATCTAAGAGATACTCATTCAATCTAATGTAGAACGGAAGTGGTTGTCAGGCACGCGTTCATAGGGAATGATGATGATTGTCACGTTCATCACATTCAGGTTGAAGTGCGAATGAATATCTTAGAAGTGAAATAAGATGAATTGAACAGAAAATAGTAGTACTTTGTATGTGAATTTAACATAAAAACTAATGAAAACATCCCTAAAAGTAACTAGATTCTACTAAAAACATACTAAAAATAATGCCAAAAAGCGTATAAATTATCCGCTCATCAGCAACCATGCGTCATAAACCAGGAGGCTAAGAGATACACACTCAAGCTATTGAAGATAGAACAGAAGTGGTTGTCAGGCACGCGTTCATAGGTGAGAATGATGATGATTGTCACGGATCATCACATTCATCAGGTTGAAGTGCGAGTTAATATCTTAGAATAAGAATAAGCTTGAATTGAATAGAAAAATAATAGTACTTTGTATTAATTCATGAGGAACAACAGAGCTCCACACCTTAATCTATGGGGTGTAGAAACTCCACTGTTGAAAATACATAAGTGATGAAGGTCCAGGCATGGCCGAATGGCCAGCCCCCAAACATGATCAAGAGATCAAAAGTTATACAAGGATAGTCTCAAAAATGATCTTCAGATGAAAATACAATAGTAAAAGGTCCTATTTATAATGAACTAGTAGCCTAGGGTTTACAGAAATAAGTAAATGATGCAGAAATCCACTTCCAGGGCCCACTTGGTGTGTGCTTGGGCTGAGAATTGAAGCTTTCACGTGCATAGGCTGTTTCCGGAGTTAAACGCCAGCTTTGGTGCCAGTTTAGGCGTTTAACTCCAATTCTGGTGACAATTTTGGCGTTTTACACCAAGATATTTTGAGCTGACTTTGAACGCCAGTTGGGCCATCAAATCTCAGGCAAAGTATGGACTATTATATATTCCTAGAAAGCCCAGGATGTCTGCTTTCCAACGCAATTGAGAGCGCGCCAATTGGGCTTTTTTAGCTCCAGAAAATCCATTTTGAGTGCAGGGAGGTCAGAATCCAACAACATCTGTAGTCCTTTTTCAGCCTCTGAATCAAATTTTTGCTCAGGTCCCTCAATTTCAGCCAGAAAATACCTGAAATCACAGAAAAATATACAAACTCATAGTAAAGTCCAGAAATGTGATTTTTATTTAAAAACTAATAATTTTATACTTAAAAGTAGCTAAATCATACTAAAAACTACCTAAAAACAGTGCCAAAAAGCGTATAAATTATCCGCTCATCACTTTTGCTTTTGGATATTGAAGAGTCATCACCTCCGTTGAAGTTACTATTCTAGTTTGTTTTCTTACTCCCTATTTATTATTCCATATTCTTAATTCTTGTTTAGAGTTACAGTTGGATTGGTTTTAGAATTTATTTATGCAAGGGATTAATTTTACTTTTAATTAATTTTCAATCTTTATTTTATTTAAATTATTATGTCTCTTTTCTATTCCAAACTCCCAACAATGAAGATGGTATCCATGTTGATGGATTAGACTGCCAACTTGATATGGGGGTTGATTAAGAGGAGACACTTGAGTTGGAATGCTCAAGTGATTAGTTAAATTGGAAGTTGTTGGCTAATTCTGTATTTACGAATGCTAGAACTTCCCAAGGGAGAGGACTAGGATTTGCGAATAAGAGTTAGCTTAATCACTTGACTTTTCTTTATTTAGTATGGGTTAACTAAGTGAAAATAACAACCTCTTTATACTACACTTGAGAAAATTCCAACAAGGATATAACTTTCAATTAATCATTCCCCCAGTCAAAGCTTTTTATTTAAGATAATATAAATCCCATTTAATTTTCATTGCAATAAATTACAACCATTTATTTTTCTGTCATTCAACTCTCAAAATTTCTTGGAAACTTCTGATTAATAAATTAGCACCCTTTTTGGCAACTCGTTGGGAGACGACCTGAGACTCATACTCCCAGTATTTTTATTCTAATATTTGTGACAACCTTTCTAAATTGATGAGCGAATTTCAGCTGGTTAAGGACTATACTCACAACGTATTTCCTAAATTTATTTCTTAATTGGTCGACTTCCGCCCAGCATCAATTTTTGGTGCCGTTGCCAGAGAGTTGCAATTGTGTGCTAAATTATTAATTGGTGTAAATATTTTTATTTATTTGCATATTTTATTTTATTTTATTACCATGAGCTATATGTTTTTCTCATTGAATGACGCATTCACTGCCTGATCCTAGCTTAGCCGCATTTGATCCTGAAATTGAAAGAACTATTTCATGTATAAGGCGAGCTCGGCGTCGGTTAGCCTCTGAGGATGGTGAAGTGATTATTATCGATTCACCAGTCTCATCTGAGGGTGACTCTGAACTGCCATCTGAGGGAGAAACAAGCTTCTCTACTACTGATTCAGTTGATTCACGTGCAGATAATATGGCAGCACCTAGGAGGATTACTCTCCAGGAAGCTGGAGCACCAGATTTTACACTGCAACCGTATCAAGTGCGTCATCCAAATCTGGCTGCAGATTTTGAACTGAAGACTGCACTAATCAACTTGATGCCCAAGTTTCATGGCTTACTTGCTCAGGAGCCTATCAAGCACCTTAGGGATTTCCAGATAGCATGTTCTACTGTTAGGCGTCATGGTACAAATGAAACTTCTATTCTGTTAACTGCCTTCCCGTTTTCTCTTGAGGGAAAGGCGAGGGAGTGGTACTACTCCCAACCTGAAGCAACTGTCACCAACTGGGATACGTTCAGGAGAGAATTCATGGAAAAATATTTTCCAGCTGAAGTTACAGATAGATTGAAGAAAGAGATCTCCTGCATTATTCAAGTTGAATCAGAAACTCTCTATGAGTACTGGGAGCATTTCAAGAATCTTCTAGATGCATGCCCCCACCACATGATTGATAAGCTGGTGTTGATCAGCTACTTCACTCAAAGCATAAAGCCTAGGGATAAACTATACTGGATGGTGCTAATAATGGTTCTCTGAAAAAGTACAAGACCGCAGATGAAGCATGACAACTGATCAGCGACTTAGCTGAGTCCACTCGGAATCACAGGCACAGGAATAGCCACTCAAAGGCTATTGTAGAGGTTTTCTCTAGTAGTGAGACTACTGCTGTCACACAAGCTATATGTGAAATGACCAACCTATTGAAGCAGATGCAGTTGAATCAACAATAACAACAGCCTCCCCCACCACAACAAAGCCAACAGTTAGTTCTCCAAAGAGTATGCGGAATATGTACAGATTATAGTCATTACACTGATGAGTGCCTGCAGCTCCAACAAGAAGACAACACTGTGGCAGCTACTCATAACTTCTATGACCGCCCGAATAAAGGATACAATCAATAATGCGGCAACTACAACCAAGGTGAGAACTATAACCAAAGGTGGCAGGACAACTCCAACCAGGGCTGGAGAGACAATTCCAACCATGGTTAGAGGGACAACTATAACAGAGAAGGCAGAGACAACCAAAAAAATCAGAGGTGGAATAATAATAACAATCAGCAGAATCGGAAACAACAGAACCATTCCTATCAATAGCAGAATCAGAACCAGCCTTACAGAGCACCTCACCTAAGGCAGTCCCAAGGACCCCAGCACAACTAACAACAGTTCCTCAGATCACTTATTCTACTTCCTCATCAAATGACGAGATGCTTTATTTTCTTGCACAAGGATAACAAGACATGTAGACTACACTGAACTCTACCTTAAATGGTCTGAATGCCACTTTACAAGCTCTCGTCTCCCAGATAGATTCATTACCTGCTTCCACCAACCAGCCTTTAAGCTCCAGTGGAATTCCTTCTCAACCCTTACCTAACCCCAAGGGTGGCATCAATGCCATCACTTTGAGGTCTGGAACCACACTGTAAGAGAGGAATCATGAGGAGCCAAGACCCACCAGAACACACCCCAGTTGAGGATATGGTAGAAGTGGAAGATGCTGAAGAGGAAGAGGTAGTACAAGACATGGTTGAAGAAGAAGCAGCTCATCCAAGGAATGGAGCACCAAGGGAAGCAGAGGCTATAAGTGGCGCCATTCCTATCCCATTTCCACACCTTGCACGGAAGTCCAGAAAGCAGATGGAACTTGATCCCAAAATGGTAGAAAATTTCAAAAAGGTTTAGGTAACTGTTCCCCTTTTCGATGTTATTCATCAAGTACCTAAATATGCAAAGTTTTTGAAGGATTTGTGCATACATAAAGATAAAATTAATGAATTAGAAACTATTCCTTTAGGTAGTTCTATATCTGCTTTAATGGGGGTTATACCTGAAAAATGTAGTGACCCAGGTCCATGCATGGTTAACTGTACCATTGGAGGTGTAATATTTTCTGACTACATGTGTGATTTAGGAGGGTGTGTTAGTATAATGCCATTGTCTATATATGATGCTTTAAGGCTCCCTCCTTTAAAAAGGTCGGCAGCTCGTTTTGTGTTAGCAGATAAAAGCATTATTACAGTAGTTGGAATTGCTGAAGACATGCTAGTGAGCATTAAGGGGCTCACATTTCCCATTGACTTCTATATCTTGAAAATTCCCCTTAATGACTCAGGAAGACCATCGTTAATCCTGCTTGGAAGACCATTCTTGAAGACTTCAAAATTCAAGCTGGATGCATTCTCAGGAACTTACTCCTTTGAGATAGATGGCAGAGCAGTGAGTTTCAGTTTAAATGAAGATATGAAGCACCCTCTGGAAGATCATTCTATCTTCCAGTGTGACATCATTGATGAAACTGTAGCTTAAGTTTACCAAGAAGAAGTAGAAGAGAAGTACATGGAGCAAGGTCCAAGTGTGGGGATACCCTCTGAACACAATGAGGACACCTTGCCATTATCACTAACTCCAGATAATCCAGAGCCTAGCCATGAGCAGAAATTAGAATTAAAACCCCTTCCTCCCCAACTCAAGTATGCTTACCTTGAGGATAATCAGCAGCTCCCAGTTATCATTGCAAGGGAACTCACTTCTCAACAGGAGGAGCAGCTGCTTAATGTGATAAGAAGACATAAGAAAGCAATTGGGTGGAGCTTGGAGGATATAGCACGCATCATCCCTCAAGTTTATGAGCATAGAATATTCTTAGAAGAGGGAGCAAGGCCTATCCGTCAACCCCAAAGAAGATTGAATCCCACCATCTTAGAAGTTGTCAAGAAAGAAGTGACCAGGCTACTTGAAGCAGATATCATCTACCCCATTTCAGATAGCCAATGGGTCAGTCCAGTAAAAGTGGTGCCAAAGAAGTCTGGAGTCACAACAGTGAAGAATGATTATGAAGAACTCCTGACAACTAGAGTGCAAAATTCATGGAGAGTTTGTATTAATTACAGGTGTCTCAACCAAGCTACTCGCAAGGATCATTACCCCTTGCCATTTATTGATCAGATGCTCGATCGCCTGTCAGGTAAATCCCATTACTACTTTTTAGATGGTTATATAGGATATTTTCAAATTCATATAGCTCCTGAAGATCAGGAGAAGACTACTTTTACATGTCTCTTTGGAACGTATGTATATAAGAGAATGCCTTTTGGCTTATGTAATGCACCGGCTACTTTCCAAAGATGCATGATGAGTATCTTTTCAGATCTTATTGAGAACTGTATGGAAGTTTTCATGGATGATTTTAGCATATATGGTGATTCCTTTAACCTTTACTTGGATAGTTTGGCTAGAGTGTTAGACAGGTGTGTTAGTTCAAACCTTGTATTGAATTTTGAAAAATGTCACTTTATGGTAAAACAAGGTATTATACTAGGACATGTTGTCTCTAATACTGGTATTTCTGTAGATCCAGCAAAGGTAGATGTCATTTCTAGTTTGCCTTACACCTCCTCTGTGAGAAAAGTCCGTTCGTTCCTTGGCCATGCAGGTTTCTACAGGAGATTCATCAAGGACTTCAGTAAGGTAGCATTGCCTTTATCCAGACTACTGCAGAAAGATGTTGAGTTCGAGCTATGTGAGGATTGCATGCAAGCATTTGATAAGCTAAAGATCGCCCTGACTCAAGCTCCGATTGTGAGAGGACCAGACTGGAGCCAGCCTTTTGAGATTATGTGTGATGCCTCCAACCATGCAGTAGGAGCGGCGCTGACTCAGCGCAAAGGTAAGGATCCTTTTGTAATTGCCTATGCTTCTAAGACCTTAGACGCTGCTCAGTCTAATTACACCACCACTGAAAAAGAGCTTCTGGCTTTTGTTTTTGCTCTGGATAAATTTCGAGCCTATTTACTTGGTAATAAGGTGGTAGTGTACTCAGACCATGTAGCTCTAAAGTATTTATTAGCTAAAAAGGAGTCTAAACCAAGGCTAATACGTTGGATACTGCTGCTGGAAGAATTGGAATTAGAAATTAAGGATAGGAGTGGTAACCAGAACTTAGTGGCAGACCACTTGAGTCACCTTGAGCACATTAAGGATGACTCCACTTCTATCAATGATGCTTTCCCATTTGATAGCTTGCATGCAGTATCTGAAGTAGTTCCTTGGTATGCACCTGTAGCTAATTATCTAGTTAGCCATACTTTCCCTCCTAATTTTACTAAGCATCAAAGAGACAAGCTGAAAAGCGAGTCCGAATATTATATATGGGATGATCCATATTTATGGAGGTGTGGTGCTGGCCAGGTAATTAGAAGGTGTGTGCCCCAATCAGAATTTAAGTCCATTTTAGAGTCCTGCCACTCTTCTGAGAGTGGAGAACATTTTGGCCCTCAAAGAACAGCTAGAAAAATTTTAAACTGTAGATTCTGGTGGCCTACTCTTTTTACAGATGCTGCTGCCTTTTGTACATCTTGTTCCCCATGTCAAAGATTTGGTAATATATCCAAGAGGAATGAGATGCCCCAACAGATTATGCTATTCTGTAAAATTTTTGATGTTTGGGGCATTGACTTCATGGGTCCATTTCCAAACTCTAGTGGGTACCTTTATATACTGTTAGCTGTAGATTATGTTTCTAAATGGGTGAAAGCAATTCCTACCCGTACTGATGATGCTAACACTATTATTTCCTTTGTTAGAAACTATATTATTTTTTGCTTTGGATCACCACGAGCAATCGTGAGTGATCAAGGCACTCACTTTTGTAACAGGAGACTAGCAGGATTACTGAAGAAGCATGGGATAGTTCACAAAGTAGCAACAACTTATCATCCCCAGATCAATGGACAAGCAGAGGCATCTAACAGAGAAATAAAGTATATTCTGGAAAAGATAGTAAAGCCTCATAGAAAGGACTGGAGCACCAGACTTGTTGATGCGCTCTGGGCATATCGAACAGCGTACAAGACATCCATTGGGATGAGCCCCTTCCGCTTAGTATACGGAAAGGCTTGCCACCTTCCAGTAGAGGTGGAACACAAAGCTTTCTGGGCTGTGAGGGAGTGCAACATGGGATTTGAGGAAGCTGGTGCTGAAAGGAAGCTGCAACTAGCAGAATTAGAGAACATTCGCCTAGAAGCATATGACAACTCCATGCGATACAAAGAGAAGATGAAGGCTGTGCATGACAAGCATATAAAAAGGAGAGAGTTTGGACCAGGGGAGTTAGTTCTTCTTTATAACTCCAGACTGAGGCTCATGCCAGGCAAACTGAGATCAAGATGGAAAGGTCCCTACAGAGTAGAAAAGGCAGAGCCATACGGAGTTTTTCACCTGCGTCATCCTTCTAGCTCCAAATTCATTAAGGTCAATGGACATCGCCTAAAGCTTTATCATTGAGAGAAGATGAAGGATCACAAAGAGCTAGAGGTCTTCCTCTTCGAAGACCCACCAACAGAAGCAGAATGAGCCTGAAGACCGTCCAACTTAAGGACGTAAAAGCAAAGTGCTAGGTGGGAGACAACCCACCATGGTATGATCGTTCCTTTTCAGTCTTAGTTTTAATTTATTTTATTTTATTTTATTCTACTTTATGTTTATTAGTGTAATTCATAACATCTGCATCAGCACCTTCATTTTGTATTTTGCATAAAAAAATTTTTTTGCACACGACGCGCAAGCGTCGCTGACGCGTACGCGTCATAGGTGCATGCGACAAAAGAGAAGAATGAAACAGAGAGTTACGCGGGAGCATGGATGGAGGCGTGCCTTAGGCACAAACACACCCACGCGTATGCATCTCTGACGCATACGCGTCGCTTGCGAAATCATCCCTCCACGCGTGCGCGTCACCCACGCGGACGCGTGACCCTGCAAAATCGACGTAAAGGAGTGTATGGCCAGAGAGTTATGATGGTGTCGGGCTGGAATTGTGTTGGAAGCACAAACTCCATCACGCGTACGCATCCCTGACACTTCCGCGTCGTTTTTCGAAATAAGTCCATTCACGCATGCGCGTCCCTCACGCGCACGCGTCGCCATTAAATTTTGGCAAACGTGCGTATTAAAACAGAGAGTTGTACGTGCGCGAGGCTGCTCTCGCACCAATTGCACAACTCAGGTCATGCGTACGCGTCACCCACGCGTACGCATCACTTGAAAATAGCGCAACCAATGCGAACGCGTGCTCCAAGCGCACGCGTCGCCTGCGCCGCACAGTTTACCCAGATCAGTACCAGAATTCTTATCTTTTCTTCCCCAATCCTAATTCTTTCTTTAACTTTCCTAATTCTTTCTTCTTCTTTCTTTCTTCTTTATTCCTTCCTACTTTTTCCTTTCTTCTTTCACTCTTAATCTTCTTCATGAAGGTTCTTTTCTTCTTCCCTTTTTACTTTTCCATTATTACTTTTATTTATGTTTTCTTCTTCTTTTTCTTTTTACCTTCATTATCTATGTTTTCTTTTTCTTTCTTTTTGCATTATTTTAATTGGTGTTAGAAATTTAATTGGGTGATTGTTTTCTTCTATATTTTTCTTGTGGATTATTAAGAAATTGTTTGACAATTAATATTACTTCTTAAGGGTTGCTTACATGTTCAAATTTAATACTTTCAATAACATATTTACCATGCATGCTAAGTGTTTGTGAAAAAGCCCGTATGGCATTGTGCATTTTTCAAATTATTCTATCCTACTACTCTAATGCCTATTTTTCACAAAACCCCTTTCAATATTTTATTGATTGAATATAATTGTTAATACAAACAGATTGTTAGTTTGAAACATTTGATAATCAAATTGGGCAATTAATTCTTGATCTATGCTACTCATGCCTTTGCCAGCATGCCAATAAACATCTTGCATCTAATTGCCATTGTATGCACTTGCTATATTTCCAGTGATAAACTGATCACATGTAGTCGTGACCATGTGTTAACGACATCCTTCATCCTTCTTTACCTTGGCATTGATTATCACTTGTACCATCCTCTTGCTTGCTCAAACCCTTAGCTTTACATGTTACTTTCTTCTTCCTTTTTCAGGATGGCCACCAAGAAGGGTAAAGAGAAAGCTACTCCCAAACCACCGGCAAGAAAAGAAACAAAAATAGCACTAGCTGCGGAACCTTCCTCAACCGCAGTAAAGCCCTCAACAAAGAGAGTCAAGAGGATTATTAAGGTCAATGAAACAGAGAAAGCCTTTCCAGCAAGGGACACTGCACGGTTCACTAACCGCTACTGTGAGCAGATGTTTCCCATCCTGGCTGAGCGGAACTATAACAATGAGCACCTTCTCATCCTCTCGACCCATATTGTTAATTTTGTAGAGCCCCGAATCAAACGTAGACAATAGGGATTCTTACTAAGACAGCCACGGCAGGTTAATCTCTCATGGGTAGTTGAATTCTACTCTAATTTTCACATGCCAACCCTGCAGTCTATCTATGTCCATCAGAAGCAAGTCCCCATAACTGAAGAGGCTATTCAGCAAGCTTTAGATCTTCCCCCTGCTTCAGAAGGATTGGATGCATTCCAAGAAGCCTCATTCAAGCGCCAGACATACCAATTTGACTGGGACATCGTCCTCAGCGTTATAGCACAACCTGGCAATAGATGGATCTATGGATACCATCGATCCCGACCTAAGGGCATATTGGCTTCAGCACTTACCTTGGAAGCTCGAGTATGGGCACAGATTATGTCCCATTACGTCTTTTCGAGCACTCACAAGTCCTCCTTCACTGTAGATATAGCTGTTCTCCTCTGGTGTATCCTTACAGACCAGCCTCTCAATTTACCGAGACACATTCGGCACGCCATGGGACACATACAGATCGCGAGCAACTTACCTTTTCCTGCCATGGTTTTAGATCTAGTCTCAGCAGTTGGAGTCTCCTATAGAGCTGGAGACACCAAGACTATGATTCCACGGGATGATCAGATCGTCCCTAACGGGAAGTACATCAGACCAGCAGCAACCACTACCAGCAGGACTGCATAACCGGCCGAAGATATTCCTTTTCCTTCCACATCACAAGCACCTTCAACAAATCAACCGCTCCATTAGATACTTGAGAGGTTGGACCGGCTTGACCAGCAGGGAAAGCAAAGAGAGCGCCATAACAAGCGCCGATTTACATACCTCAAGGAGCTGCTTGTTGGTAACCACCCACCTAAAGAAGACCCAAACACCCTGGACTCCACTTCATTTACTAGCACAGGGAGCCATGACGGTCCCGATTGTGGAGATACTGCTACCAGCTCCCTTTATTCCTGACTGATGGCACCGAGGACGGTGCCAAGCTTTAAGTGTGGGGAGGTCGGTCAGTACCTGACTTCCGGAGGTATTTACTCTTTCTCAACACCAATAATTTAATTATCTTTTGTTAGGATAGGATAAATTGCATAGTAATAGGTATTTGCATGCATGTTCTAATTGGTTGAAAAATAATAAGTTTCTTTTTAAAACTCTATTTTTTGAAAATTTCACTAATCTAAATTAAAACTTTTGTGTTAAAACTTGTTTGAAGATTATAAATTAGAACATGGTTTAAAACTAGAACATACAACCTGTGAGATTTGAGGTTAATTACATGGTTACACTATTTAACCATAATATTTTATTGTGTGTTTTTTCTTCTCTATAATTGTAATCTATATTTTATTCCATCCTATATGTCCAATGTTTAGTGTATTTATATGCATGCATATGACTGAGGCCATTATTTGATTATTAGCTCACTTATCCCAAATAGCCTACCCTTCCATTTACCTTTGTTAGCCACTTGAGCCTTTTAATCCCCATTTGTTCTATATTTTACCACATCACTAGCCTTAAGCGGAAAAATAAATTAAATAACCCAAATTGAATCTTTGGTTAGCTTAAGATAAGAGATTATGTGTCAATTAAGTGTGGGAAAACTGTGGGAACATGGGTTAATAGGGAATGTCTTATGTTTCTATTTCATTTAAATATTGAGAATTTAAGTACCTACTCATGTAAGACCAGAAAAATTAAAAATCCAGGTGCATTGATAAGTTGTGTTTATTTCTAAAATAAAAAAAAGAAAAAACCAAAAATATTCAATAAATAAATAAATCAATAAGGGGACTAAATTACCCCAATTGTTGAGTGAATGAAAAGATCAATGCATAGGTGATACAAATTAAAAGAAGGGTTGATGCATGAGTATGTAATGCAAAAGTGAGAATTTTGGGTAGCTAGGCATGAATTTAAAAGTATATAGAGTGTGTGTGTGTATAGGTAAGAGCTTAGGCCATTCAAAGATTCAATTTATAGCTCACTTAGCCATATATATACCCTCACCTTTACCTTAGTCCCATTACAACCTTAAAAAGACCTCATGATGTTTGCATTGGTGCATTAAGTATGTGTTGATTGGTTAGGTGAAGAACAAAGTTTAGAAAGTATGACTAGGGAAGACTAGAGTGATTACCCTATACACTTGAGTGATTAGAGTTCACATATACTATCAGTGAGGGTTCAATGCTTGATTCTATGTTCCCTGCTTTCATGAGCTATCTTCTTACAAGTTTACTTGTCTTTTATTCTATGATTTGAATTCATAGAATTTGACTTATGTTTATCTTGAAGAACTTATTTACTTTTAACCAAGTAGACCAAATCATCTTAGCATATAGTTGCATTCATACATAGGTTGCATTGCATTGCATGAGTCTTACGTTTCCCTACTTATTTATTTTATCTCTTTGAGCTAAGCATGAGGACATGCTAATGTTTAAGTGTGGGGAGTTTGATAAATTACTATTTCATGGTTTATCTTTTGCTCATTTGAGTGGTTTCTGTCAAGTCCTTACCCACTTATTCATATGATTTGCATGATTTTACAATTCCTTCCTGGTTTTGTTCTATGATTGAAAACTTGCTTCCTAGAAGTCTTTAATTTGTGTATTTTAATTCTCCTTTATACCATTTGATGTCGTGATCCGTGTGTTAAGTGTTTCAGGCTTCATAGGGCAGGAATGGCTTAGAGAATGGAGAGGAAGCTTGCAAAAATGAAAGGAACACAAGAAACTAAGGAGATAACTAGCGAGCATCGACGCGCACGCGTGAGCCACGACATGGAGAAAATTGCAGCGACGCGTGCGCGTGCTTGACGTGTGCGCGTGCCTGACGTGTACGCGTGGATTGGAGTTTGCACAAAAGACGCGTGCGCGTATCTGACGCGTACGTGTGACACGCCAAGACAACCAGCGACGCGTACGCGTGACTGACGCGTATGCGTGACATGCGCGATTTGCAGAAATAATAGAAAATGCTGGGGGCGATTTCGTGCTGAGTTTTAACCCAGCTTTTGGCCCAGAAATACAGACTAGAGCTAGGGAATATGCAGAGACTCAACACACATTCTCATTAGCATAGTTTTTAGTTTTAGATATGAATCTAGAGAGAAAAACTACTTTTTCTCTAGGTTTTCTTTACATTCATAGTTTTATAGTTTTATGCTTTTGCTTTTGGATATTGAAGAGTCATCACCTCCGTTGAAGTTACTATTCTAGTTTGTTTTCTTACTCCCTATTTATTATTCCATATTCTTCATTCTTGTTTGGAGTTACAATTGGATTGTTTTTAGAATTTATTTATGCAAGGGATTACTTTTACTTTTAATTAATTTTCAATCTTTATTTTATTTAAATTATTATGTCTCTTTTCTATTCCAAACTCCCAACAACGAAGATGGTATCCATGTTGATAGAGTAGACTCCCAACTTGACATGGGGGTTGATTAAGAGGAGACACTTGAGTTGGAATACTCAAGTGATTAGTTAAATTGAAAGTTGTTGGCTAATTCTGTATTTACTAACGCTAGACCTTCCCAAAAGAGAGGACTAGGATTTGCGAATAAGAGTTAGCTTAATCACTTGACTTTTCTTTATTTAGTAAGGGTTAACTAAGTGAAAATAACAACCTCTTTATACTACACTTGAGAAAATTTCAACAAGGATAGAACTTCCAATTAATCATTCCCCCAGTCAAGGCTTTTTATTTAAGATAATATAAATCCCATTTAATTTTTATTGCAATTTATAATCATTTATTTTTCTGTCATTCAACTCTCAAAATTTCTTGGAAACTTCTGATTAATAATTTAGCACCCTTTTTGGCAACTCGTTGGGAGACAACCTGGGACTCATACTCCCAGTATTTTTATTCTAATATTTGTGACAACCTTTCTAAATTGATGAGCGAATTTTAGCTGGTTAAGGACTATACTCGCAATGTATTTCCTAAATTTATTTCTTAATTGGCCGACTTCCGTCCAGCATCAATATCCTAATACAGAAAACTGACAACCTGTTTCTCCAAGTCACCTCTAAGAGAGACAAACATAAAATATATACAAAGGTAAAATCTATGTACATGTACATAGCATAAATACAAACAATAAGTCCCAAAATAGATCTTCACTTCCAAGAGTCTCCAGAATGCTGAACGAGGTGCCTCTCGACCTGGATTTAAAAACAACAAAATGTGTATGGAATGAGAACCGATGGTTCTCAGCACAGTAAAGGTGCCTGCATAGTTAATATAAAAGGTTCCGAGAAAGCCAGAGGTGATCCTAGAACTTCGACCCTCAAAATTTAACTTAAAAAAGTATATTAAACCATAATTCGGAAATCTATTTATGGATTCTAGTTCTAATCTAACTCTTCACCTCCTATCAACCCAAACCTTCTAATTACCGGTGAAACTACCCTCAATATCACCTCCGCCAGCAAAAGAGATCTCTCAGTTGCAAAGACATACAAGACAGGAAAGGAAAACACAACTACAGATAACAAGTATAGTAGATAGGACAAGTAGTAATTAATTATGGTTAAATTATTAGGCAAGCCAAAACAAAGCATACTCAAACAATCACACAAATGCACATGATACATGCCTATCCTATGGCCGATGAGTCTCATCTGTTAGTTATAAAGCCAAACTGACATGTCCGGTAGTGAACCCTGGACAGAATACTAAACACGGAGCAAGTGAGACCAAACAGCAACCCTTACATCTTATCCGCGTACCTGGAGCAACGGGACAATCTCACCCTTGCCTCTTACCCAGGCGGTGTTAAAATTCTGGACCCGGAGCAAGTGGCAACATAACTCAACACCACTGCATCTTACCCAGTGGTACATCTCATTCAGAGTCACTTTCACTCTCAACTCCATTATCAATATCATTCCAATTCATTCAAAAATCATAATTACAATCGATCCTCCTCCTCATCATCATCAATCATATTTCTTTCAGTATTTCTAATACTTTATTGATCCAATTATCATTTCGCAAGTGCTTCCCAACATTTTGTCAACTTAACTAGGATATTCACCCTCATTCTAAAACTTACAAACTCGCTAATAGATGCTAAACAAGTTTTAAAGAGGTTTGGGAGGCTAGAGTATAGGTTTAAAACCTAAAAATGCAACTTTAATCCAAAATAGGGTTCTACGTATGCATGCCTTCTGCGTACGCGGAAGTGCGAAATCTTACATTCTCACGTACGTGACCCTTGTCCGTGAACGTGGGAAGTCTGGGCAGAGCCCAGGGTCTGCATCGCGTGCATGTCCGCGTACACATGGGCTGCGGAATTGGCAAAAAGCTGCTAAGTCAGAAAAATCAATTTTTCGTGCCCAACTTCGAACACGCATAACTTTTTTGTTAAAAATCATTTTTAATCTGTTCTTTAAATGTTGTAAACTTCACGGATCCAATTTTCATTCAAAATAAATTTTACAAAATTTAAGGTTCAAGAAGCCAAGTTATGGCCTGTCAAAGTTGGTCAAAAATTAGTTTTTACCAAAAGTTCCCAAACACTAGTTTTCCAAAATCCTCAATCTAATTTACTTCAATTACAACAAAAAATTACTACCAATTACCTCTCGATCCTTTCTCAACCATTCCACACCCAATTTCTCAAATCAATTCATATTCTATATTCATAATTATCACCAATCCTCGCTAACATCAACAATTATCATCACATCATAATCATCAAATCATCATTATATACAATTCATATATCTCAACCTGTTAACATACAAATTCATTCAGAATTTTCATGTATGCTCACTAATCATCAACATCATAATCCAATACATACAAGTTCATATACTCATCAAAATCATAATCCCACACATACCAACTCATTTACACAATTCATTCAGTTCATTCCTATCTTAAGGTCTTCTAACCTAAGTTTTCACATAACATTAAATATTAACTATGAGAAACCAAAACCATACCTTGGCCAATTTATTCTCAGGTTCAAACACCTCAAGTCAAGCCTCCACGGTTCCAAATCAAGTGTCATAGATTCCAGCTACCAAAAGCTCCAATTCAAGAACACCACTTCACCAATTTGACTTCAATTTCACATAAACTCAATCTAATTCCAGATAATATATCAAAATCGATACTAGGATTTTTAAATATCCATAAGCTACAGGGGTTAGAATTTTCTTACCTTACCTAACGATGATTGAGGCAAAACCCAATAATTATCCAAGGTTAGATTACATCTAAACCACCAAAATCATCAAAATCTCTCAATACATATACCCAAAAATCAAAATTCTAAAGAGGAAATAATTGGGCATAAAAACTAAATACTCATACCACTTTTTGGGTTAGAATCGAAGAGCTCAACGAGACAAATGCATGACCACAAACGGCTCGTCAATTAGAGCTCCGAATTGAAAGTTACGGAAGATTGAAATTTGGAGGTGATTTGGGTTAGGATTCCATGGCTCCCTTTCCCCAATTGCAGCGTGTTTCATTTGATTTGGGGGAGGAGGAGGCTAAGTGTTACCTTTAATATGTTGGGCCTTGGACCCAGTTTGGGTCCGATCTAACCGGTTTGGTTTGATAGATCGGTTTTGCGTCAAAATCTTTAAAATTAGTGTTAAAATTCGTATTTTAAATATTTTTACTTCTTCCAATTATAAAATTTAATTTTTTAATTGTTTTGACTCAAAATTAATTTATTAGTTAATTATTTTTTTAAATACCCGAGGTTTACAAAACCACTCTACTGCAGCAAGTGGAATTACTCCGCTACAAGTAAATTATTTTCATAACCATTCTCTTCATAGCTTAATCATAATCAATTGTTTATCACCTCATAACATCATAATCGCTCCCATCATTTCTTAATCAAATTTATTCATCCTCATCTCTCAATATCATAACCATTTACCATTTATCATCTCATTATCCCTTATCATTCACCACTTCTAAATTTGTTCATCTCTTATCAATTCACCAACTCATCTCTTTAATTCTCGTTTCTAACTCCTCTATCCTTAATTACACCGGCTCTAGACTCTTATCGGGGTTTATAAAAGTTTAGAAGGCTAAAAGAATGGTTAAAAACTCTAAAATCCATGTTTTTCAAAACTGGGTGGTAATGCGTACTGGTGCACGAAATTGTGATCATCAACAATGGCACCAAAGACTTGGTGCTCTCAAACGTTAATCACACTTTGTCACAATTCCGCACAACTAACCAGCAAGTGCACTAGGTCGTCCAAGTAATAAACCTTACGTGAGTAAGGGTCGATCCCACGGAGATTGTCGGCTTGAAGCAAGCTATGGTCATCTTGTAAATCTCAGTCAGGCAGATTCAAATGGTTATGGAGTTTAAGGTGATGAAAATAAACATAAAATAAAGATAGAGATACTTATATAATTCATTGGTGGATTTCAGATAAGCGTATGAAGATGCTTTGTTCCCCCTGAACCTCTGTTTTCCTATTGCCTTCTTCCAATCATTCATACTCCTTTCCATGGGAAGCTTTATGTTGGGCATCACCGTTGTCAATGGCTACATCCCGTCCTCTCAGTGAAAATGGTTCTGATGCTCTGTCACAACATCGGCTAATCAGCTGTCGGTTCTCGATCATGTCGGAATAGGATCCATTGATCCTTTTGCGTCTGTCACACGCCCCACAATCGCGAGTTTGAAGCTCGTCACAGTCATCCCTTCCCAGATCCTACTCAGAATACCACAGACAAGGTTTAGACATTCCGGATCTCAGGAATGGCCGCCAATAATTCTAGCATATACCACGAAGGTTCCAATCTTAGATTAGAAACCCAAGAGATATGCACTCAATAGAAGGTAGAACGGAAGTGGTTGTCAGTCACGTGTTCATAGGTGAGAATGATGATGAGTGTCAGAGATCATCACATTCATCAAGTTGAAGAACAAGTGATATCTTAGAGAAGAAGTAGGCGTGAATTGAATAGAAAAACAATAGTAATTGCATTAATTCATGAAGAACAGTAGAGCTCCACACCTTAATCTATGGTGTGTAGAAACTCCACCGTTGAAAATACATAAGAACAAATAGTGTAAGCATGGCCGAATGGCCAGCCTCAAAGGTCTAAGGACTAAACGTCCCAAGATGAAAAATACAACAGCAAAAGGTCCTATTTATAGAAAACTAGTAGCCTAGGGTTACAGAAATCAGTAATTAATGCAGAAATCTTCTTCTGGGCCCATTTGGTATCTGCTCAGGCTGAGCATTGAAGCTTCCATGTGTAGAGACTTTTTTTGGAGTTAAACGCCAGCTTTTGTGCCAGTTTGGGCGTTTAACTCCAGCTTTTGTGCCAGTTTCGGAGTTAAACACCAGAATTCTTGAGTTGACTTGGAACGCCTCTTTGGGCCATCAAATCTCGGGCAAAGTATGGACTATTATATATTGCTGGAAAGCCCAGGATGTCTACTTTCCAACGCAATTGAGAGCGTGCCAATTGGGCTTTTGTAGCTCCAGAAAATCCACTTTGAGTACAGGGAGGTCAGAATCCAACAGCATCTGCAGTCCTTTTTCAGCCTCTGAATCAGATTTTTGCTCAGGTCCCTCAATTTCAGCCAGAAAATACCTGAAATCACAAAAAAAACACAAACTCATAGTAAAGCCCAGAAAAGTGATTTTTAAATAAAAACTAATAAAAATATAATAAAAACTAATTAAAATATACTAAAAACATACTAAAAACAATGCCAAAAAGCGTATAAATTATCCGCTCATCACAACACCAAACTTAAATTGTTGCTTGTCCCCAAGCAACTGAAAATCAAATAGGATAAAAAGAAGAGAATATACAATGAATTCCAAAAATATATATGAAGATCAGTATTAATTAGATGAGCGGGACTTTTAGCTTTTTGCTTCTGAACAGTTTTGGCATCTCACTTTATCCCTTGAAGTTCAGAATGATTGGCATCTATAGGAACTCAGAATCCAGATAATGTTATTGATTCTCCTAGTTAAGTATGTTGATTCTTTGAACACAGCTACTTTATGAGTCTTGGCCGTGGCCCTAAGCACTTTGTTTTCCAGTATTACCACCGGATACATAAATGCCACAGACACATAACTGGGTGAACCTTTTCAGATTGTGACTCGGCTTTGCTAGAGCCCCGAATTAGAGGTGTCCATGGTTCTTAAGTACACTCTTCTTTTTGCTTTGGACCTCGATTTTAACCGCTCAGTCTCAAGTTTTCACTTGACACCTTCACGCCACAAGCACATGGTTAGGGACAGCTTGGTTTAGCCGCTTAGGCCAGGATTTTATTCCTGTGGGCCCTCCTATCCACTGATGCTCAAAGCCTTGGATCCTTTTTATCACCCTTGCCTTTTGGTTTAAAGGGGTATTGGCTTTTTCTGCTTGCTTCTTTCTCTTTTTTTTTTGCAAGCTTTTCACTGCTTTTTCTTGCTTCAAGAATCAATTTTATGATTTTTCAGATCATCAGATAACATTTCTCCTTTTCCTTTCATTCTTTCAAGAGCCAACAATTTTAACATTCATGAACAATCAAATTAAAAAATATGCACTGTTCAAGCATTCATTCAGAAAAACAATAGTATTGCCACCACATCAAGATAATTAAACTGTTTTAAAATTTGAAATTCATGCACTTCTTTTTATTTTTCAATTGAAAACATTTTTCATTTAAGAAAGGTGATGGATTCATTTTCATAGCTTTAAGGCATAGACACTTAGACACTAATGATCATGTAATAAAGACACAAACATAGATAAACATAAAGCACAATTTTTGAAAAACAGGAAATAAAGAACAAGGAAATCAAAGAACGGGTCCACCTTAGTGATGGCGGCTTGTTCTTCCTCTTGAAGATCTTATGGAGTGCTTGAGCTCCTCAATGTCTCTTCCTTGCCTTTGTTGCTCCTCTCTCATGGTTCTTTGATCTTCTCAAATTTCATGGAGGAGGATGGAATGCTCTTGGTGCTCCACCCTTAGTTGTCCCATGTTGGAACTTAATTCTCCTAGGGAGGTGTTGATTTGCTCCCAATAGTTTTGTGGAGGAAAATGCATCCCTTGAGGTATCTCAGAGATTTCATGATGAGAAAATTCCTCATGCTCTTGTCCATGAGTGGGATCTCTTGTTTGCTCTATCCTTTTCTTAGTGATGGGCTTGTCCTCATCAATGAGGATGTCTTCTTCTATGTCAATTCCAACCGAATTGCAAAGGTGACAAATGAGATGAGAGAAGGCTAACCTTGCCAAAGGAGAGGATTTGTCTGCCTCCTTATAGAGTTCTTAGGATATAACCTCATGAACTTCCACTTCTTCTCCAATCATGATGCTATGTATCATCTCATGTCGGATCTCCAGATATTCACCCTTTTTGAGCTTAAAAGGGACCTCGGGGATCACCTTCTTCTTGGCCACAACTTCATAGAAGTGGTCTTGATGCACCCTTGAGAGGAATCTCTCCATCTCCCATGACTCAGAGGTGGAAGGTTTTGCCTTCCCTTTCCTCTTTCTAGAGGTTTCTCCGGCCTTTGGTGCCATTAATGGTTATGGAAAAACAAAAAAAAGCTTTAGCTTTTACCACACCAAACTTAGAAGGTTGCTCGTCCTCGAGCAAAAGAAGAAAGAAGAGAGTAGAAGAAGAAGAAATAGAGGAGATGGAGTGGGCTTTGTGTTTCGGCCAAGGGGGAGAGGTGGTGTTTAGGTTGTGTGAAAATGAAGGAGTGAAGATGGGTTTATATAGGGGTGAGAGGGGTGTGTATGGTTCGGCTATAGAGGGTGGGTTTGGGAGGGGAAGTGGTTTGAATTTGAATGGTGAGGTAGGTGGAGTTTTATGAAGGATGGATGTGAATGGTGAAGAGAATAGTGGGATTTGATAGGTGAGGGGTTTTTTTGGGAAAGAGGTATTGAGGTGATTGGTGAATGGGTGAAGAAGAGAGAGACTGGTAGGGTAGGTGGGGATCCTGTGGGGTCCACAGATCCTGAGGTGTCAAGGATTCCTCATCCCTGCACCAAGTGGCGTGCAAAACGCCTCTTTCTGCCAATCATGGCGTTAAACTCCAGGCTGCTGCCCATTTCTGGCATTTAACGCCAGCTTCTTGCCCATTCTTGGCGTTAAACGCCAGTCTGGTGCCCTTTTCTGGCGTTAAACGCCCAGAATGGTGCCAGACTGGGCGTTTAACGCCCATTCTGCTACCTTTTCTGGTGTTTAAACGCCAGTAACTGTCTCCTCCATGATGTTCTATTTTTTATTCTGTTTTTCACTTTGTTTTTGCTTTTTCAATTATTTTTATGACTTCACATGATCATCAACCTACAGAAAATATAAAATAACAATAGAAAATAGAAATTTAACATAGATAAGTAAAAATTAGGTTGCCTCCCAACAAGCGCTTCTTTAATGTGAATAGCTTGACAGTGGCTCTCATGGAGCCTCACAGATGTTCAGAGCAATGTTGGAACCTCTCAACACCAAACTTAGAGTTTGACTGTGGAGGCTCTTTTTAACTCTGTATTGAGAGAAGCTCTTTGTGCTTCCTCTCCATGGTGACAGAGGGGTATCCTTGAGCTTTAAACACAAGGGAGTCTCCATTCACTTGAATGATCAATTCTCCTCTGTCAACATCAATCACAGCTTTTGCTGTGGCTAGGAAGGGTCTGCCAAGGATGATGGATTCATCCATACACTTCCCAGTCTCTAGGACTATGAAATCAGCAGGGATGTAATGGTCTTTAACCTTTACCAAGACATCCTCTACAAGTCTATAAGCTTGTTTCTTTGAATTGTCTGCCATCTCCAGTGAGATTCTAGCAGCTTGTACCTCAATGATCCCTAGCTTCTCCATTATAGAGAGAGGCATAAGGTTTATGCTTGACCCTAGGTCACACAGAGCCTTCTCAAAGGTCATGGTGCCTATGGTACAATGGATTGAGAACTTTCCAGGGTCCTGTCTCTTTTGAGGTAATCTCTGCCTAGTCAAGTCATCCAGTTCTTTGATGAGCAATGGAGGTTCATCCTCCCAAGTCTCATTACCAAATAACTTGGCATTTAGCTTCATGATTGCTCCAAGGTACTTAGCAACTTGCTCTTCAGTAACATCTTCATCCTCTTCAGAGGAAGAATATTCATCAGAGCTCATGAATGGCAGAAGTAGATTTAATGGAATCTCTATGGTCTCAGTTTGAGCCTCAGATTCTCATGGTTCCTCATTAGGGAACTCCATGGAGGTCAGTGGGCGTCCATTGAGGTCTTCCTCAGTGGGAATCACTGCCTCTTCCTCCTCTCCATGTTCGGCCATGTGAGATGTGGTTATGGCCTTGCACTCTCTTTTGGGATTCTCTTCTGTATTGCTTGGGAGAGTACTAGGAGGGAGTTCAGTAATTTTCTTACTCAGCTGACCCACTTGTGCCTCCAAATTTCTAATGGAGGACCTTGTTTCAGTCATGAAACTTTGAGTGGTTTTGATTAGATCAGAGACAATGGTTGCTAAGTCAGAGTGGCTTTGCTTAGCATTCTCTGTCTGTTGCTGAGAAGATGATGGAAAAGGCTTGCTATTGCTAAACCTGTTTCTTCCACCATTGTTGTTGTTGAAACCTTGTTGAGGTCTCTGTTGATCCTTCCATAAGAGATTTGGGTGATTTCTCCATGAAGGGTTATAGGTGTTTCCATAGGGTTCTCCCATGTAATTCACCTCTTCCATTGCTGAGTTCTCAGGATCATAAGCTTCTTCTTCAGAGGAAACTTTCTTAGTACTTCCTGTTGCTGCTTGCATTCCAGACAGACTCTGAGAAATCATATTAACTTGTTGGGTTAATATTTTATTCTGAGCCAATATGGCATTCAGAGTATCAATCTCAAGAACTCTTTTCTTCTGAGTTGTCCCATTATTTACAGGATTCCTTTCAGAGGTGTACATGAATTGGTTATTTGCAACCATTTCAATGAGTTCTTGAGCTTCTGCGGGCGTCTTCTTCAGATGAAGAGATCCTCCAGCAGAGCTATCCAATGACATCTTGGATAGTTCAGACAGACCATCATAGAAGATTCCTATGATGTTCCATTCTGAAAGCATGTCAGAAGGGCACCTTCTGATCAATTGCTTGTATCTCTCCCAAGCTTCATAGAGGGATTCACCATCCTTCTGTCTAAAGGTTTGGACTTCCACTCTAAGCTTACTCAATTTTTGAGGTGGAAAGAACTTTGTCAAGAAGGCATTAACTAGCTTTTCCCAAGAGTTAAGGCTTTCCTTAGGTTGTGAATCCAACCATGTTCTAGCTCTGTCTCTTACAGCAAAAGGAAAAAGCATAAGTCTGTAGACTTCAGGGTCAACCCCATTGGTCTTGACAGTGTCACAGATTTGTAAGAATTCAGCTAAGAACTGATGAAGATCTTCCAATGAAAGTCCATGAAACTTGCAATTCTGTTGCATTAGAGAAACTAATTGAGGCTTAAGCTCAAAGTTGTTTGCTCCAATGGCAGGGATAGAGATGCTTCTCCCATAGAAATCAGGAGTAGGTGCAGTAAAGTCACCAAGCACCTTCCTTGCATTGTTGGCATTGTTGTTGTTTTCGGCTGCCATGGTTTCTTCTTCTTTGAAGAGTTCTGTTAGGCTCTCTAAAGAGAATTGTTCTTTAGCTTCTCTTAGCTTTCTCTTCAAGGTCCTTTCAAGTTTAGGATCAGCTTGAACAAGTATGCCTTTATCTTTGTTCCTGCTCATATGAAAGAGAAGAGAACAAGAAAGTAGAGAATCCTCTATGTCACAGTATAGAGATTCTTTGAGGTGTCAGAGGAAAAGAAGAATAGAAGGAGGAGGTGGAGAAGAGGAAATTCGAAGTTATCAAGAGGGACAGAGTTCGAATTGCACCTTGATGAGGAGTCTTAGTCCTTTAAATAGAAGGATGTGACAAGAGGGGAAGAATTTTCGAAAACAATTTAAAAAGATTTTGAAATAATTAAAAAGAAATTTGAAAATTTGATTGAGATTTTCGAAAACTAAGATTGGGAAAGAAATAAAGTGATTTTTGGAAAAGATTTTGAAACTAGAAAAAGAATTGATTGAAAAAAATTAATTTTGAAAAAGATGTGATTGAAAAGATATGTTTGAAAAGATATGATTTGAAAATCAATTTAGAAAAAGAAAATTTTTTTAAAATTAAAGTTGATTACTTGACTATCAAGAAATTAAAAGATATGATTTTAAAATTTAAAGTTTGATCCTTTCTTAATAGGCAAGTAACAACTTGAAAATTTTGAAGTAAATCTTTAATTGAAGCAAGGATTTTTGAAAATAGAAAAAATAAATATAAAATGGAAAGAAATTGATTTTGAAAGAGATATGATTGAAAAGATATGATTTGAAAAAGATTTGATTTTGAAAAATTATGAAAACTTGAAAAAAATGTGAATTAAAAACAAAATCTTCCCTCTAGTGTCATTCTGGCGTTAAACGCCCAGAATGGGCACCATTCTGGGCGTTTAACGCCCAAATCTCTACCTTTTTGGGCGTTAAATGCCCAGCCAAGTATCCTGGCAGGCGTTTAAACGCCAGTTTTCCTTCTTCACTGGGCGTTTTGAACGCCCAGCTTTTTCTGTTTGATTCCTCTGCTGAATGTTCTGAATCTTCAATTCTCTGTATTATTGACTTGAAAAGACACAATTTTGAAAATATTTTTGAATTTTTAATGATGAGAAACAATAAGAATGCAACTAAGATAAAATAAACAATGCATGCAGGATCAAACTTAAAAATTTTCATATAAAAGACACTAACAAATTGATGATGCATATGAGAAACAACAAAACACACAAAACAAGAGAATTTAAAGATTAGAGCAATGAAATCATCAAGAACAACCTGAAGATCAATGAAGAACATGCATGAATTCGAAAAATGCAAGAAGAACAGAAACATGTAATTGACACCAAACTTAAAAATTAATACTAGACTCAAATAAGAAACATAAAATATTTTTTGGTTTTATGATTTAAATTTTTTTTTGTGATTTTCGAAACTTATATGGAAAAGAAAATAAAGAGAATCAAAACTTTTAATGAGAATTCCAGGAATCATGCAATGTTAGTCTAAAGCTTCAGTCTAAAAAGATTAGACATGTTTGGCCAAGCCTCAGCAGGACATTACATTCAATAGCTAAATTGATGGGAATCAATCAGCTTTTGTGATGGTAAGAACATCACCTTGAAACTCTAGAATTCATTCTTAAAAATTCTGAAAAGTACCTAATCTAAGCAACAAGATGAACCGTCAGTTGTCCAAACTCGAACAATCCCCGGCAACGGCGCCAAAAACTTGGTGCACGAAATTGTGATCATCAACAATGGCACCAAAGACTTGGTGCTCTCAAACGTGAATCACACTTTGTCACAATTCCGCACAATTAACCAGCAAGTGCACTGGGTCGTCCAAGTAATAAACCTTACGTTAGTAAGGGTCGATCCCACGGAGATTGTCAGCTTGAAGCAAGCTATGGTCATCTTGTAAATCTCAGTCAGGCGGATTCAAATGGTTATGGAGTTTAAGGTGATGAAAATAAACATAAAATAAAGATAGAGATACTTATGTAATTCATTGGTGGATTTCAGATAAGCGTATGAAGATGCTTTGTTCCCCCTGAACCTCTGCTTTCCTATTGCCTTCTTCCAATCATTCATACTCCTTTCCATGGCAAGCTTTTTGTTGGGCATCACCGTTGTCAATGGCTACATCCCGTCCTCTCAGTGAAAATGATCCTGATGCTCTGTCACAACATCGGCTAACCAGCTGTCGGTTCTCGATCATGTCAGAATAGGATCCATTGATCCTTTTGCGTCTGTCACACGCCCCACAATCGCGTGTTTGAAGCTCGTCACAGTCATCCCTTCCTAGATCCTACTCAGAATACCACAGACAAGATTTAGACGTTCCGGATCTCAGGAATGGCCGCCAATAATTCTAGCCTATACCACGAAGGTTCCAATCTTAGATTAGAAACCCAAGAGATATGCACTCAATCGAAGGTAGAACGGAAGTGGTTGTCAGTCACGCATTCATAGGTGAGAATGATGATGAGTGTCACGGATCATCACATTCATCAAGTTGAAGAACAAGTGATATCTTGGAGAAGAAGTAGGCGTGAATTGAATAGAAAAACAGTAGTAATTGTATTAATTCATGAAGAACAGCAGAGCTCCACACCTTAATCTATGGTGTGTAGAAACTCCACCGTTGAAAATACATAAGAACAAATAGTGTAAGCATGGCCGAATGGCCAGCCTCAAAGGTCTAAGGACTAAACGTCCCAAGATGAAAAATACAACAGCAAAAGGTCCTATTTAAAAAAAACTAGTAGCCTAGGGTTACAGAAATCAGTAATTAATGCAGAAATCTTCTTCCGGGCCCACTTGGTGTGTGCTTGGACTGAGCATTGAAGCTTCTATGTGTAGATACTTTTTTTGGAGTTAAACGCCAACTTTTGTGCCAGTTTGGGCGTTTAACTCCAGCTTTTGTGCCAGTTTCGGAGTTAAACGCCAGAATTCTTGAGCTGACTTGGAATGCCTGTTTGGGCCATCAAATCTCGGGCAAAGTATGGACTATTATATATTTCTGGAAAGTCCAGGATGTCTACTTTTCAACGCAATTGAGAGCGCGCCGATTGAGCTTCTGTAGCTCCAGAAAATCCACTTTGAGTGCAGGGAGGTCAGAATCCAACAGCATCTACAGTCCTTTTTCAGCCTCTGAATCAGATTTTTGCTCAGGTCCCTCAATTTCAGCCAGAAAATACCTGAAATCACAGAAAAATACACAAACTCATAGTAAAGCCCAGAAAAGTGATTTTTAAATAAAAACTAATAAAAATATAATAAAAACTAATTAAAATATACTAAAAACATACTAAAAACAATGCCAAAAAGCATATAAATTATCCGCTCATCACGTACGCACGTCTCATGCGTATGCATGAGTGTAAAAATTGGCATACTCGCGTACGCGAGAAATTTGGGCAGTGGGGTTTGCTCGCGTACACATGACTTGCGTCCATACGCATGAGCGTCATTTTGACAAACTCGCGTCAGCCCATGTTTGCGTACACATGAGTATTAGCAAAGGCCAACTCCTACGTACGCATGACAGTTCTCGCATACACATGGCATATCAGACTTGGAAAAAGCTTATATACTCCAGAAATCATATTTTAACCCAAATTTTAAACCATTATATATTTTTCCACAAAATTTGTTTTTCAACCTTTCTTAAACCGTTGGAAAGATCGATAAGTGAGTTTTCATAAAAATTCAACTTTGAAAAGTTTTCAACTCTGAGGTCCATGTTACGACCCACCGAGGTTGGTTGGAAATCAATTTTAACAAAAAATAGCATTTATCAACTTTTCCAAAAGTTCACAAGCCAAAACAGTTTCAACATCAACAAAATGACCCTCCCAAACCAACTCAATCCACACATTCTGAATTAACCAAATTCAAACCTACTTCATCTACACATTTCAACTCATTTTCATCCATTCAACAACTCAAAATCTCATTTTTTACTATTCCATCAATCACTTAAATTTCCACACATTCAATACCAAATTTTCTATTCAAACTCATGCATCATCACATAATTCAATCATCACTTACCATTCTTATCTTTTCCCAGACCCCATCCCAAATTCACGACATCTGGCCCAAATTCACCAATTCAATATATAATTCATAAATATATAACTACCATCCAAACTATTAATTTCAACAACACATCAATTATACATAATTACACAATCCTCATCTAAATCATCAATTGCAATAACACACCACGACACATATTAATTCCAACCAAATACACAATTCAAACTTAATTCTAGGGGCATCTAGCCTAGGATTTCATACTATACATTACACGGTATTTAAATGAAACTTAAGCTGTACCTCTTAGAAGTCAAAACTAAGCTCTTCACTTGTGAATCTCCACCCCAAGACTCACCCAAAAGCTTCTCAAGCTAATTGCAAGTTCCCAATGTGTACCCAAAATCAATCGACACTCTAATATACACAGTTTCTTATATACATCAACCTAGGATTCATAAAATTTCATAAATCACAATGATTTAAGGATTTCTTACCTTAACCCACGAAAATGGTTGATGAAACTCACCAATAGCTCATACTAGAGCACCCCTAAACAACCAAAATCACAAGATTTTATTAAAATCCAAATCAAAAAAGAATTAAAAGAAAAAAATAAAACTGGGCAGAGGACTTCGAGATACTCACCACAATTCCTAGATAGAATCGAAGAGTTTGACAAGAGCTATGCGTGGCCGCAACGGCTCGTCAATCGGAGCTTCGAATAAAAAGTTGTGGAGCTTTGAAGATCGAAGGGGGTTAGGGTTTGTGTTCTTCTTTCTCTCTTCCTCCAATCCGTGTCTCTCTCATAAAAAGGGGGAAAATGTGTTTGTGTTGTGCTGAAATGGGTCATTATATGGCATGGGCTTGGGCCCGATTCACTCAGTTTAGTCTGTTGGCCTAATTTTGGGCCAAAACATTTAAGATTGGTGTTTTAATGTGCATTTTAAATATTTTTAATTTTTCAAATTATAAATTCTAATTTTTTAACTCTCATCACTCATAATTAATTTTCTCAGTTACAGTACCGGAAAATCTAAGGCGGTACTGCTGGTTAAATTTCCCATACGTGTCCTCACGCATTTTTTCGCAAAAAGGTACATTTTCCCACTTGGAAATATCCTCTAAATCCAATTATCACATTTAAATTTCCAAATTATGATTCTAAATTTTTCTATTCCTAGCAGTCCATATTTAATTAATTATTTATTTAATTTTTGTTTAATCGGAGTTTTACATAAAGCTCTGTATAGTTAGGTATTACAGTAGCCCACCCGACTTGATTCTAACACCGTGCGGACTAGGATCTCCAAACCCCTTGATTTCACTAGCTCATATCCTCAGCACAGGTATGAACATTTGGGGCCGTCTGTGGGGATCCTACAAGGTTAGAACCATGGTCAACCAAAAATTCACTCAGTGATCAACCAAACACTCCTTTCAAGGAGCAATTCCATGAAGATAGGCATGAAACAGATGTCACTCCTCCCACCAAGGAAGAACATCAAATCCTTCTAGGATCTATGAAGTCCACAACGTTAGAGCTCATAATGTCAGAAATAATGTTAGAGCTCAAAATGCAGGGACTCGTCACTTCGTTGGCTTAGGGGATAATTACGTTCATGTTACGCAAGAAATGTACTATAGAGTGCAAGTGTTAGAGCAGGCAGAGTTGGAACGTCAGTTGGTAAAGGCAATCCAGGTCCCAAAGTTGTGCAACCATGGATCATAGTCAAGAAAGTTAAAGCCCGAGAAGGCTTCCTGATCACCAGCAAGGTAACAACTTATGACCATCCCACTCACCTTAAAGGCACAGGAGGTCACCATGGCGTGACGGCGAGTGTCGTGAGGGTGAAAGACGAGGGAGGTTTGAGTCTCAATCACCTAGTCTAAAAGGAAACAAACTCCGCAAAGGAGTCTGAGTCCTAAAAGACAAAGTGATAGTCGAGAACATGTAATTGTGTGCCAGACTCCATTTGTTTTCCATGTCCTTTAAGTTTGTCTACCTAACCACTTTGATTAGATGATAGATTTAAAGTATGAGGGAAAGTCGGATCCTCAGGAGCACATTGATGCTTTTGTGGCCAGGATGAACCTTGAAGGGGTAGGAAATGGCATCTTATATAAGGCTTTCCTAGTAACACTATTAGGTCCCCTAATGGCTTAGTTCAATGATGATCGGACTTTTGTGTGGTTTAGAATTCCGCTAATGAATCCTCGTTGCAAATATAGTTTCTAAACCAATCAATAATCCTTTCATACAAAAATTTGTTTGTCACAAGTACAAACCCCTATATTTATAAACTGAAGTATTGAACCTCGGGTCATTCTCCCTAGGAATTACAATGAAGTGTTTTGTTATTGGTTATGAGGTATGTTTGGGGTTTTCTAAGATTTTAGACAAGAAATATAAATGGTAATGGAAGAAAACTAAGAGCTATGAAAACTCTTGGCAAGGTTATGAGAATTAGAAGTCCCATCCTAATTATCCTCCTCAATTGTGACTACAATTATCCATTGCTACCACTTAGTTAACCTCTAACCATGGAGGAAAGTCAAGTGGATGAATCAACTTGATTCCACAAGTCCTATCCAACTCCCAAGGGAAAGACTAGCGTTAGTGGTATCCAAATCAATTAGCAACTTCTAATTATCAATCAACAAGGAAATTAGATAACTCAGGCATCACTAATTACTCCACCTAGGCCAAGAGGAATAAAAATCTATACTAAAATCCAACCAAACATTTCATCAAACACTTGGGAGGCACAAAAGAAAAGCATAGTAAATTGATAACAAGAATAGAATCTAACAACAATTGAATGTAAGAATTCAACAACAAAAATTAAAGAAAATAAAATCTACATGAGTTACCTCGAATTGCATTAAAAGAAAATAGAATGAACAAAAGTATATCTACAAACAAAGAAGAAGAAAGTAATAACAAACAATAGAAGAATGATGAATGTAACAACAAAGAGTTAAGAAGAAGAAGAAGAAGTAGAAGAGAGCATGAATTGAAACCTAGATCTAAAAACTAAACCTAATCCTAATCCTAATTCTAGAGAGAAGTGAGAGCTTCTCTCTCTAAAACTAAAACTAAACTAGCCTAATGTGTGTGTATGATTCTTCATGATGCCTTCCCTTTCATTCCTTGGTCTTTTTTAGCCTTTTCCCGCCAAAAACTCAGCTCCAAATGGGGCTAGAAATCTTCCAAAATTGCCAGGCACGTGTTCCTCTTTAAAAATCACGTGCGGTCTTCGGCGCGTACGCGCACAGTGCGCGTGCGTGTCCCTGGAGAATTTCGCGATCTGCGCGTGCGCGCCCATGGGCTTTTCCAAATTTTTGGCTTTTCATGATTTCTCCATTTTGTATGCTTTCCTTTAGCTCCTTTGATCCCTTCCTGGCCCTTTTTCAACCTGAAATCATTACCAAACACATCAAGGCATCTAGTGGAATCAAAGGAAGATTAAAACTATCAAATTAAAGGTCTAAAAAGTATATTTTCACATCTAAGCACAAATACGGAGACAATCACAAACTCATGCTATTTCATTGAATAAATGTGAGGAAAGGTTATCAAAATGCTCTAAATTCAACACAAGATAAACCCTACAAAAGGGGTTTATCAACCTCTCCACACTTAAACCAAGCATGTCCTCATGCTTAAACCAAGAATGAAGCAAAGGGTATGACATTTATTCAATGCAACTAAATTATCTAAATGCAACTATCTAAATGAATGCAACTAACCATATGAATGCTAATGCTTGGTCAAAATAAATCAAAATCCAAGAGAATACATGTAAGCATAGGGCTAAAGCAATGGAAATCAAATCCAACCTGTAATTGTATTGAATCATCAAAAGAATTTACAAACTTGCATGAAGTTAGATGATAGTGGTGAACACATGTAATTGAGCAATCGAACCCTCACCGGATGTGTATCCGCTCTATTTCACTCAAGTGTATAGGTTCGATTCTCTCAATTCTCTCCTAATCATGCTTTCCAAAATTTGTTCTTCGTCTAACAATCAACAATCATTCAATGCATGCATACAAATATCATGAGGTCTTTTCCAGAAGGTTGTAATGGGGCTAGGGTCAAGGTAGGATCATATATGGATAAGTGGACTAGAATTTGAATCTTTGATTAGTTGAATTCAAGCAAATTCCACAAAAAATTTTCCAATCAATTGGGGTGGTGCCCTCTAGATAAATTCTTTTGAAAGTTCTATCATTTTGACTAAGCATATCCTAAATGCAATGTTGTGATTAAGAATTTCTAAAATTCCTTAGTTTTCCCTCTTTTCTAATCAAAACAATTTCTTTTATGCACAAAGGGTTTAACTAAGTTTTCAACAATTCAAAACATTTTCCAAATCACAACCACAAGGCTAAAATGCAATATATACAATGAAAGTGTGCAATAACCAAAATAGACGTATCCATACTAGAAAATATATACAATAATCCCAAAATAGTGCAAAATAAAGTAAAATAAGAAAAACTAAGTGATAGTGTCCGAAAAGTGTTCACCAAATCCACCGACGGCGACAGCGGTGACCTCCCCACACTTAAGATGAAGCATCGTCCTCGATGCTACCGATCAAGCTCATGGTGAGGGTTAATAGTCGCATCTGTCTCCTGTTGGATCTCAGACTGGGGCACTGGCTCCTCGGCATGCTGTGGAGTATCCTGGGTAGCCTGTGTCTCTGGAGGTGCCTCCTACTGAACCGGCTCCTCAACATGCTCCTCTGCGTGCTCAACCTCATGCTCTGCCCCGGGCTCCTCCTCATGATCTACCTCGTCGGAAGCGAGAGAGTCGGGGAGAGGGGGTAGCTCAATGCCCTGTGATACAAACACTTGGTCTATGCGGTCGAGACGTCGCATGATACGACACTCACTGCGCTCTATGAAATGAAACAGGCGATGTACTAGCAGGTACGTCAGCTCGGGTGCCGGTAGTGGTAAAGGTACTGCTGCTGTGGAAGATGAAGGTCTAGCTGCCTCGACTACTGCTCTAGCTCGAGAGCGGCGCCTGGAAGGGGGCTTCTCATGCACCCACGTACCCCACGGAATAGTTACCTCTTTCTCGTCCTCGTCTGGGGGTGTAAAATCGCATCATCATCTTTCCATGGGGCGCCAGCTAGCTTAATCATCCTAGTGACCATGGTAGGAAATGGTAGAAGGCCGCGGATGTGTGCTCGCCACATGCCTCTCCTGATCAGCCGGGGGAAATATACCTCCTTTCCCTCCATGACACAGCCAATCAGGAGAAACATATCCATCAAAATCTCAGAAAAGTGTGTAGTGGGCATGACATAGTGGGCAAATATCTGCTGCCAAGTCTGAGCCTCCCTAGACAGATAGTGAATAACATCCCCTTGGGCCTTGTATTGCTAGAATCCATCACCCAAGGGGCGTCCGGTGTGGCAATAACGCTCTTCAGTGCCTCATAATCAAAAGTCATAGTATTTATTGTAGTCTCTGGCTGCTGGTATGCACATGCATCACCAGTCTGAGGTAGACAGTACAAAACACCCTCAATAGCTGCCTCAATGATCGAAATCTGCCCACCCCGTAGATGCACTGAATCCAGAGTCTCCCGAAAGAAGTTATAATAAAACTCCTTGATCCATGAAGTGTTAATCCGTCCCAAGTCCCTATTAATAAAGCCTAGGCACAATCCCTGAATATGGGCCTCAATGGGTTCCTTTAGGTCGTCGGGTAGGGCCAATTTCTTCTCAATATTCAAGTTTGTCTTCTGATAGGTGGGAAAATGGAGCTCACAGTAGAGGTTGGGAAACATGTATGTATCGGTGGGCGGTAGCAACTGATTTTACTTATCCACTTCATTCAGTGGATTCCTTGCATAGTTGGCATAAGGAGCGAGAGTGGTGGTCTAAGATTTCTTCCTCTTCCTTGAGGTAATGGCCTTTTCTTTACCTTTATCGGCCATCCTGAAAGAAAATTTGATATGATATAAGCACTTAGCCAAGTAGGGAGATAGCAAGCACGTAATGGCATACTCATGAAGTGACTTAAAAGAATGAAAACTTGGAATGCAAGTAACCATAACCAAAGAAGAAGATAAAGTCACAAACCAAGAATTCTACCATTAAACACATCATGCTTGTTTATTAAGTTCAATGAGCATCATACCCAAAAGAATGGTCAATGGGTTAGCTCAAGCCAAAAGGAAAATTTGTTAGGTAAAACAAGTTAGAAGTTAGAAAATCTAGTTCAAAAGTTAGGGGTAAGATGGTCATTGTCTCAATCAAGTGAAATTCACAAAGCAAGGAAAACAAGCATGCTCACAATCATGAGGAAAGTGCAGTCATTGATGATGAAATATGAAATTACAAAAGAAGAAATTAATTGAAAACGAGTCATCAATCAATGCCTTGGCCATTAGGTTTGCAATAATTGGTGTTGCAAAAGTTGAAATGCACTTTGTGTAACACAAACCAAGATAGAAACTAATTTGAGTGAAAAAGAGTTACACAAGTTGAATTCACCAATTGTTGCAAAGCATGAACCATATTCAACAAAATCGCAAGTTAAATCAAATGATGAATGAAGCACAAGTTAAAGACAATTGATTATCTTGAAAAGTGTAAGCATGGAATGGTTCAAAGCAAGTCACGGGAAATATATGAAATACGAAAAAAAAACAACCCAAAGGCACCTAAGAATTGAACTTGGTGTAACCGGGTGAATATTCAATTCCAAAGCCAACAAGTTCAATTGTAAGTGACATGTTTAAATGCAAAGCAATTTCTAGAAAATTGGACAGCATTCCGGCAGCAATTTGGACATTCCCAGATAGCAAACAACAGCAAAATTCAGTCATATGAGTTCAGCATATTAAACATATAACACAATCAGGGAATTCCTATAACTCGGCAGCATTAAGCAAGCAAGATAGCAGTAAAACAGAACATATAGAACAGAGCATAGCACGCATCACTCGGCATGTAATATTCAAACAAATAAACACAAACAGAGCAATTATCAGGCCTAGAATTCTCTAACCACATCTTAACTACCTGACCGCAGTTATATCTATCTATCCTAACATGCAAAATTATCCAACTAACTAACTAAAACTAACTAAAAAAAATTAATAAACAGCAGTAAAGAAAACAGAGTAAGAGCGCAGGCTATGAAACCTGGAATGAAGTGCAGAACGGTATAGAAATAGAGGGGTGGAAAGAAGGGCAGCAAAGCTGTGTTGCCAGAAGCGGCAGTACACGGCGGCTGTGGAGTAAGGGAGGTGAAACAGGGAATGGATCTGTGAACCCAAGTAGTTACAGAGGGGAGGTACGAGGAAGGCAGGAGAGTGGGATGGGAGAAGAGGGAGGAAAGAATGGTAATGTGGGTGGATGAGGGTTCACCGGCGGTGGCTGGCGGCTGCGGCGGGTGGGGAGCAGAGAGAGAGGAGCGGTGAGAGAGGTGAGAATGAGAGGGTGAGGGAGAAGGAACGAGCGAGAGAGGAAGAGATAAAGAAAGAGGGAGTAGGAAGCAGGGGCGGTTATGGAGGAATAAGGAGAGGAGAAGACGTTAGGGGTAGGGGAGGCGAGGGGTGCGCGAATGCGCTGATCTCCTCGCGCAGGTGGTGCACGAAATCACAATCACACTTTTGCAATTCCACACAACTAACCAGCAAGTGCACTGGGTCGTCCAAATAATACCTTACGTGAGTAAGGGTCAATCCCACAGAGATTGTTAGCTTGAAGTAAGCTATGGTTATCTTGTAACTCTTAGTCAGGATATCAATAATAATTCTTAGTTTTAATTGGAATAAGTAAAAGAACATGGATTAAATAATACTTGTTATGCAGTAATGGAGAGAACAGGTTGAGGTTTTAGAGATGCTCTGTCTTCTGAATCTCTGCTGTCCTACTGTCTTCTTCTTCATGCACGCAAGGCTCCTTCCATGGCAAGCTGTATGTTGGTGGATCACCATTGTCAATGGCTACCATCCGTCCTCTTAGTGAAAATGGTCCAGCTACGGGTTTCGTAGGGCTAATCATATGTCGGTTCTCACTAGTGTTGGAATAAGATCCATTGATTCTTTTGCACACTGTCACTGCGCCCAACATTTGTGAGTTTGAAGCTCGTTACAGTCATCCCTTCTTGGATCCTACTCGGAATACCACAGACAAGGTTTAGACTTTCTGGATCTCAAGAATGCTGCCAATTAATTCTAGCTTATATCACGAAGACTCTGATCTCACATGTTTGAATGCTCTGTTGTCAGGAGAGGCAAACAAACTCGTGAACCAGAAACTAAAGAGATACACACTCAATCTAAGGTAGAACGAAAGTGGTTGTTAGGCACGCGTTCATAGGTTGAAGATGGTGATGAGTGTCACGGATCATCACACTCATCATGTTGAAGTGCGAGTAAATATCTTAGAATAGAAACAAGCGTGATTGAATGGAAAACAGTTAAAGAGCTCCTCACCCCCAACAATGGAGTTTAGAGACTCATGCTGTAGAAGATACAAAATTCAGATGTAAAAATGTCATGAGGTACAAAATAAATCTCTAAAAGTGGTTTTTATAATGAACCAGTAACCTAGGTATACAGAAAATGAGTAAGCTAAGGATAGTGCAGAAATCCACTTCCGGGGCCCACTTGGTGTGTGTTTGAGCTGAGCACTGAAGTTTCCACGTGCATAGGCTATTCCTGGTGTTTAACTCCAGCTTTTGTGCCAGTTTGGGCGTTTAACTCCAACTTTTATGCCAGTTCTGGCGTTTAACACCAGAAAAGGGTAAGGAGGTGGCATTTAAACGCCAGTTTGCGCTACCAAATCTCGGGCCAAGTATGGAATATTATATATTGATAGAAAGCCCAAGATGTCTAATTTTCAACGCAATTGAGAGTGCGTCAATTGAACTTCTTTAGCTCCAAAAATTCTATTTAGAGTGCAGGGAGGTCAGAATCCGACAGCATCTGCAGTCCTTTCTCAGCCTCTGAATCAGTTTTTTGCTCAGGTCTCTCAATTTCAGCCAGAATTTACCTGAAATTATAGAAAAACACACAAACTCATAGTAAAGTCCATAAATGTGATTTTTGAATAAAAACTAATAAAAATATAATAAAAAATGACTAAAACATACTAAAAACTACCTAAAAACAACGCCAAAAAGGGTATAAATTATTCGCTCATCACAACACCAAACTTAAATTGTTGCTTGTCCCCAAGGAACTAAAAAAAAAATAGGATAAAAAGAAGAGAATATACAATGAATTTCAAATATCAATGAAGCTCAATTCCAATTAAATGAGCAGGACTAGTAGCCTTTTTGCTTCTGACAGTTTTGGCATCTCACTTTATCCTTTGAGTTCAGAATGATTGGCATCTATAGGAACTCAAAATTCGGATAGTGTTATTGATTCTCCTAGTTCAATGTGTTGATTCTTGAACACAGTTACTTTATGAGTCTTGGCCGTGACCCTAAGCACTTTATTTTCCAGTAATTCCTGTGGGCCCTCCTATCCACTGATGCTCAAAGCCTTGGATCCTTTTTATTTTACCCTTGCCTTTTGGTTTAAAGGGCTAATGGCTTTTTCTGCTTGCTTTTTCTTTTTCTTTTCTTTTTTTTTCCGCAAGCTTTTTACTGTTTTTTCTTGCTTCAAGAATCAATTTTATGATTTTTCAGATTATTAATAACATTTCTCCTTTTCCATCATTCTTTCAAGAGCCAACAATTTTAACATTCATAAACAGCAAATTCAAAAATATGCACTGTTCAAGCATTCATTCAGAAAATAAAAAGTGTTGCCACCACATCAAAATAATTAAACTATTTTCAAGATATAATTCGAAACCATGTACTTCTTGTTCTTTTGTAATTAAAAACATTTTTTATTTAAGAAAGGTGATGGATTAATAGGACATTCATAGCTTTAAGGCATAAACTCTAGATTTTATTAATCATGAAATAAAAATAAGACTTAAAATAAACATAAAAGCATAGCAATAATAATAGAAGACAGAAAATTAAAAACATAAAAATAAATGACTCTTAAAATAGATCTCTACTAATAAAAGTTATCACAGAGTTAGGACTCAACAACCTGCAGTGGGAGAGGTAAGTACTCCTTCAAGTTGTGGGACGCCTGACTCTTCAAGGGAGAGCTTCTGGCGCTTCAGCTCCTGTAGCTCACGCCCCTGCTTCTCCTGTTCCTTAAGCAGCTTGCAAAGCATGCTATTTTGATTTTGTTGTTCTTCCTTAAGTTGATCCATAGCTTCTTGTAGCTTGGTGATAGATGCTTCTAGGCGGGTCCAGTGGTCAATCTGAGAGATTTCTGGGAGGAACTCCTGTGCGCTCCTTTTGATGGAGTTATCTTGCACTTGTTGTCCCTCCATTGACTTTTTAGTGATTGGATGCTCGACTGGGATAAACTCATCTACTCCCATCTTCACCCCAGCATCTTTACATAGCAGAGAGATTAAGCTTGGGTAAGCCAATTTGGCTTCAGTGGAGTTCTTATTTCCAATTGTGTAGATCTCACAAGAAATCAGATGATGAATCTCCACTTCGTTTCCCAGCATGATGCAATGAATCATCACTACTCTTTTGACAGTGACTTCAGAGCGGTTGCTAGTGAGTAGTATAGAATGCCCAATGAAATCCAGCCAGCCCCTAGCGACTGATTTGAGATCTCTTCTCTTGAGTTGGTTTGGGACACCTTTTGAGTTGGTTATCACTTAGTTCCAGGGAGGCATATGTCCTCTAGAACTTGGTCCAAACGCTTATCTACTCTCACCATTCTCCTATTAAAGGATTCTAGATCATCTTGTAGTTGAGGCAGTTTGAAGACCTCTCTTATTTTGTCAAGGTGGAAGTAAATAATCCTCCCTCTGACCATAGTTCGAAAGGTATGGAAGGCAGTTCCAGTCATTCTCTGCTTATCTGTCAGCCACAAATTTGAGTAGAATTCCTGAACCATATTTCTTCCAACCTTTGTTTCAGGATTGGCTAGAATTTCCCAACCTCTGTTTCGAATCTGTTCTTGGATCCCCGGATATTCTTCTTCTTTCGGATCGAACTTAACTTCCGGGATCACTGACCTCAAACCCATTATTTTATGATAATGGTCTGCATGTTCTTTCGTTAAGAACCTCTATTGATTCTAAAGAAGTTTTGGAGTATTCTCTTTCTTGCCTCTTGAAGTGGTTTATTTTCCCTTAGAAGCCATGATCTTAATGAGTCTTAGCTCGGTGATCACGGAAAAACACACCAAACTTAGAGGTTTGCTTGTCCTCAAGCAAAAGAAAGGAAAGGAGAGGAATAGGAGAAGAATCAAATTTGAATGGTGGAGGTATGGGGATGGCCGAATGTGTATTTAAAAGTGGATGGGAGAGGTTTTCGAAAATTTTGAAAAGGATATTATAGAAAGATATGATTGGTAAAAATAAATCATGATATGAAAAAGATGAGATTTTAAAATTCAAAGGATATGAAAAAGATATAAGGAAGTTAAATCTAAAAATTTGTTGATGCATCTAAGAATTAAAAGAAGATATGATGAGTTGGAAAATATTTGGAAAGGAATTGAAAAGATAAATGAGTTTTTGAAAAAGATTTGGAAAGGATTTGAAAGAAAATTGAAAAGGGATTTAGAAGATTATTGAATTTTTGAAGATTGAGTGTGAGCGATGAAAATTTATAACATGTTTATGCAGAAAATTATGAATTAAAATATGAAAGTTTGAAAAAATTTGAAGTGGAAACAAAATCTCCTCCCCCTGTCCTTTCTGGCGTTAAACGCCCAGAATGGTATCCATTCTAGCGTTTAACACCCATATGTTGGCCATTTTGGGCGTTTAATACCTAGCCAGGGTACCTGGTTGGCGTTAAATGCCAGAAATCCTTTATCACTGGGCGTTTTTTAAACGCCCAGGATGCTGCAACTCTGGCGTTAAACGCCCAGAATGGTGCCCATTCTGGCATTTAACGCCCAGAATAGTATCTTTACTGGCGTTAAATGCCCAGAATGGTACCTGTTCATACCCTGGGTCGAGCTATCTGACCCGGGATGATTAGCGACAAAGCGACCGACCTCTTCAGGTCAGACTATCCGACCTCTTCCCAAAGAGCTCGGTCAAATCGACAGGAAAGCCCAAAAAGGGCCCAACTCATGGAATACGACCCAGATCCAAAGGCAGCCTAAGCCTATAGAGATAAGGGCGGTTCCCTTGAGGATAAGCTTACCTCACTCAAAGATAAGATAAGATAAGATAAAAATAACTAACTTATCTTATCTAAGAAGGTCACTCCACACTATTATAAATACGCTGGAGCAGCCAGGTATAACTCATACTCTGATTATACTAAAAACCTGCTTAATACCCTTGCTAACTTAAGCATCGGAGTCCCTTGCAGGCACCTCCACCCTCCGGTGACGAAGGATCAACAGTGCAGCCAATCCCATAAGTCGGACAAGACAGCTCCGGCCGCCACCCACCAGCCGGACACGTCATCTCCGACCAGTACAAAAGATCTCGTCTGAGATCGACCTACAGTTTTAGGTAACCCTCGGAACATTGGCGCCGTTGCTGGGGATCCTGGAAGTCATCTCATCACCATGGCGGACGACCATGACAACGACCACGATTCGGATCTGGAAGATAGAACGCCGCACATGAACGCGGACATTACACCAAAAGATACTCCTCAATCTAACAAAAATAACGATCCATCAACTGTGGGAGCCATGGAGGCACTTCAAGATCGCTTAAAGCAACTCGAAAAAGAGGCGGAACATCAACGAGAAGCTGAGAAAAATCTACAAAGGGAAATAAGACGACGCCGGGAATCGGAGGATAAACTCCTAAAAATCGAAGCTGATCTCAAGGCCATAGCTAATCAATCCTCTCATGAGGATATCTCCCGCAAGGACCAAGACCCCTTTACCAAGGAGATCATGAAGAACAAAATCCCAAAAGACTTTAAACTCCCAGATATGACTTTGTACGATGGCACTACAGATTCCGGCCATCATCTCAGCAATTTCAGAAGTAGAATGAACCTCACCGACGCCTCAGATGCGGTTCGCTGTAAAGCCTTTCCAACTACTTTAACAAAGACAGCAATTAAATGGTTCGACAATCTACCTCCTAGGTCCATCTCAAGCTTCGATTAGGAATCAAGGCTAAACACGCCCCAAGTCTATTAGGAATCAAGCAAGGAGATCGAGAAAGTCTTCGCAACTACATGGAAAGATTCAACAAAATATGCCTGGACATACAAAGCCTACCAACAGAGGCCGCCATCATGGGCCACATCAATGGCCTGCAAGAGGGACCTTTTAGTCAATCTATATCAAAAAACACCCCACATCTCTAAACGAAGTGCAAGAACGAGCAGAGAAGTACATCAACATAGAGGAAGACTCTTGACTAGGGGAGACCTCAAAATCCGGATCCATCTATACCTCCCGCGATAAGGATAAAGAATCCAAAAAGAAGAAAGATCGACATGGGGAAAAAATAAAAAAGTATCACAATTACACCCCTCTTCGGGTGTCCCTTGTGGATGTCTACAGAGAAGTCTGCCACATTGAAAAAATACCCCCAGCTCGACCACTCAAAGGCAAAAAAGGAGGAGGAAACCGGACTGAATATTGTGAATACCATCGAGTCCGCGGGCATTCCACCAACGAATGTTTTGACTTAAAGAATGTCATAGAAAAACTAGTAAGAGAAGGGAAATTAGATCGGTATCTGGCCACCCGGGACGATGAGCAAAGAAAAAGAAGAAGGGACGAAGATGTCGGACGAATCGAGCGATCACCTCGTACACCAGAAAGACACGTCCATATGATACACGGAGGATTTGCAGGAGGAGGAATCTCCAAATCATCTCGCAAAAGATATCTTAAAGAAGTATATCATGTCGAGGGAAGAGAGGAAACACCCGACATCCCCACAATTACTTTTACCAAGGAAGACGCATCCGGCATCATCTCAGGGCACGACGATCCTATGGTCATCACTATCATATTGGCAAACACAAATCTCCTCCGCACACTGATAGACCAAGGGAGCTCCGCCGACATCTTATTCAAAACTGCCTTCGACAAACTCGGCTTGGAAGAAAAAGAACTTAGAGCATATCCAAATAGCCTATTCAGACTGGGAGACACCCCAGTGCAACCACTTGGATATATCTCACTACATACGACCTTCGGAAAAGGAAGCCAGTCAAGAACACTCAAGATAGACTACATCGTGGTCGATGTGAGTTCTGCCTACAACGCCTTAATAGGTCGGACAACATTAAACAACTCGGTGCAATAGTCTCGACTCCACATCTATGCATGAAATTCCCAACCGCGGAAGTGGTAGCTACAATAAAAGCAGACCAGAAGATGGCGCGCCTCTGTTACAATGAAAGTCTAAACCTTAGTAGTAGAGGAGAAGAATTCCACACAATCGAGCACGGTGGAGTTCAGAGGCAGGAAGAACTCCGTCCACAACCCGAAGGTGAAGTAGAGAAAGTCCAGATCGGAGATATCTTGGACAAAAGAACCAATATTGGTACGATCCTAAAAGAAGACATAAAAGAATCACTCATACAGTTCTTACGAGATAATGTTGACCTCTTTGTATGGAAGGTTGCAGACATGCCGGGCATAGACCCCAAATTAATGTGCCACAGGTTGGCGGTGTACCCAGGATCCCGGCCAGTACAACAGAGGCGAAGAAAGCTCGGGCCAGAACGATCCTAAGCTGTGGAAGAGCAAGTACAAGCTCTACTAGAGGCAGGATTCATAAGAGAAGTCAAGTATCTACTATGGCTAGCTAACGTCGTCTTGGTGAAAAAATCAAATGGGAAGTGGCGAATGTGCACCGACTACACTGATCTCAACAAAGCCTGCCCAAAAGATCCTTATCCACTCCCAAGTATCGATGCTCTGGTAGACACCTCCTCTGGATATAAATACCTCTCGTTTATGGACACATATTCGGGATACAACCAAATCCCAATGTATCTACCCGATCAAGAAAAAACTTCATTCTTAACCCCAAAAGAAAATTATTGTTACATCGTCATGCCCTTTGGTCTTAAAAACGCGGGAGCTACTTATCAGAGATTAATGAATAAAATCTTTACGGATCACATCGAAAAGTCATGGAAGTTTATGTGGACGACATGTTAATAAAGACACAAAGTGAAGAGACGCTGTTGTCTGACCTGACCTAAGTGTTCGACACTATAAGAAGGCATGGCATGCGACTCAATCCCGCAAAATGCACCTTCGCAGTAGAAGGTGGCAAATTCTTGGGTTTTATGCTCACACAAAGAAGAATCGAGGCAAATTCGGATAAATGCCGGGCCATACTCGACATGAAGAGCCCGACTTGTGTCAAGGAGGTACAACAACTCAATGGGAGGTTGGCAGCCTTGTCCAGATTTCTAGCCGGATCGGCAATAAGATCTCTCCCCTTCTACGTCACTCTAAGGAAGGGAAAGAAGTTCGAATGGACAACGGAGTGTGAGCAAGCTTTCCAAGATTTCAAAAGATTCTTGGGACAACCACCTATCCTATCTCGGCCACGAGAAGGAGAGCCATTCATATTATACCTCGCAGTAGGAAGTTGGGCAGTAGCCTCAGCACTAGTTCGAGAAGACGACAGTGGGCAACAACCCGTATACTTTATCAGTAAAGAATTACAAGGATTCGAGCTGAACTACCAAAAAATAGAAAAATTTGCTTATGCACTCATACTGACATCTCGACGACTTCGTCCATACTTCCAAGCTCACACCATTAAGGTTCGGACCAACCAGCCCATAAAGAGGATTTTACAGAAAACAGACCTAGTAGGCAGAATCTTGCAATAGGCAATCGAGTTGTCCGAATTTGATCTTCAATATGAAGCTCGAACAGCCATTAAATCACAATACCTGGCTGATTTCATTGCAGAATTCACAGACACCCCGGAACTCCCTACAAAATGGAATCTCTACGTGGACGGTTCCTCAAATAAAACTAGAAGTGGTGCGGGTGTGATAATTGAATGCGACCAAGGGACCCAAATTAAACTCTCCCTCAAGTTCGGGTTCCCCGCCTCAAACAACCAAGCGGAATATGAGGCACTACTAGCTGGTTTGAAGCTGGCTAGGGAGGTTGGAGCTCAAAAGCTTATCATCTTCAGCGACTCACAAGTAGTCACTTCGCAAATAACAGGGAGCTACCAAGCCAAGGATCCCACCATGAAAAAGTACTTGGATAAAACCAGGGAACAACTCAGACAACTCGGGAAATATAAGATCCACCACATACCTCGCGAATAAAATACCCGAGCTGATGCACTCTCAAAGCTAGCCAGCACCAAACCAGGGGGCAACAATAGAAGCCTCATCCAGGAAATGCTGCAGAACCCATCAATCGCAGAAAAGGAAAAAGTCCTAGCCATAACAGGCTTAGATCAAGGATGGATGACTCCCATAATCAACTACCTCAAAATAGAAACACTTCCTATAAATGAAAAGGAGGCAAAATGGTTAAAACGGGAGGCACAATACTACACTATCATAAACAATATCCTATACAAAAGAGGGATCTCAATACCATTGTTAAAATGTGTACCAACTTCTAATACAAAAGAAGTCCTAGAAGAGATACACAGTGGCATTTGTGGCAACCATCTCAGAGCGCAAGCACTTACCAAAAAAGTACTCCAGGCAGGATTTTATTGGCCAACTCTGCAAAAAGAAGCCACAGAGTTTGTAAAGACATGTCCATCATGTCAGAAACATGCCAACTTTCACATCGCCCCGCCAGAGGAACTCATCAGCATGACCTCACCTTGGCCATTCGCAAAATGGGGACTCGACTTTCTCGGACCCTTCCCTCAGGGATCGGGACAAGTTAAATTCCTCATAGTAGGGGTAGACTATTTCACAAAGTGGATCGAGGCAGAACCTCTAGCCAACGCCACTGCTCAAAGAAGTCGAAAATTCCTATATAGGAATATTGTCAAAAGGTTCGGGGTTCCATACTCCATCACCACAGACAATGGCACCCAATTCACAAATGCAGGCTTTAGAAAGTTAGTGGCCGACTTGAACATAAAACACCAGTTCATTTTCGTAGAACATCTCCAAGCCAATGGACAAGCTGAAACTGCCAACAAGGTCATATTGGCTGGGCTAAAACGGAGATTACAGGACGCAAAGGGAGCCTGGGCGGAAGAGCTCCCACAAGTCCTATGGGCATATCGAACAACACCACATTCCACCACAAAGGAATCACCCTTCCGATTAGCGTACGGAACGGAGGCAATGATCCCAGTGGAGATTGAAGAAGGGTCGCCTAGAGTGGTCCACTATAATGAAGAAGCCAACTCCCAACTTCAAAGGGAAGAACTCGACCTACTTCCAGAAGTCCAAGAAAGAGCTCGGATCAAGGAAGAGGCATTAAAACATCGCGAACCAATTTTGGGTATAGGTTTTGCCATATCTTATTATCTTTTTATTATTTCATAATTATTATCTCATAACCTAAAAGGAAGTCTGAGATGTATGGATATATTCATTTCATGTCAAAAAAACAGATGTTTTACTATATTTCTTTTTTTACCTCCTCTTTTTTATGAAGAGAATGAATCTTTTTATCGAAGGCTCATAAAAAAATGGGTTCGGACCTCTTGCGGGATCAAATAACAAATATTCCTTTTTGGGTGGTCTACGAGCAGCTGCTCAATCAATTAGTTATGAAATACCATTAACTCTATGTGTGTTATCAATATCTCTATGTGTGATTCGTTGATATGGCTTCGAGATATAATCAAAGGGTAGTGCCGCGGGGTTTTTTTGAGAACGACTTCATCCTAATCCAAAATGATATTGGAACGACTCGACCTAGAGAAGAAAAGCTGGCAGTAAACTGGAAAGGACCCTACCGAGTTATAGAGATACTTGGAAAGGGCTATTACAGACTGTCCAAACTCGATGGACGAGAGCTTCCTAGGTCATGGCACGCCTGCAACCTAAGAAGGTACTATAGTTAGGGATGATAAAGGATCTTAGGATAAGGTGCACTCTTTTTCCTAAAAAGGTTTTTTAATGAGGCGCCAAGCCAAGACCTATAAATTGCCCAACTTAGAGGGAAAAAGCTTCCACATGTATATATTTGCATTTTCTTTTGAATAAAAAAATATTTAGATCTTCTACAAATTCGCAAGCCGTATTAATCTGAAACATTCATCATTCGATTATAAAGCTACAGATCGGCAGAAAGTGAAATCAAATTAACTGTACGATTATAATAAAGACCAACAGAGATGAAAACCAAATTCATTGAAAGGTCGACCAAACGTAGATTAAACCCAAATTCTACAAATCGGCAAAGATGAAAACAGAATAATGCAAGAAGTTATCGAAAGTGATCCATTGAAAGGACCTGACGAGGTCTTAATAAAATGGATTGCTAAATAATAACTTAAAGACTGGCCGACGTAAAGAAGTCGGACCAGTCGCAATAACCAAAGTTATAATTTAATCTCTGGAAAGAGGTCTGGCCAACCCTATAAAATAGGATTACTATAACTTAGAAGGGCACGACATGTCAAAGTCGGCCAAAACATAAAAGTTATAAAAGTAATCCCTGAAAGAGACCTGAACAAGGTCCAAGAAAGAGGATTACAAAAATAACTTAGAAGGGCCCGACATGATGAAGTCGGCCCAAAACATAAAAGTTATAAAAGTAATCCCTGAAAGAGACCTGAACAAGGTCCAAGAAAGAGGATTACAAAAATAACTTAGAAGGGCCCGACATGATGAAGTCGGCCCAAAACATAAAAGTTATAAAAGTAATCCCGGAAAGAGACCTAAACAAGGTCCAAGAAAGAGGATTACAAAATTAACTTAGAAGGGCACGACATGACGAAGTCGGCCCAAAACATAAAAGTTATAAAAGTAATCCCTAAAAGAGACCTAAACAAGGTCCAAGAAAGAGGATTACAAAAATAACTTAGAAGGGCCCGACATGATGAAGTCGGCCCAAAACATAAAAGTTATAAAAGTAATCCCTGAAAGAGACCTAAACAAGGTCCAAGAAAGAGGATTACAAAAATAACTTAGAAGGGCACGACATGACGAAGTCGGCCCAAAACATAAAAGTTATAAAAGTAATCCCTGAAAGAGACCTAAACAAGGTCCAAGAAAGAGGATTACAAAAAATAACTTAGAAGGGACCGACATGACGAAATCGACCTCTCGGAAACCTTGGCGTTATACAAAGTAATTCCTAATAAGGACCTAAACAAGGTCCAGACAAAGCGAATTACTAGAAATAACATCAGGCAAAAGCGCAAAGGAATCAAGCCAGTCCAAAGAGGTCAGGCAACAAAAATTCCGACACTCCCAAAACTTAAAAAGGTACCAAGTTGAGTGCAGACAAATATGTTATGAAAAACACAAAGTTATAATAACAAACTCAAGAGGCTACCAAAACTAGCCCCAAGAGCTTGGAAATTACTTTGTTTTTTCAAAATAAAGTTGCTAAACAAGCAACTAGGAATGTAGCAAAAGTCAGAACCACCATTTACAAAATATAAAGAGTTCAAAAAGCCCACAAACCGGGTTATCTACACAAAACATTCACATAATCACGGAAGATCCGAAGGCTTCTCGGCAGCACGAGGTGAAGGAGGGCGAGTCTGAATGGGCACAGCATCCATAGTCCCATCATCCCGATTTAAGATTTGACAGTCAGGATCTGACACAGAATGACTGACCTCAGCTGAAGGAGTCGAAGAAGTCGGCACCACAGAGGCTTTGGCAGCAAGAACAGAGGGAGGTTCAACATCATCGTCGTCAGGGTCATCAGGGATAATCTTGCCATCCTGTACAACATTGTCCAGGCTGAAGAGAGTAAGGTCAACTTCGGGAGCAAGAACTCGAACTTGCTCCTTCAGGTTCTCATAAGCAGCATTTACGCTGCCTACAAGGTGACCCTGGAGCTCGGCATAATCAACCCAGGCAGACTCCAACTCCTCTTTGAGACGCATCACTTCCCTGTAGGCCATAACGTAGCTATCCTTGTGCCTCAACGCGGTATCCTCAGCCAACCTCACAGAAGCCACCAAGGCAACAGAACTAGCCTTTTCGGTCTCCAACTCCTTCTCCAGCTTGGTCACTTTCACCTGGAGCTCCTCTTTCAAACCCTTCATACGGTCGAACTCTTGCTTAGCCTCCTCCATAAAAGCTTTGGTAGCATGAAGAGGGAGGTCTTGGGCAGTTCGGTACAGGGCAGCTCCCATATGCGCCATCTTGACGCTACTCCGAGTAATAAAATCCAAGTGGCGAAGGAGGGAGACATCGTCGGTAGGAATGGTACCGTAAGGACCAATCTACTGATCGACAAACTCAACCGCGTCAAAGTCAGGGGCATCAAGGTTAAAAGGCTCAGTTGTTTTTCGTTTTTTGTTTGGAGAAGCACCAGAAGTAGCAACAGAAACTTGAGGAGGATCAGCCAAACGAACCCGGGGAGTAGGGATTACCTTCCTTACCCCCGGCGAGCTCGGTACGACCGGCTTCGACTGAACCTGAGATGATCCCTCACCGGCCGCCTTAGCCGAGATGTTTTGAGCTGCAGAAGCTTTTCTGGCCCTCTTAAAGGCCTTCATGGATTCATTATTCTTAATCATCTCTGCAAATAAAACACAACAAGAGGGAACCAAGTTATGAATCAGAAAAGAGCTTACAAGAGATACAATCGACAAAACAATCAAAACCAAAAATTGACCACTACCCAGCTCAGTTCGGAGGAGAGAGGGGTTGGCTAAAAATTTCTTAGTGTCGAGATGGGGAGGCTACCCCCAGTTTTCTTCCAGCACAGACACAAAAGCTTGCTCAGCCTCATCTAACATCTCCCATGTATATTTAGACACCATTACGCTTTTTTGCCATTCCAAAGGAAAGGCGGGCTCATCATTTTCATCCAGAAAAAAGGGCCGAGCTCCTTCAACAGCTCGGACCCTAAAAAAGTAATTCTTGAAGTCACGGAAAGATTCATCAAACATGGAGAAAACCTTTTTTCCCTGGGAAGCTCAGAAAGAAACCCAAGCGGCTTTCTTCTTAACCACCCCAGGCTTTGTCAAAACAAAGAGATAAAAGAAAAGGAATTGTGAAGCAGGGATACCAAACTCATGACACAACAACTGAAAAATTTTGATAAAACCCCAGGAGTTCGGGTGAAGCTGGGATGGAGCTACATTACAAGACCATAATAAGTTGGTCTCAAAGGGGGTAAAAAGAAGAGTAATATTCATTTGACTAAAAAAAAAGTTGTACGCATAGAAAAAGGGGCGCTCTCTAACAATTTGGGTAGAAAAACAAACCCTTTCCTCAGAATCGGGAGGTACAAGCTCATAGTTCTTTTCCTCACTACCACTACTACAAACCCTATGAAATTGCCTAAGCTGCTGACAAAACTCAGAATCAACCAAAGAAATACACAAAAGAACCATCGAATCTACCCAATCAGCCATGCCCTCAGGGACTTGGAAATATGTCTCAACAATGTTCTTGCGAGAAGACTTGAGGTCAACTAGTCCTACAGCAAGAAAGAAGAAAATAGATTACTAACCCAAACATCTCAGACAAAGTCAAAATCAACTCATAGCAGAACATGACTCAAGCATACAAACAGGTAAAAGGAAAACCCCAAGACAAGGTCCAGGGGAATCCTTTGGAGGCAGTGACAAAGTAAAGATTCAAGAAAAATCTACAAGGCTAACATCTTGACAAAACCCTCGACGAAGAAAAAACCCCCCTTTCAGACAAACAACAACATGAAGAGAAAGACAAAGCAAATATAATAAAGAACGTTATCTGCTACAAAGTCTATCAGTAAAGAAAGCTACAAAAGGCGTAGTCTTTTTCAAAAGATTATCAAATAGTTCATCGACCCAAAATTCCAAAAGACGAAGGCGACAGTCAGAAACAGTAAGCAAACATGCAAACAAACAAAACCTCAATCATTAGAAGAAATGCCAGAAACATGCATCACAACAACAAATTGAGTATAACGACGCAAAAAGGTTCAGACTTTTCAGCAGGCATTTCAAACAAAAAATCAAAGCTTTATAAAAAAACTGAAGGCAAAACAACGAAAGAGGTAAAGAAGCAGAAAGTAGAAACCAAACCTGGAGAAAGGAGGAAAGCTCCGAAGAATGCTGAAAGCCGGAGAAAGGAACTTGTGGAATCATCTTTCAAGCGAAGCACCAACAAAGTACCAAAACAAAGCGTCGCAGAGAAAAACGAGGCAAAACAGAAAAAACAGAGAAAAAAAAGGGGAAGTTACAGAAAAGAGAAAACCGTTTCTTGAATGCAAAATTCAAAATAAAAGAGCTAAGAGAAACGGAGCATTAAAAATGAATTAATGAGGGCATTAAACCCTCGCACAATCCCAAGGCTAGGACGCTAATACAAAAGCGCGCACTTTCAAAGGAAACGAAAGAAGAAACGTTCCGCATTCAAAAAAGAACTCTACAAAGATAAAATCAACAAAATGCTCGCGTTTGGCTTCACCGGAGAAGGATCGAAGTCCTAAAACTAAGACTCGATCTTCGAAAGAAAGACCGAGCTCGAGCAGGGGCACTGTTCATACCCTGGGTCGAGCTATCCGACCCGGGATGATTAGCGACAAAGCGACCGACCTCTTCAGGTCAGACTATCCGACCTCTTCCCAAAGAGCTCGGTCAAATCGACTGGAAAGCCCAAAAAGGGCCCAACTCAAGGAATATGACCCAGATCCAAAGGCAACCCAAGCCTATAGAGATAAGGGCGGTTCCCTTGAAGATAAGCTGATCTCACTCAAAGATAAGATAAGATAAGATAAAAATAACTAACTTATCTTATGTAAGAAGGTCACTCCACACTATTATAAATACGCTGGAGCACCCAGGTATAACTTATACTCTGATTCTACTAAAAACCTGTTTAATACCCTTGCTAACTTAAGCATCGGAGTCCCTTGCAGGTACCCCCACCCTCCGGTGACGAAGGATCAGCAGTGCAGCCAGTCCCATAAGTCGGACACGACAGCTCAGGCCGCCACCCACCAGCCGGACACATCATCACCGACCAGTACAGAAGATCTCGTTCGAGATCGACCTACATTTTCAGGTAACCCTCGGAACAGTACCCATTCTGGCGTTTAACGCCCAAAATACCCTTTACTGGCATTTTCGTGCCAGTGAGCTCCTTTTCTCTGCTTTATGCTCTGAATCCTTTTGTAACTCTGTGAACTCCTGCAATTGATAATTAACCTTGAAGATAATTTATATCAAACTCCTATAATTATTATTTAAATAACAAATAAACTTTTCTAACAACTGGGTTGCCTCCCAGCAAGCGCTTCTTTATTGTCATTAGCTGGACTTTACTGAGTTTTAATCTAGCCTCAGTTTTGAGCATTCCTGCTCAACATTGCTTTCAAGATAATGCTTTATTCGCTGTCCATTAACAATGAACTTTTTGTCAGAGTCAATATCCTGAAGCTCTACATCATATGGTGACACAGTTGTGATCACATATGGTCCCCTCTACCGGGATTTTAATTTTCCAGGGAATAATCTGAGCCTAGAGTTAAACAGCAGAACCTTCTGTCCTGGCTCAAAGACTCTGGATGACAGTTTCTTGTCATGCCACCTTTTTGCTTTCTCCTTGTAAATTTTTGCGTTTTCGAAAGCATTGATTCTGAATTCCTCTAGCTTATTCAACTGGAGCAATCTTTTCTCTCCAGCTAACTTGGCATCAAGGTTTAGGAATCTGGTTGCTTAGTAGGCCCTATGTTCCAGTTCCACTGGCAGGTGATAGGCTTTTCCACACACAAGCTGGTTTGGAGAGGTCCCTATAGGAGTTTTGAATGCAGTTCTGTGGGTACTTACAGTCCATTCCAGGATTCGTTTTAGTTCTCTATTTGAGACTTCAACCTACCCATTTGTTTGTGGATGATATGGAGTTGCCACTTTGTGGTTAATTCCATATTGGGTCAGAGCAGAGTCAAGCTGTTTATTGCAGAAATGAGTCCCTCCATTACTGATTAGTATTCTAGGGACACCAAATCTGCTGAAGATATGCTTCTGGAGGAACTTTAGCACTGTCTTAGTATCATTAGTGGGTGTGGCAATTGCCTCTACCCATTTAGATACATAGTCCACTGCCACCAAGATGTAAGAGTTTGAGTATGATGGTGGAAAAGGCCCCATGAAGTCAATACCCCATACATCAAACAACTCAATCTCTAAGATCCCTTGCTGAGGCATGGCATAACCATGAGGCAGATTACCAGCTGATGAGTGGATATTTTATACGCTTTTTGGGGTTAATTTCATATAGTTTTTAGTGTGTTTTAGTTAGTTTTTAGTTTATTTTCAGTAGTTTTTAGGCAAAATTCATATTTCTGGACTTTGCTATGAGTTTGTGTATTTTTCTGTGATTTTAGGTATTTTCTGGCTGAAATTGAGGGAGCTGAGGAAAAATCTGATTCAGGCTGAAAAAGGATTGCTGATGCTGTTGGATTCTGACCTCCCTGCACTCAAAGCGCATTTTCTAGAGCTACAGAACTCCAAATGGTGCGCTTCCAATTGCATTGGAAATTAGACATCCAGGAATTTCCAGAAATATATAATAGTCTATACTTTGCTCAAGGATAGACGATGTAAACTGGCGTTCAACACCAGTTCCATGCTGCTGTCTGGCATCCAGCGCCAGAAACAAGTTACAAGTTGGAGTTCAACGCCAGAAAAGGATCCAAAGCTGGCGTTGAACGCCCAAAACAGCCCTATGCACGTGATTAGCTTAAGTCTCAGCCCCAGCACACACCAAGTAGGCCACAAAAGTGGATTTCTGCACCATCCATCTTAGTTTACTCATTTTCTGTAAACCTAGTTTACTAGTCTAGTATTTAAAGAACTTTTAGAGACTTGTTTTGGATCGGATGACATTTTAGATCTAAACTTTGTACCTTTTGATGGCATGAGTCTCTAAACTCCATTGTTGGGGGTGAGGAGCTCTGCTGTGTCTCGATGAATTAATGCAAGTATTTCTGTTTTCCATTCAAACATGCGTGTTCCTATCTAAGATATCCATTCGAACTTCAATATGAAAGTGATGAACGTAACAATCATCATCATTCCTCCATGAACGCGTGCCTGACAACCACTTACAAAAAATAATTTTTCTATTAAATCTCGTGCCAAACTTTAAGTTTGGTGTTTTCTTGTTGGTTTTCCTTTGTTTTTCAAAAATTTTATTTTGGTTTTCTAAAAATTTTAAGTTTGGTGTTCTTTCTTCAAAGTGTTCTTGAGTTTTCCTTGCGTCTTGATCTTAAATTTTTTAAATTTGGTGTTCCTTGGTGTTTTTCCTCCAGAATTTTCGAAAACAAGGAGCATTAGATCTAAAAATTTTAAATCTTGGGCTATCTTATTGTTTCTCTCTTTCCTCCTTAAATTCAAAAATATATTTTCTCTCTATTTTTAAAAACAAATTTTCGAAAATTATTTTTAAAATTCAGATTTTTTTCAAAATTTAAAATCTTTTTCAATTCATACCTTTTTCAAAACTTCCTGACCACTTTCTCTCTCCTCATTTTTTAAAAATCTTCACCTATTTTTATTTATTTTATTTTAATTTATTTTATCTTCAAAATAATTAAATAAATAAATAAATAAATAAAAATAAATTTTTTATTTTACATCATCTCCTTTTCTCCATCATGGATCTAAGTGGAAATGAACAGTACAGGAGGACTCTGGGGTCATATGCTAACCCCTCTACTGCTTCATATGGGAGTAGTATCTGCATACCCTCCATTAGAGTCAGTAACTTTGAGTTGAATCCTCAGCTCATTATCATGGTGCAGCAAAGCTGCCAATATTCCGGTCTTCCACAGGAAGAACCTACAGAGTTTCTGGCACAGTTTTTACAAATTGCTGACACAGTACATGATAAAAAAGTAGATCAGGATGTCTACAGATTATTACTGTTTCCATTTGCTGTAAAAGACCAAGCCAAGAGGTGGTTAAATAACCAACCTAAGGCTAGCATAAGGAACAGCTGACAGCTGACAGAAAAATTCCTGAATCAATACTTTCCTCCAAAACAGATGACACAGCTAAGGCTGGACATCCAAGGCTTTAAACAAGGGGATAATGAATCCCTTTATGATGCCTGGGAGAGATACAGAGAGATGCTACGAAAATGCCCCTCTGAAATGTTTTCAGAGTGGGTTCAGTTAGACATCTTCTATTATGGGCTTACAGAAAGAGCTCAGATCTCTTTAGATTGCTCAGCTGGTGGATCTATCCACATGAGAAAGACAATTGAAGAAGCTCAAGAGCTCATTGATACAGTTGCTAGAAATCAGCATCTGTACCTAAGCAGTGACTCTTCCATGAAAGAAGAGGCTAAAACAGTAACTGCTGAACTCAGTCCTGCAGAGCAAGCTGCTGAATTAAATCAGCAATTGAATTTTCTAACAAAGCAGTTGGCTGAATTTGAAGGATAAACTACAAGAGACAAGGATGGCTAATATAAACATGGAAGTACAATTAAAGCAAACAAAGCAGCAGCTGTCAAAACAAATAACAGAAGAATGCCAAGCAGTTCAATTAAGAAGTGGGAAAGCACTAAATACCCCACTTCAAAGTAGCAGGAAACCAAGAAATGAGCAAACCACCCAAAATCCATCTGAGGACAGTAAGAGCCCAGGGAAAATAATTCTTGCGTTAAAACGCCAGAAGTTGGGTGGAAGGCTGGCGCTGAACGCCCAGACCATGCTCAGGACTGGCGTTCAACGCCAGAAATAAGTAAGGATCTGGCGTTGAACGCCCAAAAGAAGCACAGTTCTGGCGTTCAAACGCCAGGAATAGATGAGGAGCTGTCGTCTAACGTCACTCCAGCTTCTTACTCTGGCACTCAATTGCCAGTGAGGGATCAGACACACACAAGTGCTGATAACAACCCATCTAAAAAGGCTTCTTCAACCACTTCTGTAGGAAATATACTTACAGCAACTAAGGTTGAGGAATATAAAGCCAAGATACCTTATCCTCAAAAATTCCGCCAAGAGGAGCAGGATAAGCAATTTGCTCGCTTTGCAGATTATCTCAGGACTTTTGAAATAAAGATTCCATTTACAGAGGCACTTGAGCAAATACCTTCTTATGCCAAGTTCATGAAAGAGATCTTGAGTCATAAGAAGGATTGGAGAGAAACTAAAAGAGTTCTCCTCACTGAAGAATGCAGTGCAGTCTTTCTGAAAAGCTTTCCTGAAAAGCTTAAAGACCCTGGGAGTTTTCTGATACCATGCATATTAGAAGGTAATTGCACCAAGACAGCTTTATGTGATCTTGGGGCAAGCATCAACCTAATACCTGCATCCACTATCAGAAAGCTTGGTTTAACTGAAGAAGTTAAACCGACCCGGATATGTCTCCAACTTGCTGATGGCTCCATTAAATACCCATCAGGCGTGATTGAAGACATGATTGTCAGAGTTGGGCCATTCGCTTTTCCCACTGACTTTGTAGTGCTGGAAATGGAGGAGCACAAGAGTGCCACTCTCATTCTAGGAAGACCCTTCCTAGCAACTGGACGAACTCTCATTGATGTCCAACAGGGGGAAATAACCCTGAGAGTCAATGATGATGAGTTTAAGTTGAATGTTGTCAAAGCCATGCAACATCCAGACACATCAAAAGACTGCATGAAAGTTGATCTTATTGACTCTTTGGTAGAAGAGATCAACATGGCTGTGAGTCTCGAATTAGAGTTGGAAGACATCTTTAAAGATGTTCAGCCTGATTTGGAGGATTCAGAGGAAATAAAAGAGCCTCTGAAATTTCTTCTGGAAGAGGAAAAACCTCCTAAACCCAAGCTCAAACCATTACCACCATCCCTGAAATATGCATTTCTGGGAGAAGGTGACACTTTTCCAGTGATCATAAGCTTTGCTTTAAATCTACAGGAAGAGGAAGCACTTATTCAAGTGCTAAGGACACACAAGATAGCTCTTGGGTGGTCCATTGGTGACCTTAAGGGCATAAGCCCAGCTAGATGCATGCACAAAATCTTATTGGAGGATAATGCTAAACCAGTGGTTCAACCACAGAGGCGGCTAAATCCAGCCATGAAGGAAGTGGTGCAGAAAGAGGTCACCAAATTACTGGAGGCTGGGATCATTTATCCTATTTCTGATAGCCCCTCGGTGAGCCCTGTTCAAGTTGTCCCCAAAAAGGGGGGCATGACAGTGGTTCATAATGAAAAGAATGAACTGGTTCCTACAAGAACAATTACAGGGTGGTGCATGTGTATTGACTACAGAAGGCTCAATACAGCCACCAGAAAGGATCATTTTCCTTTACCGTTCATAGACCAGATGCTAGAAAGACTGGCAGGTCATGATTACTACTGCTTTTTGGATGGCTACTCAGGCTATAACCAGATTGCAGTAGAACCCCAGGATCAAGAGAAAACAGCATTCACATGTCCATCTGGAGTGTTTGCTTATAGAAGGATGCCATTTGGGCTGTGTAATGCACCTGCAACCTTCCAGAGATGCATGCTCTCTATTTTCTCTGATATGGTGAAAAAATTTCTGGAAGTCTTCATGGATGACTTCTCAGTATATGGAGACTCATTCAGCTCCTGTCTTGATCACCTGAAACTAGTTCTAAAAAGATGCCAAGAGACCAACCTGGTTTTAAACTGGGAAAAATGTCACTTTATGGTGACTGAAGGGATTGTACTTGGGCATAAAATTTCAAACAAGGGAATTGAGGTGGATCAAGCAAAAATAGAGGTGATTGAAAAATTACCACCACATGCCAATGTTAAGGCAATCAGAAGCTTTCTGGGGCATGTAGGATTCTATAGGAGGTTTATAAAGGATTTTTCAAAAATCGCAAAACCTCTGAGCAATCTGCTAGCTGCTGACACACCATTTGTGTTTGACACAGAGTGTCTGCAGGCGTTTGAAACGCTGAAAGCCAAGCTGGTCACAGCACTAGTTATTTCTGCACCAGACTAGACGTTACCATTTGAGCTAATGTGTGATGCCAGTGATCACGCCATTGGTGCAGTACTGGGACAGAGGCATGACAAGCTTCTGCATGTCATTTATTATGCTAGCCACGTTTTAAATGATGCCCAGAAAAATTACACAATCACAGAAAAAGAATTACTTGCAGTGGTTTATGCCATTGACAAGTTTAGATCATACTTAGTAGGATCAAAGGTGATTGTGTATACTGACCATGCTGCTCTTAAATATCTACTCACAAAGCAGGATTCAAAACCCAGGCTCATAAGATGGGTGTTGCTTCTGCAAGAGTTTGATATAGAAATAAGAGACAGAAAAGGGACAGAAAACCAAGTGGCTGATCATTTGTCCCGGATAGAGCCAGTAGAAGGGACGTCCCTCCCTTCTCTTGAGATCTCTGAGACCTTTCCGGATGAGCATTTATTTGCCATTCAGGAAGCACTATGGTTTGCAGACATTGCGAACTATAAAGCTGCAAGGTTCATACCCAAAGAGTACAACAGGCAACAAAAGAAAAAACTAATTACTGATGCAAAGTACTACTTGTGGGATGAACCCTATATCTTTAAGAGATGTGCAGACGGAATAATCCGGAGATGTGTGCCTAGAGAAGAAGCACAGAGGATCCTATGGCATTGCCATGGATCACAATATGGAGGCCATTTCGGAGGTGAGCGAACAGCCACGAAGGTCCTCCAATGTGGTTTCTATTAGCCCACACTCTATAGAGATTCCCGAGAGTTTGTACGTAACTGTGACAGTTGCCAAAGAGCTGGTAATCTGCCCCATGGTTACGCCATGCCTCAACAAGGAATCTTGGAGATTGAGTTGTTCGACATATGGGGAATTGACTTCATGGGACCTTTCCCACCATCATACTCAAACACTTACATTTTGGTGGCAGTTGACTACGTATCAAAATGGGTAAAGGCCGTTGCCACACCCACCAATGATACTAAAACAGTACTGAAGTTCCTCCAGAAATATATCTTCAGCAGGTTTGGGGTCCCTAGAGTACTAATCAGTGATGGGGGCACTCACTTCTGCAACAAACAACTTTACTCTGCCATGGTCCGGTATGGGATTCGCCACAAGGTGGCGACTCCATATCATCCACAGACTAATGGACAAGTTGAAGTCTCTAACAGAGAGCTAAAAAGAATCCTAGAATGGACTGTAAGTACCCGTAGAAAGGATTGGGCAAGAAGCTTGGATGATGCTATGTGGGCATACAGAACAGCATTCAAGACTCCTATAGGGACCTCTCCAAACCAACTTGTGTATGGTAAGACATGTCACCTGCCCGTGGAACTGGAACATAAAGCTTACTGGGCAACCAGATTCCTAAATTTTGATGCCAAATTAGCTAGAGAAAAAAGATTGCTCCTGCTAAATGAGCTAGAGGAATTCAGATTCACTGCTTTCGAAAATGCCAAGCTTTATAAAGAAAAAGAAAAAAAGTGGCATGTCAGAAAGCTGTCATCTAGAATCTTTGAACCAGGACAAAAGGTCCTGTTGTTTAACTCTAGGCTCAGGCTATTCCCCGGGAAACTGAAGTCCCGGTGGAGGGGACCATATGTGATTACAAGTGTATCACCATATGGTTATGTGGAGCTTCAGGATATTGATTCTGATAAGAAGTTCATTATTAATAGATAGAGAATCAAGTACTATCTTGAAGGCAATGTTGAGCAAGAGTGCTCAAGGCTGAAGCTAGATTAAAAGCTCAGCAAGGTCCAGCTAAAGACAATAAAGAAGCGCTTGCTGGGAGGCAACCCAGCCATGGGGCATCACTTCCTCTAAGCATTTTGCCCTATTCTTGATTTTATTTGTTTATATAAAGTTCACTGATACTAAGGTAAAGAGTTAATTGTATAAGTTCACAGGGTTACAGAAGGATTCTGCACACAAAACAGAGAAAAAGAGCTTACTGGCAAGAAAACGCCAGTAAAAGTCTGTTTTAGGCGTTCAACGCCCAAAAGAAGCATCCACTGGGCGTTGAACGCCAGTAAGGATAGCCATCTGGGCGTTAAACGCCAGAAAGAAGCATCTTCTGGGCGTTGAACGCCAGAAAGAAGCTCCTTCTGGGCGTTTAACGCCAGATTTACAGCATCCTGGGCGTTCAGAAAAACGCCCAGTGACAAAGGAGTTCCTGGCGTTCAACGCCAGAAAGAAGCAACAGCTGGGCGTTGGACGCCCAGGAGAGGCAGCATTTGGGCGTTGAACGCCCAAAACATGCAGCGTTTGGGCGTTCAAACGCCAGGATGGTGGGGAGGAGGTGAATTCGTTTTTACTTCATATTTTTCATTCTAAATTTAATTTTCATGTTTCAATTCATGATTTCTTGCTTAAACATGTTAAGAACCCTGATTTCTAAAATCACTAATTTCTAAAAACCCTATTTTAAAAATATCAAATGTATCTTAATCCATAAGCACAAATCCTTTTTTCAATCCAATTCAACTCTTTTTCAAAATTTTCAAAACAAATCTATCTCTTTTCATAATCTTTTCAACTAATCAATATCTTTCTCAAATCTCCATACTATCTTTTTCAAAAATTCAAATCTATCTTTTTCAAATATCTTTCATATCTCTTCAATTTTAAATTATATCTTTTCTTATCATACTTAAAATTTTCTTAAAAATCATATCTTCTATCTTATCTTCCTCCCTATTTTCGAAAACCCACCCCCCTCTTCCTTTAAATATGGGTTCGGCCTCCCTCCCCTCCCATCCACCATTGCACCTAGCTCTCCTTCTCTCCCTCTCCTTTCTTTTATTTTTGCTTGAGGACAAGCAAACCTCTAAGTTTGGTGTGCTTATCCGTTATCACTAAGATCATGGCTCCTAAAGGAAAACAACCCACTGCAAGAGGCAAGAAAGAAAGCATTCCAAAACCACTTTGGAATCAAGGGAAGTTCTTAACTAAAGAACATTCAGACCATTATTACAAAATAATGAGTCTAAGATCAGTGATCCCGGAAGTTAGATTCGATCTGAAAGAAGACGAATATCCGGAGATCCAGGAGCAAATCCGAATCAGGAACTGGGAGATCCTAGCTAATCCTGAAACGAAAGTGGGAA
>NC_029787.2:76035395-76157524 GCF_000816755.2 Arachis ipaensis
GACTCCTTCAACAGGAGGATGATGAGAGCAGACATTGGCCTGGATAAGATTCTAGAGGACATATGTATCCCTGGAGCCAGGTGGACCACCAACACAAAGGGTGTCCCAAATCAACTCAAAAGAGAAGATCTCAAACTAGTCGCCAGAGGATGGCTGGACTTCATTGGGCATTCTCTGCTGCCCACTAGCAACCGCTCTGAAGTCACTATTAGAAGAGTAGTGATGATCCATTGCATCATGATGGGAAAAGAAGTGGAAGTTCATCAACTGATTTCAACTAAATTTTACAAAATTGCAAACAAAAATTCCAAAGATGCCAGGTTGGCTTATCCAAGCTTGATGTGGTGGCAATGCTTTCTGTCTTCTGAATGAATGCTTGAACAGTGCATATGTCTTTTGAAGTTGTTGTTTAAGAGTGTTAAATATGTTGGCTCTTGAAAGAATGATGAACATGAGACATGTTATTGATAATTTGAAAAATCATAAAAATGATTCTTGAAGCAAGAAAAAGCAGAAAAGAACAAAGCTTGCAGAAAAAAAAAAAGAGAGCAAGCAGAAAAAGCCAATAACCCTTAAAACCAAAAGGCAAGGGTAAATAAAAAGGATCCCAAGGTTTTGAGCATCAGTGGATAGGAGGGCCTAAAGGAACAAAATCCTGGCCTAAGCGGCTAAACCAAGCTGTCCCTAACCATGTGCTTGTGGCGTGAAGGTGTCAAGTGAAAACTTGAGACTGAGCGGTTAAAGTCAAGGTCCAAAGCAAAAAGAAGAGTGTGTCTAAGAACCCTGGACACCTCTAATTGGGGACTTTAGCAAAGCTGATTAACCATAGATTGCTTCAAGCCAACAATCTCCGTGGGATCGACCCTTACTCACGTAAGGTATTACTTGGACGACCCAGTGCACTTGCTGGTTAGTGGTACGAGTTGTAAAAAGTGTGATTTACAATTCCTGCACCACCAGCTCTCTGGCAACTATCACAGTTGCATAAAAAATCTCGGGAGTCTCTATAGAGGGTAGGCCAGTAGAAGCCGCATTGGAGGACTTTTGTGGCTGTTCGCTCACCTCCAAGATGTCCTCCATATTGTGATCCATGGCAATGCCATAGGATCTTCTGTGCCTCTTCTCTAGGCACGCATCTGTGGATCATTCCGTCTGCACATCTCTTAAAGAGATATGGTTCATCCCACAAGTAGTACTTTACATCAGAAATTAATTTTTTTGTTTGCTGTCTACTGTACTCTTTGGGTATGAATCTCACAGCCTTATAGTTTGCAATGTCTGCAAACCATGGTACTTCCTGAATGGCAAAGAGTTGTTCATCCGGAAAGGTCTCAGAGATCTCAGTAAGAGGGAGGGATGTTCCTGTTACTGGTTCTATCTGGGACAGGTGATCAGCTACCTGGTTCTCTGTCCCTTTTCTGTCTCTTATTTCTATATCAAATTCTTGCAGAAGCAACACCCATCTTATGAGCCTGGGTTTTAATTCTTGCTTTGTGAGTAGATATTTAAGAGCAGCATGGTCAGTGTACACAATCACTTTTGATCCTACTAAATAGGATCTAAACTTGTCAATGGCATAAACCACTGCAAGCAGCTCTTTTTCTATGGTTGTATAATTCTTCTGTGCGTCATTTAGAACACGACTGGCATAGTAAATGACGTGCAGAAGCTTGTTATGCCTTTGTCCTAATACTGCACCAATAGCATGGTCACTGGCATCACACATTAATTCGAATGGTAATGTCCAGTCTGGTACAGAAATGACAGGTGCTGTGACCAGCTTAGCTTTTAGAGTTTCAAACGCCTACAGACACTCTGTATCAAAGATAAATGGCATGTCAGCAGCTAGCAGATTGCTCAGAGGTTTTGCAATTTTTTAAAAAATCCTTTATAAACCTCCTATAGAATCCTGCATGTCCCAGAAAGCTTCTGATTGCCTTAACATTGGTGGGTGGTGGTAATTTTTCAATTACCTCTATCTTAGCTTGATCCACCTCTATTCCTTTGTTCGAAATTTTATGCCCAAGGACAATTCCTTCAGTCACCATAAAGTGACATTTTTTCCAGTTTAAAACTAGGGTAGTCTCTTGGCACCTTTTCAAAACAAGTGCTAAATGGTCAAGACAGGAGCTGAAGGAGTCTCCAAATACTGAGAAGTCATCCATGAAGACTTTCAGAAATTTTTCCACAATATCAGAGAAAATAGAGAGCATACATCTCTGAAAGGTTGCAGGTGCATTGCGCAGACCAAAACGCATCCTTCTGTAGGCAAATACTCCAGATGGACATGTGAATGCTGTTTTTTCTTGATCCTGAGGATCTACTGCAATTTGGTTATAACCTGAATAGCCATCCAAAAAACAGTAATAGTCATAACTTGCTAGTCTCTCTAGTATCTGGTCTATGAATGGTAAAGGAAAATGATCCTTTCTGGTGGCTGTATTGAGCCTTCTGTAGTCAATACACATACGCCTCCCTGTAACTATTCTTGTAGGAACTAGTTCATTTTTTCATTATGAATCACTATCATACCTCCCTTCTTTGGGATGACTTGGATAGGGCTCACCCAAGAGCTATCAGAGATAGGATAAATAATCCCAGCCTCGAGTAATTTAGTGACTCTTTCTGCACCACTTCCTTCATGGTTGGATTTAACCGCCTCTGTGGCTGAACCACTGGCTTAGCATCATCCTCCAATAGGATCTTGTGCATGCATCTAGCTGGGCTAATGCCCTTAAGGTCACCTATGGACTACCCAAGAGCTGTCTTATGTGTCCTTAGCACCTGAAGTAGTGCTTTATCTTCCTGTGGCTCTAAGGCAGAGCTTATGATCACAGGAAAAGTGTCATTCTCTCCCAGAAACACATAATTCAGGGATGGTGGTAGTGGTTTGAGCTCGGCTTTAGGAGGCCTCTCCTCTTCCTGAGGAGTTTTTAGAGGTTCTTCCGTTTTCTCTGGTTTCTCCAGATCAGGCTGAACATCTTTAAAGATGTCATCTAGCTCTGATTCAAGACTCTCAGTCATATTGATCTCTTCCACCAAGGAGTCAATAATATCAATGCTCATGCAGTCATTTGATGTGTCTGGATACTGCATAGCTTTGACAGCATTTAACTTGAACTCATCCTCATTGACTCTCAGGGTCACTTCCCCTTTTTGTACATCAACGAGAGTTCGTCCAGTTGCTAGGAAGGATCTTCCTAGAATGAGAGTTGCATTCTTATGCTCCTTCATTTCCAGCACTACAAAGTCAGTGAAAAAGGCAAATGGCCCAACCTTGACAATCATGTCCTCAATTATGCCTAACGGATACTTAATGGAGCCATCAGCAAGTTGGAGGCATATTCGGGTTGGTTTGACTTCTTCAGTCAAGCCAAGCTTTCTGATAGTGGATGCAGGTATTAGGTTGATACTTGCCCCAAGGTCACATAGAGCTGTCTTGGTACAAGCACCCTCTAATGTGCATAGTATCATAAAGCTTCCGGGATCTTTAAGCTTCTTTGGTAAGCTTTTCAGAATGACTGCACTGCATTCTTCAGTGAGGAAATTTTTTTCAGTTTCTCTCCAATCCTTCTTATGACTTAAGATCTCTTTCATGAACTTAGCATAAGAGGGTATTTGCTCAAGTGCCTCTGCAAACGGGATCTTTATTTCAAGAGTCCTGAGATAGTCTGCAAATCGGGAAAATTGTTTATCCTGTTCCGCTTGGCAGAGTTTCTGAGGATAAGGCATTTTGGCTTTATATTCTTCAACCTTAGTTGCTGCAGGTTTATTTCCTACAGAGGTAGGTTGAGATGCCTTTTTGAGGGAGTTATTATCAGCACTTGCAGGTGTCTGATCCCTTATTGGCATTTGAACGCTAGGATAGGGGATGAATGGGCGCTTAATGCCAGATTCGGCATTTGAACGCCAGAACTGGACATGGATTGGGTGTTTAACACCAGATTCCCTCCCTTTTCTGGTGTTTGAACGCTAGAAGTGGGCATCCACTGGGCGTTTAACGCCAATTTTTCACCCTTTTCTGGCGTTTGAATGCCAGAATTATTCCTCTCTGGCCTCTTACTGTCCTCAGAGGGACTTTGGGTGGTGGTTTGGTCATCCTCTGTCAGTTGTTTCTTTCTTAGCTTTCTGCTACCTTGAGCTGAATTATTTAATGTCTTTCCACTCCTTAGTTGAACAGCTTGGCATTCTTCTATTATCTGTTTAGATAGCTGCTGTCTTGTCTGATTCAATTGTGCTTCCATATTCTTGTTAGCATTTTTAGTGTCTTGGAACATCTCTTTAAATCCTGCTAACTATTTTGTCATAAGAAGCAATTGCTGACTGAGTTCAACAACTTGTTCTTGAAGACTAGTATCAGTAGATGCTGCCTTAGCCTCTTCTTTCATGGAGGACTCACTGCTTGAGTACAGATGTTGATTTCTAGCAAATGTATCAATAAGCTCTTGAGTTTCTTCAATTGTCTTTCTCATGTGTATAGATCCACCAGCTGAGTGGTCTAGAGACATTTGAGCTTTTTTTGTAAGCCCATAGTAGAAGATGTCTAATTGTACCCACTCTGAAAATATTTCAGAGGGGCATTTCCTTAGCATCCCTCTGTACCTCTTCCAGGCATTATAAAGGGATTCATGGTCCTCTTGTTTAAAGCCTTGGATGTCCAGCCTTAGCTGTGTCATCCTTTTTGGAGGGAAATATTGATTCAGGAATTTGTCTGATAACTGTTTTCATGTTCTTATACTTGCTGTGGGTTGGTTATTTAACCACCTCTTAGCTTGATCTTTTACAGCAAATGGAAATATTAATAATCTGTAGACATCCTGATCCACTTCCTTATCATGTACAGTGTCAGCAATTTGTAAAAACTGCGCCAAAAACTCAGTAGGTTCTTCCTGTGGAAGACCGAAATACTGACAATTTTGCTGCACCATGATTTTGAGATGAGGATTTAGCTCAAAACTGCTTGCTTTGATGGGAGGTATACAGATGCTACTCCCATATGCAGCCGTAATGGGGTTAGCATATGACCCCAGAGTCCTTCTGGACTGTTCAATTTCCACTTAGGTCCATGATGGAGAAAATGGAATTGATGTGAATTGCAAATAAAATATATTTTTATTTTTATTTTATTTAATTAAAAAACAAACCGAACAAATGAAATAAAAAAGAAATAAGATAAAATAAAATAATTAGAAATTAAAATATAAATTTCGAAAACTAAAAGAAAAAAAAGGGAAAAATAAATTCAAAAATTAGAATAATTACTTAATTAAGAAGATTTGAAAAACTTTGTATATGATTTTTGAAAGGGATTTTGAATTTAATGAGGAAAGAGAAAAACAATAAAATGACACCAAACTTAGAATTTTTATACTCTGAGCACTAATAATTCGAAAAAAATGAAAGAAAAATAAACTTATGCAATTGACACCAAACTTAGAATATGAAACTAAACTAAAAAAGAGGACTAAATTATGAAGTTATTGGTTTCGAAAATTTTTGAAAATAATTTAGAAAAATAAAATAAGGATTTTAAAACTTTAACCAAAAACAATAATAGAAGACTCTAAACCAAAAAGAAAAAATTTTTCCTAATCTAAACAAAATAAATCGTCAGTTGTTCAAACTCGAACAATCCCCGACCACGGCGCCAAAAACTTGGTGCACGAAATCACAATCACACTTTTGCAATTCCGCACAACTAACCAGCAAGTGCACTGGGTCATCCAAGTAATACCTTACGTGAGTAAGGGTCGATCCCACGGAGATTGTCGGCTTGAAGTAAGCTACGGTTATCTTGTAACTCTTAGTCAGGATATCAATAATAATTCTCAGTTTTAATTGGAATAAGTAAAAGAACATGGATTAAATAATACTTGTTATGCAGTAATGGAGAACAAGTTGAGGTTTTGGAGATGCTCTATCTTTTGAATCTCTGCTTTCCTACTGCCTTCTTCTTCACGCACGCAAGGCTCCTTCCATGGCAAGCTGTATGTTAGTGGATCATCGTTATCAATGGCTACCATTCGTCCTCTCAGTGAAAATGGTCCAGCGACGGGTTTCATAGGGATAATCATCTGTCGGTTCTCACTAGTGTTGGAATAAGATCCATTGATTCTTTTGCGCACTGTCACTGCGCCCAACATTTGTGAGTTTGAAGCTCGTCACAGTCATCCCTTCCTGGATCCTACTCGAAATACCACAAACAAGGTTTAGACTTTTCAGATCTCAAGAATGCTGTCAATTGATTCTAGCTTATACCACGAAGACTCTGATCTCATAGATTTGAATGCTCTGTTGTCAGGAGAGGCAAACAAACTCGTGAACCAGAAACTAAAGAGATACATACTCAATCTAAGGTAGAATAGAAGTGGTTGTCAGGCACGCGTTCATAGGTTGAAAATGGTGATGAGTGTCATGGATCATCACACTCATCATGTTGAAGTGCGAGTGAATATCTTAGAATAGAAACAAGCGTGATTGAATGGAAAACAGTAGTAATTGCATTAATCCATCGAGACACAGCAGAGCTCCTCACCCCCAACTATGGAGTTTAGAGACTCATGCCATAGAAGATACAAAATTCAGATGTAAAAATGTCATGGGGTACAAAATGAATCTCTAAAAGTGGTTTTTATAATGAACCAGTAACCTAGGTTTACAGAAAATGAGTAAGCTAAGATGGATAGTGCAGAAATCCACTTCCGGGACCCACTTGATGTGTGTTTGGGCTGAGCACTGAAGCTTCCACATGCATAGGCTATTTCTGGTGTTGAACTCCAGCTTTTGTGCCAGTTTGGGCGTTTAATGATGGTGCCCCCAAGGGTGTATTGGTAAAGATTTTCTTCAATAAAATCGCGTTGCAAGCATAGCTCTACCAACAATAATCCTTGGGTATCAAATTTAGAAGAGGGATTTGGTTGTCACAAGTTCAAATCCAATAAAAATAACCGAAGTATTCAAACCTCGAGTCGTCTCACAAGGAATGGGCAAACATGTGCTTCAACATTGGTTAGAAATCCGGGGTTGTGAGCTATGAGCATGAAAATAAACGAGAATCTTAACAAGCAAGTAATCTTAAACTGCAAGAAACTAATTCAATTAACTAAGAAAAACATGAGCAATTCCAATGAACAAGTAACATCCCACACAATTCTATTCTAAACCAAACAAGTAACTATAACTAAGGCAAATAGTTGAGAATTTTGGTTTTCAAATATGAATAATAAAAGCAACTCTTGGCTAGGCATGGGAATTGGAGTCACCATCCTTATCTAACAACCATATTTTGACAATTATGAGGAACCAAGCTCATTAAGTCTACTTCCAAAAGTCTTAAGTACATAATATCTACTCCTAGACTTGAAGTACGTCAAATGGCTTTGATCACATCAACCCATAAGTCCCAACCTACCTACTAATTAGATTAGTAGTGGGTTGGCGTCAATGAGTATCAAATTGATCACCAAGGCTTCTCAAATTACCAATTCATTGAGACCCAATGACTCAAGTTTACCCAATTCCCTTGGCCTAGGCCAAGAGTGAAGAAGACTACTCCATTATCAAAGTAAACAATTCATCGAACACATGGTAAGCATTAACAAAAGACATGTTCAAAATGACAATTAAATTGAAATCAACAAGTACCCACTAACAATTATCAACACACAATCATCCAAACAACAAAATTAAACATAGAAATTATCAATGCAACATCAACAAGTCAAGATTCACAACATTCATGAAATGGGTATAAAATGACAATTAGCAAGAATTCATAAAACTATCACTAGATATAAGCAAAATTGTAACAAGGAATTCAAATTGAACAATTAAAACTTGTAATTAACAAGATCCAATTCACAATCCAACAAGGGAAGATCAAATTAAAACTAGATCTAGAGAGGAACAAGGGTTTCTCTCTCTAGAATAACAAAAGAACCAAAAACTAGCTAAAATTGTGTCTTAGTATAAATTGATTGATCCCCCCTTTCCCCTTAGCATCCTTGGGTCTTTTCCATGCAGAAACAGCTTGAAATTGGGCCTGATGAGCCTCAGAAATCGCCAGGCATGATTTCCTTTAATGAGGTCACGTGCAGCTTCCCACGCGGGCACTCCATGCGTGCCTGCGCGCCGATTACTTTTGCGATCCACGCGTGCGCGCCAAGTGCGCGTGCGCGTCGCTAGGAATCTTCTGATCCGCGCGAATGCGTCCATCCTTGTGCGCCGTGGTGCACAAAATTGTGATTCACACTTTTCACAACTCCGCACAACTAACCAGCAAGTGCACTGGGTCGTCCAAGTAATACCTTACGTGAGTAAGGGTCGATCCTACGGAGATTGTTGGCTTGAAGCAATCTATGGTTATCTTGTAAATCTTAGTCAGGAAATCAATTATGATTATCAGTTTGAATTGCCAAAAATAAGAGAGCATGAAATAAATACTTGTTATGCAGTAATGGAGAATATGTTGGAGTTTTGGAGATGCTTTGTCTTCTGAATCTCTGCTTTCCCCATGTCTTCTTCTTCATGCACGCAAGGTTCCTCCAATGCTAAGCTGTGTGTTGGTGGATCACCGTTGTCAATGGCTACCATCCGTCCTCTCAGTGAAAAGGGTCCAGGTGCGCTGTCACCGCACGGCTAATCATCTGTCGGTTCTCACTCCTGCTGGAATAGGATCTATTGATCCTTTTGCGTCTGTCACTACGCCCAACCTTTATGAGTTTGAAGCTCGTCACAGTCATTCAATCCCTGAATCCTACTCGGAATACCACAGACAAGGTTTAGACTTTCCAGATTCTCAAGGATGCTGCCAATGGATTCTAGCTTATACCACGAAGATTCTGATTAAGGAATCCAAGAGATACTTATTCAATCTAATGTAGAACGGAGGTGGTTGTCAGGCATGCTTTCATAGGTTAAGAATGGTGATGAGTGTTACGGATCATCACATTCATCAGATTGAAGTGCGAATAAATATCTTAGATAGAAACAAGCGTGTTTGAATGGAAAACAGAAGTAATTGTATTAATTCATTGAGACACAGTAGAGCTCCTCACCCCCAACAATGGAATTTAGAGACTCATGCCGTAAAAGAGTACAAAGTTCAGATCTAAAATGTCATGAGATACAAAATAAATTTCTAAAAGTTGTTTAAATACTAAACTAGTAACCTAGGTTTACAGAAAATGAGTAAACTATGATAGATAGTGCAGAAATCCACTTCTGGGGCCCACTTGGTGTGTGCTGGGGCTGAGACTTAAGCTTCTCACGTGCCTGGGCTGTTCTGGAGTTAAACACCAGGTTGTAACCTGTTTCTGGCGCTGAACTGCAACTTGTAACCTGTTTCTGGCGCTGAACGCCAGACTGCAACATGAAACTGGCGTTGAACGCCAGTTTATGTCATCTATCCTTGAGCAAAGTATGGACTATTATATATTGCTGGAAAGCGCTGGATGTCTACTTTCCAACGCAATTGGGAGCGCGCCAATTGGACTATTGTAGTGCCAAAAAATCCATTCCGAGTGCAGAGAGGTTAGAATCCAACATCATCAGCAGTCCTTTTTCAGCCTGAATAAGATTTTTGCTCAGCTCCCTCAATTTCAGCCAGAAAATACCTAAAATTACAGAAAAACACACAAACTCAAAGTAAAGTCTAGAAATATGAATTTTGCCTAGAAACTAACGAAAATATACTAAAAACTAACTAAAACATACTAAAAACTACATGAAATTAACCCCAAAAAGCGTATAAAATATCCGCTCATCACAACTCCAAAGTTAAACTGTTGCTTGTCCCCAAGCAACTAGACAAATAAAATAAAATACGAATAAGTTAAGAAGCAATAATTTCTCAGAGTTTTTGAGTGAAGCTCAGATTCTAATTAGATGAGCGGGACTATTAGCTTTTTGCGTCCGAACAGTTTTGGCATCTCACTTTATCCATTGAAGCTCAGAATGATTGGCATCTATAGGAACTTAGAATTCAGATGGTGTTATTGAGTCTCCTAGTTCAGTATGTTGATTCTTGAACACAACTACTTTATGAGTCTTGGCCGTGGCCCTAAGCACTTTGTTTTCCAGTATTACCACCGGATACATAAATGCCACAAACACATAATTGGGTGAACCTTTTCAGATTGTGACTCAGCTTTGCTAGAGTCCCTAATTAGAGGTGTCCAGAGTTCTTAAGCACACTCTTCTTTTTTCTTTGGACCTTGACTTTAACCGCTCAGTCTCAAGTTTTCACTTAACACCTTCACGCCACAAGCACATGGTGAGGGACAGCTTGGTTTAGCCGCTTAGGCCAGGATTTGATTTCTTTAGGCCCTCCTATCTACTGATGCTCAAAGCCTTGGATCCTTTTTATTACCCTTGCCTTTTGGTTTTAAGGGCTATTGGCTTTTTCTGCTTGCTTTTTCTTTCTCTCTCTCTCTTTTTTTTTTCTGCAAGCTTTTGTATTCACTGCTTTTTCTTACTTCAAGAATCAATTTGTTTATGATTTTTCAGATTATCAAATAACATTTCTCCTTTTTCTTCATTCTTTCAAGAGCCAACATATTTAACATTCGTAAACATCAAATTCAAAAGACCTATGCACTGTTCAAGCATTCATTCAGAAGACAAAAAGCATTGCCACCATATGTAAATAATTAGAATTTTTCTTATTAAAAACTCGAAAAATATTGCCTCCTTATTCTAAAGAAAATCTGCTATTTTATTCATGTTTAATGATAATGAGAAAAATAAATTATAGCTTAATTGGAGATAAAATCAAAATATAGATACTAATTACTACTATATAACTTCTAAGGTAAAACTCAAATAAGAACAATTATCACAGAGTTAAGGCTAAGATTAGAACTTAACAACCTTGACTTTGGGAAGTGGATGCCTCTTTAGTCTGTGGAGTGCTTGGTCCTTCAAGTTCACGCCCTTGCTCTTCTTGTTCTCTGAGCAGTTTGCAGAGCATGCTGTTTTGATTTTGATGTTCTTCCTTTATTTGATCCATAGCTTCTTACAACTTGGTAACAGATGCTTCAAGATGTTCCCAATATTCAAATTGAGGGATTTCTGGGAGGAATTCCTGTGCCCCTCTCTTAATGGGGTTATCCTGCACTTGCTATTTTTCCATTGTGGTTTTAGTGATTGGTTGCTCAACTGAGATATACTCCGTTATTCCCATCCTCACTCCAGCATCTTTGCAGAGCATAGAGATTAAGCTTGGGTAAGCCAACCTTGCATCCTTGGAGTTCTTGTTTGCAATTATGTAAAGTTCACATGAAATCAGTTGATGAACTTCCACTTCTTTTCCCAACATAATGCAATGGATCATCACTGCTCTCTTAATGGTGACTTTAGAGCGGTTGCTAGTGGGCAATATAGAATGTCCAATGAAGTCCAGCCATCCTCTGGTGACTGGTTTGAGATCTTCTCTCTTGAGTTGATTTGGGACGCCCTTGCTGCTGGTGGTCCACCTGGCTCCAGGGATGTATATATCCTCTAGAATCTTGTCCAGGCCCTTGTTTGTTCTCATCATTCTCCTATTGAAGGAGTCTGGGTCATCTTTCAGCTGAGGTAGCTTAAAGATCTCCCTGATTTTGTCAGGGTGGATGTGAACAATCTTTCCTCTGACCAAGGTCCGATAGTCATAGAGGGCAGTTCTAGATATTCTCTACCTGTCTGTTTGCCACAGATTAGCGTAGAATTTTTGAACCATATTCCTTCCCACTTTTGTTTCAGGATTATCTAGGATTTCTCAGTTCCTGTTTCGAATTTGCTCTTGTATCTCCGGATATTCATCTTCTTTCAGATCGAATTTGACTTCTGGGATCACTGATCTTAGACCCATTATTTTGTAGTAATGGTCTGAATGTTCTTTGGTTAAGAACTTCCCTTGATACCAAAGTGGTTTTAGAATACTCTCTTTCTTGCCTCTTGGAGTGGGTTGTTTTCCTTTAGGAGCCATGATCTTAGTGGTTATGGTTTAGTGATCACGGATAAACATACCAAACTTAGAGGTTTGCTTGTCCTCAAGCAAAAGAAAAGAAAGGAGAGGGATAGAAGGAGAGCTAGTGTCGAATGGTGGATGAGAGGAGAGAGGCCGAATGTGGATTTAAAAGGGAGGGAGGGTGGGTTTTCGAAAATTTTAAAAGGATAAGATAGAGGATATGATTTATAAAAGATAAGTATGATAAGAAAAAGATTTAAAAATTTGTGGATGATATTTGGAAAAGATAATTCTGAAATTTTTTTATTTTGAAAAAGATTTTGAGTTTTGAAAAATTTGAAAAAGAGTTGGATTTGATTGAAAAAAAGAGTTGTGTTTATGGATTAATATACATTTGATATTTTTGAAATAGGGATTTTAGAAATTAGGGTTAAAAAAAATTTTGGAATTGAGAGTTTGTAACATGTTTATGCAAGAAATTATGAATTGAAACATGAAAATTAAAATTAAAATGAAAAATGTGAAGTAAAAACGAACTTATCTCCTCCCCACCATCCTGGCGTTAAACGCCCAAATGCTGCTTCTCCTGGGCGTTCAACGCCCAGCTGTTGCTTCTTTCTGGCGTTGAACGCCAGGAACTCCTTTGTCACTGGGCGTTTTTCTGAACACCCAGGATGTTGTAAATTTGGCGTTAAACGCCCAGAAGCTGCTTCTTTCTGGCGTTTAATGCCTAGATGGCTATCTTTACAGGCGTTAAACGCCCAGTAGATGCTCCTTTTGGGCGTTTAACGCCCAGTTGTGCCTCTTACTGGCGTTTTCTTGCCAGTAAGCTCTTTTTCTCTGTTTTGTGTGCTGAATCCTTCTGTAACCCTGTGAACCTATGCAATTGACTTTTTACCATATTAAAATTGAACTTATATGCTCTAAAAATAAATAAAATGAAGAATAGGGCAAAATAACAAAAAGAGTTTTGCCAATGGCTGGGTTGCCTCCCAGCAAGCGCTTCTTTATTGTCTTTAGCTGGACTTTGCTGAGCTTTTAAACTAGCTTCAGCCTTGAGCACTCTTGCTCAACATTGCCTTCAAAACAGTGTTTGATTCTCTGTCCATTAACAATGAACTTCTTATCAGAATCAATGTCTTGAAGCTCCACATAACCATATGGTGATACACTTGTAATCATATATGGTCTTCTCCACCGAGATTTTAGTTTCCCAGGAAATAGCTTGAGCCTAGAGTTAAACAGCAGAACCTTTTGTCCTGGTTCAAAGACTCTTGATGACAACTTTCTGTCATGCCACCTTTTTTATTTCTCCTTATAAAGCTTGGCATTTTCGAAAGCAGTGAGTCTAAATTCCTCTAGCTCATTTAGCTGGAGTAATCTTTTTTCTCCGGCTAATTTGGCATCAAAGTTCAGGAATCTGGTTGCCTAGTAGGTCTTATGTTCCAGTTCTACGGGCAGATGACAGGCCTTACCATACACAAGCTGGTATGGAGAGGTCCCTATAGGGGTCTTGAATGCTGTTCTGTAAGCCCACAGAGCATCATCCAAGCTTCTTGCCCAATCCTTTCTACGGGTATTTATAGTCCGTTCCAGGATTCTTTTTAGTTCTCTGTTAGAGACTTCAGCTTGCCCATTTGTCTGTGGATGATATGGAGTTGCCACCTTGTGGCTAATCCCATATCGGACCATGGCAGAGTAAAGCTGTTTGTTGCAGAAGTGAGTGCCCCCATCACTGATTAGTACTCTAGGGACACCAAACCTGCTGAAGATATATTTCTAGAGGAACTTCAGCACTGTCTTAGTATCATTAGTGGGTGTGGCAATGGCCTCTACCCATTTGGATACATAGTCAACTGCCACCAGAATGTAAGTGTTTGAGTATGATGGTGGGAAAGGGCCCATGAAATCGATTCCCCATACGTCAAACAACTCAATCTCCAGGATCCCTTGTTAAGGCATGGCGTAACCATGGGGCAGATTACCAGCTCTTTGGCAACTGTCACAGTTACGTACAAACTCTCAGAAATCTCTACAGAGGGTAGGCCAGTAGAAGCCACATTGGAGGACCTTGGTGGCTGTTCGCTCACCTCCGAAATTGCCTCCATATTGTGATCCATGGCAATGCCATAAGATCCTCTGAGCTTCTTCTCTAGGCACACACCTACAGATTATTTCGTCTGCACATCTCTTAAAGAGATAGGGTTCATCCCACAAGTAGTACTTTGTGTCAGTGATTAATTTTTTCTTTTGCTGCCTGCTGTACTCCTTGGGTATGAACCTTGCAGCTTTATAGTTTGCAATATCTGCAAACCATGGTGTTTCCTGAATGGCAAACAAATGCTCATCTGGAAAGGTCTCAGAGATCTCAATAGAGGGGGGAAACTCCCCTTCTACTGGTTCTATCTGGGACAGATGATCAGCCACTTGATTCTCTGTCCCTTTTCTGTCTCTTATTTCTATATCAAACTCTTGCAGAAGCAACACCCATCTTATGAGCCTGGGTTTTGAATCCTGCTTTGTGAGTAGATATTTAAGAGCAGCATGGTCAGTGTACACAATCACCTTTGATCCCACTAAGTAAGATCTAAACTTGTCAATGGCATAAACCACTGCAAGTAGTTCCTTTTCTGTGGTTGTGTAATTTTTCTGGGCATCATTTAAAACACGACTAGCATAATAAATGACATGCAGAAGCTTGTCATGCCTCTGCCCCAGTACTGCACCAATGGCGTGGTCACTGGCATCACACATTAGTTCGAATGGTAATGTCCAGTTTGGTGCAGAAATGGCTGGTTCTGTGACCATCTTACCTTTCAGGGTCTCAAACGCTTGCAGACACTCTGTGTCAAACACAAATGGCGTGTCAGCAGCTAGCAGATTGCTCAAGGGTTTTTCGATTTTTGAAAAATCTTTTATAAACCTCCTATAGAATCCTACATGCCCCAGAAAGCTTCTGATTGCCTTAACATTGGTAGGTGGTGGTAATTTTTCAATCACCTCTACCTTAGCTTGATCCACCTCTATTCCCTTGTTCGAAATTTTATGCCCAAGGACAGATAGCCATCCAAAAAGCAGTAATAATCATGACCTGCTAGTCTTTCTAGCATCTGGTCTATGAATGGTAAAGGAAAATGATCATTTCTGGTGGCTGTATTGAGCCTTCTGTAGTCAATACACATGCGCCACCCTGTAACTGTTCTTGTAGGACCCAGTTCATTTTTTTCATTATGAACCACTGTCATGCCTCCCTTTTTAGGGACAACTTGGACAGGGCTCACCCAGGGGCTATCAGAAATAGGATAAATAATCTCAGCCTCTAGTAATTTGGTGACCTCTTTCTGCACCACTTCCTTCATGGCTGGATTTAGCCACCTCTATGGTTGAACCACTGGCTTAGCATCTTCCTCCAATAGGATCTTGTGCATGCATCTAGCTGGGCTTATGCCCTTAAGGTCACCTATGGACCACCCAAGAGCTGTTTTGTGTGTCCTTGGCACCTGAATTAGTGCTTCCTCTTCATGTGGATTTAAAGCAGAGCTTATGATCACTGGAAAAGTGTCACCTTCTCCCAGAAATGCATATTTCAGGGATGGTTGTAATGGTTTGAGCTCGGGTTTAGGAGGTTTTTCCTCTTCCTGATGAAGTTTCAGAGGCTCTTTCAATTCCTCTGAATCTTCCAAATCAGGCTGAACATCTTTAAAGATGTCTTCTAGCTCTGATTCGAGACTCTCAGCCATGTTGACCTCCTCTACCAAAGAGTCAATAAGATCAACTTTCATGCAGTCTTTTGGTGTGTCTAGATGCTGCATGGCCTTGACAGCATTTAACTTAAACTCATCCTCATTGACTCTCAGGGTTACTTCCCCCTTTTGGACATCAATGAGAGTTCGTCCAGTTGCTAGGAAAGGTCTTCCTAGAATGAGAGTAGCACTCCTGTGCTCCTCTATTTCCAGCACTACAAAGTCAGTGGGAAAGGCGAATGACCCAACCCTGACAATCATGTCCTCAATAACGCCTGATGGGTATTTAATGGAGCCATCAGCAAGTTGGAGACATATCTGGGTTGGTTTAACTTCTTCAGTTAAACCAAGCTTTCTGATAGTGGATGCAGGTATTAGGTTGATACTTGCCCCAAGATCGCATAAAGCTGTCCTGGTGTAATTACCCTCTAATATGCATGGTATCAGAAAAACTCCCGGGATCTTTAAGCTTTTCTGGAAAGCTTTTCAGAATGACTGCACTGCATTCTTCAGTGAGGAAAACTCCTTCAGTTTCTCTCCAATCCTTCTTATGACTCAAGATCTCTTTCATGAACTTGGCATAAGAAGGTATTTGCTCAAGTGCCTCTGCAAACAGAATCTTTATTTCAAGAGTCCTGAGATAATCTATAAAGCGAGCAAATTGCTTATCTTGCTCCTCTCGGTGGAGTTTTTGAGGATAAGGTATCTTGGCTTTATATTCCTTAACCTTAGTTGCTGCAGGTTTATTTCCTACAGATGTGGTTGGAGAAGCCTTTTTAGAGGGGTTGTTATCAGCACTTGTGTATGTCTAATCCCTCACTGGCATTTGAATGCCAGGAGTGGAAGCTGGAATGACGTTAGACGCTAACTCCTCACCTGTTCCTGGCGTTTGAACGCCAGAACTGTGCTTCCTTTGGGCATTGAACGCCAATTCCTTGCTTGTTTCTGGCGTTGAACACCAGGACTGAGCATGGTTTGGGCGTTCAACGCTAGCTTTCCACCTAATTTCTGGCATTTGAGTGCCAGAATTATTCCTCTCCGGGCTCTTACTATCCTCAGATGGATTTTGGGTAGTTTGCTCATTTCTTGGCTTCCTGCTACCTTGAGGTGAGGCATCTAATATTTTTCCACTTCTTAATTGAACTTCTTGACATTCTTCTATTATTTGTTTTGACAGTTGCTGTTTTGTTTGCTTTAATTGTACTTCCATATTTATATTAGCCATTCTTGTCTCTTGTAGTCTCTCCTTGAATTCGGCTAACTATTTTGTTAGAAAATCCAATTGCTAATTGAATTCAGTGGCTTGTTCTGCAGGACTGAGTTCAGTAGTCACTATTTTAGCCTCTTCTTTCATGAAAGGTTCATTGCTTAGGTATAGATGCTGATTTCTGGCAACTGTATCAATGAGTTCTTGAGCTTCTTCAATTGTCTTTCTCATGTGGATAGATCCACCAGCTGAGTAGTCTAGAGAAATCTGAGCTCTTTCTGTATGCCCATAATAGAAGATGTCTAACTGCACCCACTCTGAAAACATTTCAGAGGGGCATTTTCTTAGCATCTCTCTATATCTCTCCCAGGCATCATAAAGAGATTCATTATCTCCTTATTTAAAGCCTTGGATGTCCAGCCTTAGCTGTGTCATCCATTTTGGAGGGAAGTATTGATTCAGAAATTTTTCTGACAGCTGTTTCCATGTCCTTATGCTAGCCTTGGGTTGGTTATTTAACCACCTCTTAGCTTGGTCTTTTACAGAAAATGGAAACAGTAATAATCTGTAGACATCCTGATCTACTTTCTTATCATGTACTGTGTCAGCAATCTGTAAAAACTGTGCCAGAAATTCTGTAGGTTCTTCCTGTGGAAAACCAGAATACTGGCAACTTTGCTGCACTATGATAATGAGCTGAGGATTCAACTCAAAGCTACTGACTCCAATGGAGGGTATACAGATACTACTCCCATATGAAGTAGTAATGGGGTTGGCATATGACCCCAGAGTCCTTCTGGACTATTCATTTCCACTTAGATCCATGATGGAGAAAAGGGAATTGATATGAATAGCAAATAGAATATATTTTTATAATTTTTTTGTAAAAAGGGAATGAATAAATAAATAATAAAAGAAAAGAGAAAAAATAGTTTGAAATTAAATACAGAATTTGAAAATTAAGAACAAAAAAAAATTTAAGACTAAAATAATTACTTAATTAAGAAGATTTGAAAAATTTTGGATATGATTTTTTTGAAAAAGATTTTAAATTTTGAAATAAAAATCTGAATTTTAAAAGTAATTTTCGAAAATTCACTTTAAAATAGAGAGAAAAGATATTTTTGAATTTAATGAGGAAAGAGAAAAACAATAAAATGGCACAAGACTTAAAATTTTTAGATCTACTGCTCCTTATTTTCAAAAATTTTGGAGGAAAAACACCAAGGAACACCAAACTTAAAAATTATGAAACTAAACTCAACAAAAGACTAAATCATGAAGTTATTGGTTTAAAGAAAAATTTTCAAAAATAATTTAGAAAAATAAAATAAGAATTTCAAAATTTTAACCAAAAACAATAATAGAAGACTCTAAACCAAAAAGAAAAATTTTTCCTGATCTAAGCAACAAAATAAACCGTCAATTGTCCAAACTCGAACAATCCCCGGCAACGGCACCAAAAACTTGGTGCACAAAATTGTGATTCACACTTTTCACAACTCTGCACAACTAACCAGCAAGTGCACTGGGTCCTCCAAGTAATACCATACGTGAGTAAGGGTCGATCCCATGGAGATTGTTGGTTTGAAGCAATCTATGGTTATCTTGTAAATCTTAGTCTGGAAATCAATTATGATTATCAGTTTGAATTGCGAAAAATAAGAGAGCATGAAATAAATACTTGTTATGCAGTAATGGAGAATATGTTGGAGTTTTGGAGATGCTTTGTCTTCTGAATCTCTGCTTTTCCCATGTCTTCTTCTTCACGCACGCAAGGTTCCTCCTATGGCAAGCTGTGTGTTGGTGGATCACCGTTGTCAATGGCTACCATCCGTCCTCTCAGTGAAAAGGGTCCAGGTGCGCTGTCACCGCACGGCTAATCATCTGTCGGTTCTCACTCCTGCTGGAAAAGGATCTATTGATCCTTTTGCGTCTGTCACTACGCCCAACCTTTGTGAGTTTAAAGCTCGTCACAATCATTCAATCCCTGAATCCTACTCGGAATACCACAGACAAGGTTTAGACTTTCCGGATTCTCAAGAATGCTGCCAATGGATTCTAGCTTATACCATGAAGATTCTGATTAAGGAATCCAAGAGATACTTATTCAATCTAATGTAGAACGGAGGTGGTTTTCAGGCACGCGTTCATAGGTTGAGAATGGTGATGAGTGTCACGGATCATCACATTCATCAGATTGAAGTGCGAATAAATATCTTAGATAGAAACAAGCGTGTTTGAATGGAAAACAGAAGTAATTGTATTAATTCATCGAGACACAGCAGAGCTCCTCACCCCCAACAATGGAGTTTAGAGACTCATGCCGTCAAAGAGTACAAAGTTCAGATCTAAAATGTCATGAGATACAAAATAAATTTCTAAAAGTTGTTTAAATACTAAACTAGTAACCTAGGTTTATAGAAAATGAGTAAACTATGATAGATAGTGAAGAAATCAACTTCTGGGGCCCACTTGGTGTGTGCTGGGGCTGAGACTTAAGCTTCTCACGTGCCTGGGCTGTTTCTGGAGTTGAACGCCAGGTTGTAACCTGTTTCTGGCGTTGAACTCCAACTTGTAACCTGTTTCTGGCGCTGAACGCCAGACTACAACATGGAACTGGCGTTGAATGCCAGTTTACGTCCTCTATCCTTAAGCAAAGTATAAACTATTATATATTGCTGGAAAGCCTGGATGTCTACTTTCCAACGCAATTGGAAGCGCACCAATTGGACTCCTGTAGCTCCAAAAAATCCATTCCGAGTGCAGAGTGGTCAGAATCCAACAGCATCAGCAGTCCTTTTTCAGCCTGAATCAGATTTTGCTCAGCTCCCTCAATTTCAGCCAAAAAATACCTGAAATTACAGAAAAACACACAAACTCATAGTAAAGTCTAGAAATATGAATTTTTCCTAGAAACTAATGAAAATATACTAAAAACTAACTAAAACATACTAAAAACTACATGAAATTAACCCTAAAAAGCGTATAAAATATCCGCTCATCACGCCGCTTCCAGCCACCTCATCCACGCGTGCGCGTGGAGTGCGAGGGCGCGCCACTGCTACTCCTCCCAAGATTTCAATTCTTCATGTTCCTCCCTTTTTGTACATGCTTTCTTTCTCTCTTCTAGGTCATTCCTACCCTATAATTCTTGAAATTACTCAACAAATACATGACGGTATCGAATGACAATAGAAGAGGATTAAAATATGGCAATTTTAAGGCAAAATAAGCATGTTTTCCATCATGAAGCAATATTGGGAAGTGAACACAAAACCATGCATTTCTTGCGAATAAGTGTGAGAATTATTGATAAAATCCCCCAAAATAAGCACAAGATAAACCACAAAATCAGGGTTTATCAAATCTTCCCACACTTAAATCAAGCATGTCCTCATGCTTAAAATAAAAAGACCAAAGATCATGATGAGAAAGGGTTTATGAAATGCAAACTACCTAAGTGGATGCATGCAACTAATGTAGAATCATCTACCTACTTGGTCAAGAGTAGATCTATCCTCCAAGAATACGTGTGAGCATATAGGGTGAAAACAGTATGTAATTCATGAATCTTACCAAATTGAATACCACTAAGGAGTGCATATGACTTGCTAAACAAACGCTTGTGAAAGCCGGGAACAAGCATTGAGCATCGAACCCTCACTGGAAGTGTATCCGCTCTATTCGCTCAAGTGTATAGGGTTCGTCACTCAATCTTCTCCTAATCATGCTTTCCAAGATTTGTCTTTCATCTAACAATCAACAATTACTTAATGCATGCTTACAAGTATCATGAGGTCTTATTCATGGGTTGTAACGGGGATAGAGTGAAGGTAAGGATGCATATGGCCAAGTGGGCTTAAAATTTGAGTCCTTGATCAACCTAGGACCCACTAGACACATAGAACAACCTATACAACTATAATACATTACCTAGCTACCCTTGAGTTTTACTCTTTTTGCATTCTCATGCATTCTTTTCAATTCACACCCATATGCATTTTTCTTCTTTACTACGTCTTAGGGTTTCTTTGTCCCCTTTGCTGTTTATTATTATATATTATTTTTCTCTTCTCTCTTTTTTTTTAATTATTCCCTTTTCTTGGGGTTTCTTTGAACAAAAGTTTCAATGCATATAGTTTAATCATTCAACACATGAATATGTTCCTAAATCCTAGAATTTTCAATTACACTACAATTATACACCTATATATCTACCCAAATTTCCCAAGTATACCCTCCCATTTGAATGGTACACATCCTAACTTACCTAAGCTAATCAAGGATCCAAATTTAGGGACATTCATGGTTTTTCATTTAGGGTTGTTGATGTGCTCTTTTCAAGAACAAAGAGGGTTTATCATAGGCTCAAAATTGGTTAGCAATGGTAGATAAGAGGGTTAAGGCCATTTGAAAAAAGTGACTATTGAAATGATGGCCTCAATCATGTAAATGCATTCATACACAAAGCAATGGACATATAGAATCAAACAAAGCAAGGATCACAATCATAGAGAGAGATATGCACACAAGAATGGAAATAATGGTTAGAAGATGTAACCATGCAATAGGCTCAAAACTTTCATGCTTGTGTTCTTAGCTCAATCACTATGTTCCAAAATATATTCTTAAAGCAAGTTTACTGCAAAAAAAATTTCAGAATTTTGGTAGGTCACCCAAAACACAGTTTCTTGGAAAAGAAGTTATTGTTTTGACCAAGTAACTCTATAGAAACTAACTATCATGCAAAGGGTATTTACAAGCAAAACTAACTACACATGCAATATACTAACTTCTAAGTAAAAGATAAATCTATGGGTATTGAAGGGAAGAGATTGTTACCCATGGAGATCGGTCGAACAACCTCCCCACACTTTAGAAATTAGCACGGTCCTCCGTGCTACGAACAATGCGCAAGGGACGGTTGGGACCGGAACCTTCACTATCTCCTTCATCAGAGCTCCCATCACTTGGGTTTGAGGTGGATGTGAATATTTCGGGTTCCTCCATGCTAGGGGTAACACAACCCAAAAGCTTCTTGATGTAAGTGTACCGGCAGTGGTTGTGCCGCTCATATCTATCAAGCTTCCGGTGAAGATCTTCTATCCTTTGATGTGTGGATCTCAGTGGTGGTGATGATGAGCTAGAAGGAAAAAGAAGTGGTGGGGCCATGTCGAGGCTTGGTTTGTTCATGGGAAGGTGCAGGTATTTTCCGCTTGGGACCACATCGCCCTTAGCCGGAACTATGATCTTTTTGTCCTTGGCATCCCAAGAAACACCCGCAGCAGCAACTAAGTCAGACACCAATGCTGGAAATAGCAAATTACCCCGGGCGTGGACTTGACTCATCGCTTGCTTGACAAGAAACGGAATGTTCACCGGCCTCTCTGTGAGAACACACCAAACAAGCAAGGCGAGATCCGCCATGAAGGATGACTTGTAGGTGCTAGGTAGCACACCGTGAGATAGGATTTGGGCCCAATCTCTCGCTTCTATAGTGAGTGAACGAGCGTCAATGGACTTAGGCCTCATCCGGAGTTGACCTTGGATCCACAATGTCTCTGGCTCAGCAATTACTCGGAGGATCGAGTCATAATTGAATCCAAACTTTTCTCGCTGACGTAAGACTTCTTGGTAGCTATCCATGTCACTTGGCACTGGTAGGACATTAAGCACTTGCTAAATAGCCTCTTCTGAAACTCAGACTTGCTTGTGGCGCATGTATACCGATTGAAGAGAGGGAAGATGGTAGTTAGTGTAGAATTCTTCCACCCAAGAGAGGTTGATTTCCTTTGGTTTCCTCAAAAGAAACTCCCATCCTTGCTGTTCAATGCGGGGTAGAATATAAGGAGCAACCTTGTCCGGCAGAGCGAGTAGATGCTCAGGATGATAGTTCCTTACAGCTATGGAGGGGAACATAAGCTCACAGAAGCGGTTGGGGAACCTTGAAGAATCTTTCGCCGGTTTGCCCTTTTCATTCTCATCAATAGGAGCGGGTGTTTTCCCTTTCTTAGATAGGGGTTTGGCTCCTAATGAAGAGCGTGCCTTAGAGTTTGACCTTTGGGGTGCCCTTTTTGCGGCCGGTTTCCTTGAAGCTATCCCCTTGCCTTTCTTGGTGGCCATCCTAAAAAGGAAGAGAAGGAAGGAAAACATTAAACCCAAGAATCAATTTGACAAGAACATGCAAGTGAATTGTAGTGCCCATGGTTAATGTAGAAGCAAGGGCATAACACTTGGCATGGGATGCAAGAGGAAGTAAAGCATGCAATGGCATGAGAAGAGTAATCTCAAGCATCCATAATAAAGAGCAAGTCATGTTCAATTAATATCTAATTGGCAAGTATAAACTTTAAGCACATAAAGTAGACTCAAATGCATTTAAGAGAAAGCAAGTGAATGAGGAGGGAGCACCAATTTGAGAGGATACAACTAAAATGAACCAAAATGGTATATGTGCATTTCCTCGAACATTTGGCGTGCAATAATCAAGCAATGAGCAATTATGAGATACCAAACCAATTCAAAGCCCAAAATAGAACATCAATCATCACATAAACATCACACAATGGCAAAGATAAGGAAAAGAATGACAAAATATCTATTAACACAAATTAAGCTCAAATTCAACATCCATGGAGAAATAAGGAAAAAGGAGAAGTAAGCAAACAAAAAGCAAGAAACATCATCAAGCAAGTAAAAGAGAAACTAAGTAAAGCAACTAACTAGAAGAAATAATGCAAGGGAAAATGGAAGCAAAGAAATGGAAGAAGTGAAACCTTAAGAAGTATGAAGGAACAAGGTTGAATCTTCTTTTGTGAAGATAAGAAAGAAAATAGGAGAAGTGTAGTGCCACCGGAAAAGGTGGTTGTCACCGGTGAGTGGCCAGAGACAGTGGTGGTGGATTGTAGAAGAAGAAGAAGAGGGAGGAAATGATGGAGGAAGAGGGAAAAGAAACTAAGAAAGAAAAGGGGTTGAAAGAAAGAAAACAGAACAAGGCGCGAAGTTATAAAACTGATTCCCGCAACCGGCGCGCGCGCACAAGGTGCGCTGGCGCGTCGGTGATGGTGTTAGCAGAGAGCGCGTGCGCGTCAGTGGCGCGTGCGCGCGAGAGAAGTTGTGCCTCTAGCACAGAAGTGGCACAAAGTTGGCTCAAGTCTCTGGTTTTTGTACCAGAGTGGATCAGTGGGGCAGGCGCGCGGACGCACACTTTGCGTGGACGCGTGCTTGAGATATTTCACGACTGGCGCGGATGCGCACAACATGCGGACGCGTCAGCTTTGGCATAAAGTTGGCCCAATTGTGGCACAACTCTCTAGTTTTTGTACCAGAGGGTCCACATATCTCCATCGGCGCACGCGTGCTGTGCGCTTGCGCGTCGATGGTTAAATTGCAATGGTGCGCGCAGGCGGTAAGTACGCGAACGCGTGGGTGCCTGGCGCGAGTTGGGCACGAAGTGGGCATGACTCTCGGGTATTTGTCCCAAGAGGTTGAATTGCGTTACCGGCGCGCGCGCGTCGGTGCCCTTTTTCAAAGAACTTTTTTGTTTTCTTTATCTTTTTTCACATCCTATCTATATGAACATCCTATCTATCCAACAAAAGCAACAAAGCTAGCATTCCTATGCACTCAATCAATCATCAAGAGATCACAAAATTCACAAGAAATTAAGGATACAAACAAGATGGTATAAACAAGGAAGATCTTACCACGGTGGGGTGCCTCCCACCAAGCACTTTTCTTTAACGTCCTTAAGTTGGACGGTCCTTTTCTTAAACTTCCTCTCTCCTTGGTGCATCTTCCAATAGGTACACCTCTAGCTCTTTTGGGGGCTTGCAACCATGATACTTCTTCACTCTATGTCTATTCACCTTGAAAGTTGCTTCACTCTTGGGATCAAACAATTCCACCACTCTGTAGGGCTTTATCTCCTTCACCTTGAGAGGTCCTTCCCATTTAGAGCGGAGCTTGCCAGGCATAAATCGGAGCCTTGAGTTGTAGAGGAGGACCTCATCACCTTCTTGAAAGTACTTCTTCCGGATGTGATGGTCATGGAATGCTTTAGTCTTTTCCTTGTAGATTCGAGCATTCTCATATGACTCGTTCCTCAAACACTCAAGCTCTTCTAGTTGTAACTTCCTAGCTTCACCCGCCTTAGCTAAATCCATGTTGCACTGCTTTACCGCCCAGTAGGCTCGATGCTCAATCTCCACCGGAAGGTGGCATGCCTTACCATAGACGATCCGGAAGGGACTCATCCCTATTGGAGTCTTGTAGGCCGTTCTATACGCCCATAGTGCATCTCCTAACCGGAAGCTCCAATCCTTTCTTTGCGGATTGACCACTTTCTCCAAGATTCTCTTGATTTCCCGGTTGGACACTTCCACTTGTCCATTTGTTTGCGGATGATAAGCAGTAGCAACCTTATGCGACACTCCATAGCGCTTGAGCAATGCTTCTACCTTCCTGTTACAAAAGTGGGATCCTTGGTCGCTCACGATTGCTCGTGGCGACCTATAATGGCATACAATGTGATTCCTAATGAAAGACACAATGGCATTGGCGTCGTCAAGGCGGGTAGGTATGGCCTCTACCCACTTTGACACGTAGTAAACTGCTAACAGAATATACAGATACCCACTAGAGTTGGAAAATGGTCCCATAAAGTCAATGCCCCATACATCAAATATCTCACAGAACAACATAGGTTGCTGAAGCATTTCATCCCTTTGGGATGCGTTTCTTGACCTCTGACACTGAGGGCAAGATACACATAACCAGTTAGCATCTTTGAATAAGGTTGGCCACCAGAATCCACAATCCAACACTTTTTTACCGGTCCTTTGTGGGCCAAAGTGGCCACCACATTCGGACGAATGGCAAGCTTCAAGAATTGGTTGGAATTCAGATTCCGGGATACATCTTCGAATTACTTGGTCCACGCTCCTCTTCCATAAGTGAGGGTCATCCCAAATATAGTATTTGGAATCACTCCTCAACTTGTCCCTTTGGTTTTTCGAAAAGTTGGAAGGGAAGATTTTCGCAACCAAGTAGTTCGCCATTGGGGCAAACCAGGGAAAGCTATCCGACACAGCATGCAAACTATCCAATGGGAATGAGTCACTGATCAGAAATGGATCAATTTTTAAATTCTCAATGCGGCTTAAATGATCTGCAACCAGGTTTTGAGATCCACTCCGGTCCCTAATCTCAATGTCAAATTCTTGCAAAAGCAAGATCCAACGTATGAGTCTAGGCTTTGACTCATTCTTTGTCAATAAGTACTTTAAAGCTGCATGATCCGTGTATACCACTATCTTTGAACCTAAAAAATAAGATCTAAATTTATCTAAAGCATGAACAATAGCTAGGAGTTATTTTTCAATAGTGGTATAGTTGGATTGTGCTGCATCTAGTGTCTTAGAAGAGTAAGCAACGACATAAGGGAGTTTACCATTGCGCTGTGCAAGCGTGGCACCTACAGCAAGGTTTGACGCATCGCACATTATCTCAAATGGCAACGTCCAGTTGGGGCCTCGCACAATTGGTGCCGTGGTAAGAACTCTCCTTAGCTCTTCAAAAGCTTTCACACATTCACTGTCAAACTCAAAATCCACATCTTTTTGGCGTAGGCGCGACAATGGCAAAGCAATCTTGCTGAAATCTTTGATAAAACGCTTATAAAATCCTGCATGTCCTAAAAATAAGCGGACCTCCCTCACGGATGAGGGGTGAGGCAAAGTGGTGATAACATCGACCTTGGCCGGGTCTACAGAAATGCCTTCATGAGATACTACATGTCCTAATACTATACCTTGTTGTACCATAAAGTGACATTTTTCAAAATTTAAGACAAGGTTAGTGTCAACACATCTAGCTAGGACCTTGGCCAAGTTCTCTAAACAACAATCAAATGAAATACCATAAACGCTGAAGTCATCCATAAAGACTTCCAGACAATTCTCCATTAGATCGGAGAAGACACTCGTCATGCACCGCTGAAAAGTAGCGGGTGCATTACATAGTCCAAATGGCATCCTTTTATAGGCAATGGTGCCAAACGGACAAGTAAACGTGGTTTTCTCCTGATCTTAAAGAGCAATATGTATCTAGAAATAGCCAATAAATCCATCAAGAAAGCAGCAGTGAGATTTACCTGCCAAGCGGTCTAGCATCTGATCGATGAAGGGTAAGGGGTAATGGTCCTTCCGTGTAGCAGCGTTCAATCTTCTGTAGTCAATACATACTCGCCACTTATTTTGTACTCTTTTAGTGACCATTTCATCGTCGTCCTTCTTGACCGTTGTGATGCCCGACTTCTTGGGGACAACCTGGACCGGGCTCACCCACTCACTGTCGGAGATTGGGTATATGATATCCGCGTTCAGTAATCTGGTGACCTCTTTCTTCACTACATCGAGAATGGTTGGGTTGTGCCTCTTTTGCGGTTGCCTAACTGGCTTAGCTCCATCTTGGAGAAATATCCTATGCATGCACTTGTGGGGGTCAATTCCCACAATATCCGCTAGGCTCCATCCTATTGCTTTCTTGTACTTTCTTAGAACATCTAGGAGCTTTTCTTCTTCTTCACTTGAGAGCTCACTAGCAATAATGACCGGAAACCTTTGGTTATCCTCTAAGAAAGCATACTTCAGTTCACTTTTTGTCTCAAGATGAGGTTCCTTTTCATCAAGCTCATGGGACTCATTCTTGACAACTTCCTCATATTCATCCTCTTGGTCATCCGTTTCCTCAACAATGGGGTAGCACAACTTGTCATGGTCTTCTTCTTGCACTTTCGCTACCACTTCATCAATTACATCACATCGGAGCACGGAATGTTCTTCGGGAGGATGTTTCATGGCTTCCTCTAAATTGAACTTGATAATCTTGTCTCCAACCCCAAAGGAATATATGCCGGTGAAGGCATCCAACTTGAATTTGGAGGTTTTGAGGAAGGGTCTACCAAGTAGAATGGAGGATGAGCTTCTATTTTCTGCTGGAGGCATTTCAAGGATGTAAAAGTCAATCGGAAAAACCAAATCCTTAATTGCCACGAGTACATCTTCCGCTATTCCCATCACCATGATCACACTTTTATCGGCTAAGGCAAACCTCGCCGCAGACTTCTTTAATGGAGCTAAATTCAATCGCACATAGATAAAAAGTGGCATGATGCTTACACATGCTCCCAAGTCACACATACAATCATGAAAAGTGTGTCCACCAACACAACAAGACACTAAGCACGGTCCAGGGTCACCACATTTTCTTGGAATAGGTTCCATCAAGGAAGAAATTGAACTACCCAAGGATAATGTCTCTAATTCTCCTATCCTATCCTTGTGTGTACACAAGTCTTTCAAAAATTTTGCATACTTTGGAATTTGTTGAATAGCATCAAGGAGTGGTATGGTTACCTCAACCTTTTTGAATACTTGAAGCATGTTCAAATCAAATTCCGGTGTTTTCTTCGCCTTCTTCACCATGGAAGGGAATGGAATAGGAATGGACTCATCCACTATAGCTTTCCTCTTAGGTTCCTTGAGGTTTACTCCTTCTTCCTCATGCCTTTTGTCTACCACCTCTTCTTCATGTAGAGCTTCAACAACTACCTCTTCCTCATGAATATCTCCCATGACCCTTGGGGTTATCTCCTCTAATGTAGTCCCCGACCGTAGAGTGATGGCGTTGAGACCGCCTCTTGGGTTTGGTTGGGGTTGGAATGGAAGGTTAGAGGAACTTGAGGGTTGGTTGGTGTTGTTATTGGGGGTTGGTAGTTGGTTTGACATGTTCATTTTTGAAAGCATGTTGGTATTCAAGGCATCGAATTGAGCCTTGTTGCTCTCATCTCGTTTTTCCATGGCGGCTCTAAGCTCATCAACTTGATTGTTGGAAGATGGAGGAATTTGGTTTTGGTTTTGTTGTCTATGGTGTGGTACTTGGTACTTGGTGTAGTTGTTTTGGTTTTGGTTAGAGTGGCCTTGGTTGGCTTGGTAGTTGGTGTTTTTATGGTGGTGTTGGGATGAAGATTGGTTGTTGTTGTGATGAGAAGGAGAGTTGTTCCACCTTTGGTTTTGATTGCTTCCTTGTGCATTATCCCTCCACCCTTGATGTTGATCACCACCTTGATGGTAATTGTTTTCACCTTGAGGAGGGTAGGGTGGACGGCTGTTGTAATTCACATTGGCCACCACAAGAGCATGTTCCTCTTGAATTTGATGGCATTGGTTGGTGTAATGTGTGGTGCTAGAGCACAAACCACAAATCCTGGGAGGGCCTTCAAGTTGAGCAACTGGAGGTGGGCCTTGGATGGCTTGGATGGAGTAGTATTCCTTTTGATCCTTTTGGATTTATGTAAGGATGGTGGTCATATCCCTAAGTGCTTTGGCTAGACTTGATTCGGAAGGGGATGGTTCTACCACACCTTTGAGAGGATTACTTCTCACCCTTGGGTTTCACCGTTGTCAATGGCTACCTCCCATCCTCTCAGTGAAAATGGTCCAAATGCGCTGTCACCGCACGGCTAATCATCTATTGGTTCTCGATCATGTTGGAATAGGATCCATTGATCTTTTTGCGTGTGTCACTACGCCCAACACTCACGAGTTTGAAGCTCGTCACAATCATCCCTTCCCAGATCCTACTCAGAATACCACAGACAAGGTTTAGACTTTCTGGATCTCAGGAATGGCCGCCAATAATTCTAGCCTATACCACAAAGGTTCTAATCTTAGATTAGAAACCCAAGAGATACACATTCAAGCTTGTTTGCATGTAGAATGGAAGTGGTTATCAGGCACGCATTCGTAGGTGAGAATGATGATGAGTGTCACGGATCATCGCATTCATCAAGTTGAAGAACGAGTGTATATCTTAGAGAAGAAGTAGGCATGAATTGAATAGAAAAATAGTAGTATTTTGCATTAATTCATGAGGAATAGCAGAGCTCCACACCTTAATCTATGGTGTGTAGAAACTCCACCGTTAAAAATACATAAGAACAAGAAGTCTAGGCATGGCCGTGAGGCCAGCCTCAAACGTGAACATATAAGTTCCAAAGATGAAAAGTGTGTAAAGGTCTAAAAATACAATAGCAAGAGGTCCTATTTATAATACTAGTAGCCTAGGGTTTACAGAAATAAGTAATTAATGCAGAAATCTTCTTCTGGGCCCACTTGGTGTGTGCTTGGGCTGAGCATTGAAGATTTCACATGTAGAGACTTTTCTTGGAGTTAAACGCCAGCTTTTGTGCCAGTTTGGGCGTTTAACTTCAGCTTTTATGCCATTTCTGGCCTTTTGATGCCAGAATTTTTATGCTAATTTGGAACGCCAATTTGGGCCATCAAATCTCGGGAAAAGTATGGACTATTATATATTGCTGGAATGCCCAAGATGTCTACTTTCCAACGCAATTGAGAGAGCACCAATTGGGCTTCTGTAGCTCCTGGAAAATTCACTTCGAGTGCAGGGAGGTCAGAATCCAACAGCATCTGCAGTCCTTTTTCAGCCTCTGAATCAGATTTTTGCTCATGTCCCTCAATTTCAGCCAGAAAATACCTAAAATCACAAAAAAACACACAAACTCATAGTAAAGTCCAGAAATGTGATTTTTATTTAAAAACTAATAAAAATATAATAAAAAGTGACTAAAATATATTAAAAACTACCTAAAAACAATGCCAAAAAGCGTATAAATTATCCGCTCATCACAACACCAAACTTGAATTATTGCTTGTCCCCAAGCAACTAAAAACAAAGTAGGATAAAAAGAAGAGAATATACAATGAATTCCAAAAACATCTACAAAGATCAGTCTTAATTAGATGAGCGGGGCTATTAGCTTTTTGCTTCTGAACAGTTTTGGCATCTCACTTTATCCCTTGAAGTTCAGAATGATTGGCATCTATAGGAACTCAAAATTCAGATAGTGTTATTGATTCTCCTAGTTCAGTATGTTGATTCTTTAACACAGTTACTTTATGAGTCTTGGCCATGACCCTAAGCATTTTGTTTTCCAGTATTACCACCGGATACATAAATGCCACAGACACATAACTGGGTGAACCTTTTCAGATTGTGACTTAGCTTTGCTAGAGTTCCCAATTAGAGGTGTCCAGAGCTCTTAAGCACACTCTTTTTGCTTTGGACCACGACTTTAACCGCTCAGTCTCAAGCTTTCACTTGACATCTTCATGCCACAAGCACATGGTTAGGGACAGCTTGGTTCAGCCGCTTAGACCAGAATTTTATTCCTGTGGGCCCTCCTATCCACTGATGCTCAAAGCGTTGGATCCCTTTTATTTCACCCTTGCCTTTTGGTTTAAAGGGCTATTGGCTTTTTCTACTTGCTTTTTCCTCTTTTTTTTTTTTGCAAGCTTTTATCAATAACATTTCTCTTTTTCCATTATTCTTTCAAGAGCCAATAATTTTAACATTCTTAATCAACAAATTCAAAAAAATGCACTGTTCAAGCATTCATTCAAAAAACAAAAAGTATTGCCACCACATCAAAATAGTTAATCTGTTTTAAAATTCGAAATTCCTGCACTTCTTTTTCTTTTTTTTTTATTAAAACATTTTTCTTTTAAGAAAGGTGATGGATTCATAGGACATTCATAACTTTAAGAAATAGACACTAAGACAATAATGATCATGTAATAAAGACACAAACATAGATAAACCTAAAGCATAATTTTCGAAAAACAGAAAAATAAAGAACAAGAAAATTAAAGAACGGGTCCACCTTAGTGATGGCGGCTTGTTCTTTCTCTTGACGATCTTATGGAGTGCTTGAGCTCCTCAATGTCTCTTCCTTGCCTTTGTTGCTCCTCTTTCATGACTCTTTGGTCTTCTTTAATTTCATGGAGGAGGATAGAATGCTCTTGGTGCTCCACCCTTAGTTGTCCCATATTGGAACTTAATTCTCCTAGGGATGTGTTGATTTGCTCCCAATAGTTTTGTGGAGGAAAATGCATCCCTTGAGGCATCTCAGGAATTTTATGATGAGGAATTTCCTCATGCTCTTGTCCATGAGTGGGCTCTCTTGTTTGCTCCATCCTTTTCTTAGTGATGGGCTTGTCCTCATCAATGAGGATGTCTTCCTCTATGTCAATTCCAGCTGAATTGTAGAGGTGACAAATAAGATGAGGGAAGACTAACCTTGCCAAAGTAGAGGACTTGTCCGCCACCTTGTAGAGTTCTAGGGATATAACCTCATGAACTTCTACTTCCTCTCCATGATTACAGAGGGATATCCTTGAGCCTTAAACACAAGGGAGTTCTCATTCACTTGAAGGACCAATTTTCCTCTGTCAACATCAATCACAGCTTTTGCTGTGGCTAGGAAGGGTCTACCAAGGATGATGGATTCATCCATACACTTCCTAGTGTCTAGGATTATGAAATCAATAGGGATGTAGTGGTCTTCAACCTTTACCAAGACATCCTCTACAAGTCCATAAGCCTGTTTCCTGGAATTATCTACCATCTCTAGTGAGATTCTTATAGCTTGTACCTCAAGGATCCCTAGCTTCTCCATTACAGAGAGAGGCATGAGGTTTATGCTTGACCCCAGGTCACACAGAGCCTTCTCAAAGGTCATGGTGCCTATGGTACAAGGTATTGAGAACTTTCCAGGATTCTGTCTCTTTTGAGGTAATCTCTGCCGAGTCAAGTCATCCAGTTCTTTGGTGAGCAAGGGGGGTTCATACTCCCAAGTTTCATTACCAAATAACTTGGCATTTAACTTCATGATTGCTCCAAGGTACTTAGCAACTTGCTCTTCAGTAACATTTTCATCCTCTTCAGAGGAAGAATACTCATCAAGGCTCATGAATGGCAGAAGTAAATTCAATGGAATCTCTATGGTCTCTGTATGAGCATCAGATTCCCATGGTTCCTCATTAGGGAACTCCTTAGAGGCCAGTAGACGTCCATTGAGGTCTTCCTCAGTGGAAATCACTGCCTCTTCCTCCTCCCCAAGTTCGGCCGAGTGGGTAATGTTGATGGCCTTGCAGTCTCTTTTTGAATTCTCTTCTGTATTGCTTGGGAGAGTACTAGGAAGGAGTTCAGTAATTTTCTTACTCAGCTGACCCACTTGTGCCTCTAAATTTCTAATGGAGGACCTTGTTTTAGTCATGAAACTTTGAGTGGTTTTAGTTAGATCAGAGACTACAGTTGCTAAGTCAGAGTGGCTCTACTTAGAATTCTCTATCTATTGCTGAGAAGATGATGGAAAGGGTTTGCTATTGCTAAACCTGTTTCTTCCACCATTATTGTTATTGAAGCCTTGTAAGGGCCTCTGTTGGTCCTTCCATGAGAGATTTGGATGATTTCTCCATGAAGGATTATAGGTGTTTCCATAGGATTCTCCCATGTAATTGACCTCTTCCATTACTGGGTTCTCAGGATCATAAGCTTCTTCTTTGGATGAAGCTTCTTTGGTACTGCCTATTGCTGCTTGCATGCCAGAGAGATTCTGAGAGATCATATTGACTTGCTGAGTCAATATTCTGTTCTGAGCCAATATGGCATTCAGAGTATCAATCTCAAGAACTCCTTTCTTCTGATTTGTCCCATTATTCACAGGGTTCTTTTTGCGAAATGTACATGAATTGGTTATTTGCAACCATTTCAATGAGTTCCTGAGCTTCTACAGGCGTCTTCTTCAGATGAAGAGATCCTCCAGCAGAGCTGTCCAATGACATCTTGGACAGTTCAGACAGACCATCATAGAAGATACCTATGCTGCTCCATTCTGAAAGCATGTCAGAAGGACACCTTCTGATCAATTGCTTGTATCTTTCCCAAGCTTCATAGAGGGATTCACCTTCCTTCTGTCTGAAGGTTTGGACTTCCACTCTAATTTTACTCAATTTTTGAGGTGGAAAGAATTTTTCCAAGAAGGCATTGACTAGCCTTTCCCAAGAGTTCAGGCTTTCTTTAGGCTGTGAGTCCAACCATATCGTAGCTCTGTCTCTTACAGCAAAAGGGAAGAGCATAAGTCTGTAGACCTCAGGGTCAACCCCATTGGTCTTAACAGTATCACAGATTTGCAAGAATTTAGCTAAGAACTGATGAGGATCTTCTAATGGAAGTCCATAAAACTTGCAATTCTGTTGCATTGGAGAAACTAATTGAGGCTTAAGCTCAAAGTTGTTTGCTCCAATGGCAGGGATAGGGATGCTTCTCCCATAGAAGTCGGGAGTAGGTGCAGTAAAGTCACCAAGCACCTTCCTTACATTGTTGGCATTGTTGTTGTTTACGGCTGCCATGGCTTCTTCTTGTTTGAAAAGCTCTGTTAGGTCCTCTACAGAGAGTTGTACTTTAGCTTCTCTTAGCTTTCTCTTCAAGGTCCTTTCAGGTTCAGGATCAGCCTCAACAAGAATGTCTTTGTCCTTATTCATGCTCATATGAAAGAGAGAGAAGAAGAAAGTATGGAATACTCTATGTTACAGTACAGAGATTCCTTGAGATGTCAGAGGAAAAAAAGAATAGAAGGAGGAGGTAGAGAGGAGAGAATTCGAACTTATAGAGAGACGGAGCCTGAATTGCACATTGAGGAAGAGTGCTAGTCCCTTAAATAGAAAAATGTGAGAAGGAGGGGAAGAATTTTCGAAAACAAATTAAAAAGATATTGAAATAATTAAAAGAAATTTTGAAAAATTGATTGATGATTTTCGAAAATTAATGTTGAGAAAGTAGTTAAGTGATTTTGAAAAAGATTTTGAAATTAGAAATAAAAAAGATATGATTGAAATTATTTTGAAAAAGATGTGATGGAGAAGATATGATTGAAAATCAAATGAAAAAAAGAAAGTTTTAAAATTAAAGTTGATTACTTGACTAACAAGAAATTAGAAGATATGATTCTAGAATTTAAAATTTGATCCTTTCTTAATAGGCAAGTAACAACTTGAAAATTTTGAATTAAATCATTAATTGTAGCAAGGATTTTTGAAAATAGTAAAAAAAAATATAAAATGGAAAGAAATTGATTTTGAAAAGATATGATTTGAAAAAATTTGATTTTGAAAATTATGAAAATTTGCAAAAGATTTGAATTAAAAACAAAATCTTACCTCTTGTGCCATCCTGGCATTAAACGCCCAGAATGGTATCCATTCTGGCGTTTAACGCCCAAAATCCTACCCTTTTGGGCGTTTAACGCCCAGCAAGGTACCCTGGCTGGCATTTAAACGCTAGTTTTCCTTCCTCACTGGGCGTTTTGAACGCCCAGTTTTTTTTCTCTGTAGTTCCTCTACTGTATGTTCTGAATCTTCAATTCTCTGTATTATTAACTTGAAAAGACATAATTTTGAAATTTTTTTTTGAATTTTTAAATATGGGAAATAATCAAAATGCAACTAATCATGAAAACTAAGATCAAACAAACAATACATGCAAGACACCAAACTTAGAAATTTTCATATTAGAGACACTAACAAATTGAGAATGCATATGAGAAACAACAACCAGCCAGACTTCAACAAATCATCATGAAACTCTAGAATTCATTCTTAAAAACTCTGAAGAACAGAATAGAATTTTTTCTTTTTGAAAATTTTTTTCAAAAATAAAAAGTAAAAATCTTAAAAATAAAATAAAATTACCTAATCTAAGCAACAAGATGAAGCATCAGTTGTCCAAACTCGAACAATCCCCAGCAACGGCGCCAAAAACTTGGTGCACGAAATTGTGATCATCAATGGCACCAACAACTTGGTACGCACAATTGTAATCTCAACTCTTTATCACAACTCCGCACAACTAACCAGCAAGTGTACTGGGGCGTCCAAGTAATAAACCTTACGTGAGTAAGGGTCGATCCCACGGAGATTGTCGGCTTGAAGCAAGCTATGGTCATCTTGTAAATCTCAGTCAGGTGGATTCAAATGGTTATGAAGAATTGATAATTAAAAGATGAATAAAATATATAATAGGATAGAGATACTTATGTAGTTCATCGGTGAGAATTTCATATAAGCGTATGAAGTTGCTTTGTTCCTTCTGAACCTCTGCTTTCCTATTGCCTTCATCCAATCATTCATACTCCTTTCCATGGCAAGCTGTATGTTGGGTTTCACTGTTGTCGATGGCTACCTCCCGTCCTCTCAGTGAAAATGGTCCAAATGCACTGTCACCGCACGGCTAATCATCTGTTGGTTCTCGATCATGTTGGAATAGGATCCATTGATCCTTTTGCGTCTGTCTCTACGCCCAACACTCGCGAGTTTGAAGCTCGTCACAGTCATCCGTTCCCAGATCCTACTCGGAATACCACAGACAAGGTTTAGACTTTTCGGATCTCAGGAATGGCCACCAATAATTCTAGCCTACACCACGAAGGTTCTAATCTTAGATTAGAAACCCAAGAGATACATATTCAAGCTTGTTTTCATGTAGAACGGAAGTGGTTGTCAGGCACGCGTTTGTAGGTGAGAATGATGATGAGTGTCACGGATCATCGCATTCATCAAGTTGAAGGGCGAGTGTATATCTTAGAGAAGAAGTAGGCGTGAATTGAATAGAAAAATAGTAGTACTTTGCATTAATTCATGAGGAACAGCAGAGCTCCACACCTTAATCTCTGGTGTGTAGAAACTCCACCGTTGAAAATACATAAGAACAAGAAGTCTAGGCATGGCCGTGAGGCCAGCCTCAAACGTGAACATATAAGTTCCAAAGATGAAAAATGTGTAAAGGTCTGAAAATACAATAGCAAGAGGTACTATTTATAATACTTGTAGCCTAGGGTTTACAGAAATAAGTAATTAATGCAGGAATCTTCTTCCGGGCCCACTTGGTGTGTGCTTGGGCTGAGCATTGAAGCTTTCACATATAGAGACTTTTCTTGGAGTTAAACGCCAGCTTTTGTGTCAGTTTGGGCGTTTAACTCCAGCTTTTATGCCAGTTCTGGCCTTTTGACGCCAGAATTTTTATGCTGACATGGAACGCCAATTTGGGCCATCAAATCTCGAGCAAAGTATGGACTATTATATATTGCTAGAAAGCCCAGGATGTCTACTTTCCAACGCAATTGAGAGCGCGCCAATTGGGCCTCTGTAGCTCCAGAAAATTTACTTGGAGTGCAGGGAGGTCAGAATCCAACAGCATCTGCAGTCCTTTTTCAGCATCTGAATCAGATTTTTGCTCAGGTCCCTCAATTTCAGCCAGAAAATACCTGAAATCACAGAAAAACACACAAACTCATAGTAAAATCCAGAAATGTGATTTTTATTTAAAAACTAATAAAAACATAATAAAAAGTGACTAAAATATATTAAAAATACCTAAAAACAATGCCAAAAAGCATATAAATTATCCGCTCATCAATCCTCTTTCTAATTGAGTTCTTGTATAACTTGGAAAAGCTCTTTACTTGAACAACAGCTTGAAAACAATTTCTCCTAAACTTCTAATTATCTGGACTTAACGGGATACATGATAGATAATCCTTTTATATTTAGGTAGTTAGAGTTTTTGTGGCATAATAACCAGAATTGAACTTCACTCTCTAATTGGAATTAATTGACCAAGGAATTGGCAGTTGATGAGAATTAGAGGAGACTAGAAAGGTCTAAGGAATTAGGGTCTAGTCACATATAGTTTTCCATAAATTAAATCTTACATAATTAAAATAGTTAGTAAGAAAAGTTAATCCGGAAAAATAGATAACTCTGAAATCTTAACTGCTTTCTCAATATTTTATTCCCAACTTATTTACTTGCCTATCTTTGAACTCTGAATTTACTGTTTAATGCTCTTTGAACTCTCAAACATTATTTTCTGCTTGTCTGACTAAGCCAATCACCCAATTATTGTTGCTTGATCCATCAATCCTCGTGGGATCGACCCTCACTTACTTGACATATTACTTGGTACGACCCGGTGCACTTGCCGGTTAGTTTGTGGGTTATAAATTCCGCACCATACGCGTCGATAATAAATCTGGCCAACCATGCATACGCGTCCCTTTTCGCGCGCCAATCCAAGATCCAACTCCTACGTGTGCACATCGGCTGCGCGTGCGCGTCGGTGCCACTGCTCCAAAACTCCATTTTTCATGCTCCTTTCACTTATGCATGCTTCCTTTCCCTCTTCTAGACCATTCCTGCCCCTATAGGCTCTGAAATCACTCAACAAATAGATCACGTCATCGAATGATAATAGGGAGAGATCAAAATATAGCCTATTTATGGCCTAAAATGCATGTTTTTAACCATCAAGCAAAACTAGGAAGCAAACACAAAATCATGCATTTTCTATGGATAAGTGTGATAGAATGTTGATAAAATCATCTCAATTACGCACAAAATGTACCACGAAATAGTGGTGTATCAAATATGCCCTCACTTAAACTAAGCATGTCCTCATGCTAAAGATTAAAAGACCAAAGAACATAGGAGAAGGAGCTTATTGATATGCAATCTACCTAAATACATGCATTAATGCAAATTTATCTACCAAGTTTGCTAAGGGTGATCCAACTTCCAAGAATATATATATAAGAGCACATAGGGCTAAAATGACAAGCAATTCATAATCCTACCAATTCAAGCATCAAAGTGGAGTGTATATACTTGCATGAAGAAAGCTCGTGAGAGTCGGGAACAAGGAATTGAGTGTCAAACACTCATCGAAAGTGTTTGCACTCTAGTCGCTTAGTGTGTTTAGGGTTGCTTCACTCAATCCTCCTCTAATCATGCTTTCTAGGATTTGTTTTTCATCTAACAATCAACACTTATTCAATGCATGCATACACATATCATGAGGTCTTTCCTTAGGTTGTAATGGGGTTAGGGTCAAGGTGGGGTTATATATGGATAAGTGAGCTCGAAATTTGAATCTTTGATCAACATAAGCTTCCCACCTAACCTATACAACAACCTATAACAATCTAAGACAAGCCTAACTACCCATTCTTCATTCTTTCACATACTCATGCATTTTTTTCTTTTTGCCACAACACATATGCATTGATCATTATTGAGCTTCACCTTGGGGCAATTTGTCCCCTTTTATTACTTTTCTCTTTCCTTTTTTTTCTTCTTTTTTTATTTTTTCTCTTGTATATATATATATATATATATTCTCATATATTTTTTTTCTTTTTTTTCTTTTTTTTTTGCAATATAGAAAATAGAAAAGCATCAATGCATATGGTTTTACATTTAATTAACACATGAGTATGTACCCAATTCCCAATGTTTTGAACAAAAAATACGACATACACCTTTTTCCAACCAATGCCCCAAGTTTCCCCACACTTGAATGACGCACACACTCAATAGCCTAAGCTAATCAGAGATCCAAATTAAGAACATTTATTGTTTTTCACTTTACGGCTTGTAATGTGCTAATATTGAGAACAAAGGGGATTAAAATAAGCCTAAAGTTGGCTAACAATGGTTGATGAAAGGTAGGCTTTTTGGTTAAGTGAGCTAAATGAAATAATGGCCTCAATCATATATATGCATTCATACAATGAATAGTGGACATAAAGAATCAAACAAATTCAAGATTACACTCATAGAAAGAGAACAATGCACACAAGAATGGAGATAAGTGGTTATAAGATGTAACCACACAATTAGGCTTAAAACTCACAAGCTTGTGTTCTTAGCTCAAAACCCTCTTCCAAAATAAATTCTTCAAGCAAGATTAGTACAAAAAGTTTTCAAATTGGTAGGGTGCCGTATAGATGATTTCTTGGAAAAGAAGTTATCACCCTAATCAAGTAGTTCTAACATGCAAAGCAAAAAGTGTTCACACACAAAAACTAACCATGCAATCTATTCTAACTAAGGAAAGAAGAATCAAAATCATAGGTGTTGGAAAGAAAAGTTACCTACGAAAGTCGGTAACCGACCTTCCCATACTTAAGAGTTTGCACGGTCCTTCGTGCCTTGGGTGATACGCAAAGGGGGATCAAGGTCGGTATCTCCGTCATCCGAGCCCTGAGTACTTGCTTCACTGTGGTCCGAAGCAGATGAGGAGATGATCGGCTCTTCCGTAGGTGGATTAGTACAACCCCAAAGCTTCTTCAAGTAAGCAAATCGGTGTTTGTTATGCCTTTCATATCGATCTATCTTCTCATGAAGCTCTACAAGCAATTGATGGGTGGACTTTGGTGGTGCGGATGAGGTGGTAGGTGGTGCACGAAATTGTGATCATCAATGGCGCCAACAACTTGGTACGCATAATTGTAATCTCAACTCTTTGTCACAACACCGTATAACTAACCAGCAAGTGCACTGGGTCGTCCAAGTAATAAACCTTACGTGAGTAAGGGTCGATCCCATAGAGATTGTCGGCTTGAAGCAAGCTATGGTCATCTTGTAAATCTCAGTCAGGCGGATTCAAATGGTTATGGAGAATTGATAATTAAAAGATGAATAAAATATAAAATAAGATAGAGTTACTTATGTAATTCATTGGTGAGAATTTCAGATAAGCGTATGAAGATGCTTTGTTCCTCCTGAACTTCTGCTTTCCTATTGTCTTCATCCAATCATTCATACTCCTTTCCATGGCAAGCTGTATGTTGGGTTTCACCGTTGTCAATGGCTACCTCCCGTCCTCTCAATGAAATGGTCCAAATACGCTGTCACCACACGGCTAATCATCTGTCGGTTCTCGATCATGTTGGAATAGGATCCATTGATCTTTTTGCATCTGTCACTACGCCCAATACTCGTGAATTTGAAGCTCGTCACAGTCATCCCTTCCCAGATCCTACTCGGAATACCACAGACAAGGTTTAGACTTTTCGGATCTCAGGAATGGCCGTCAATAGTTCTAGCCTATACCACGAAGGTTCTAATCTGAGATTAGAAACCCAAGAGATACACATTCAAGCTTGTTTGCATGTAGAACGGAAGTGGTTGTTAGGCACGCGTTAATAGGTGAGAATGGTGATGAGTGTCACATAATCATCACATTCATCATGTTCTTAAGTACGAATGAATATCTTGGAGATGAAATAGGCTTGAGTTGAATAGAAAAATAATAGTACTTTACATTAATTCATGAGGAACAGCAGAGCTCCACACCTTAATCTATGGTGTGTAGAAACTCCACCGTTGAAAATACATAAGAACAAAAGGTCCAGGCATGGCCGAATGGCCATCCACCCAAAGAGGGTTCAATCATCAAAACATGATTAAAAGATGAAAAAAGGATGATTAAAGGATGAAAATACCATAGCAAAATGTCCTATTTATAGAGAACTAGTAAACTAGGGTTTACAGAAATGAGTAAATGATGCAGAAATCCACTTCCGGGCCCACTTGGTGTGTGCTTGGGCTGAGCATTGAAGCTTTCACGTGTAGAGACTTTTCTTGGAGTTAAAAGCCAGCATTTGTGCCAGTTTGGGCGTTTAACTCCAGCTTTTATGCCAGTTTTGGCGTTTTGACGCCAGAATTTTTATGCTGACTTGGAACGCCGGTTTGGGCCATCAAATTTCGGAAAAAGTATAGATTATTATATATTGCTAGAAAGCCCAGGATGTCTACTTTCCAACGCAAATAAGAGCACGCCATTTGGGCTTTTGTAGCTTTAGAAACTCCACTTCAAGTGCAGGGAGGTCAGAATCCAACAGCATCTGCAGTCCTTTTTCAGCCTCTGAATCAGATTTTTGCTCAGGTCCCTCAATTTCGGCCAGAAAATTCCTGAAATCACAAAAAAATACACAAACTCATAGTAAAGTTTAGAAATGTGATTTTTATTTAAAAACTAATAAAAATATAATAAAAAGTAACTAAAATATACTAAAAACATACTAAAAATAATGCCAAAAAGCATATAAATTATCCGCTCATCACAACACCAAACTTAAATTGTTGCTTGTCCCCAAGCAACTAAAAATAAAGTAGGATAAAAAGAAGAGAATATACAATAAATTCCGAAAACATCTATGAAGATCAGTCTTAATTAGATGAGCGGGGCTATTAGCTTTTTGCTTCTGAACAGTTTTGGCATCTCACTTTATCCTTTGAAGTTTAGAATGATTGGCATCTATAGGAACTTAGAATTCAGATAGTGTTATTGATTCTCCTAGTTCAGTATGTTGATTCTTGAACACAGTTACTTTATGAGTCCTGGCCGTGACCCTAAGCATTTTGTTTTCCAGTATTACCACCGGATACATAAATGCCACAGACACATAACTGGCTGAACCTTTTCAGATTGTGACTCAGCTTTGCTAGAGTCCCCAATTAGAGGTGTCCAGAGCTCTTATGCACACTCTTTTTGCTTTGGACCACGACTTTAACCGCTCAGTCTCAAGCCTTTCACTTGACACTTTCACGCCACAAGCACATGGTTAGGGACAGCTTGGTTTAGCCGCTTAGGCCAGGATTTTATTCCTGTGGGCCCTCCTATCCACTAATGCTCAAAGCCTTGGATCCTTTTTATTTTACCCTTGCCTTTTGGTTTAAAGGGCTATTGGCTTTTTCTGCTTGCTTTTTCTTTTTCTTTCTTTTTCTTTTCTTCTTTTTTTCGCCATTTTTTTCGCAAGCTTTTCACTACTTTTTCTTGCTTCAAGAATCAATTTTATGATTTTTCAGATTATCAAATAACATTTCTCCTTTTTCATCATTCTTTCAAGAGCCAACAATTTTAACATTCATGGACAACAAATTAAAAAATATGCACTGTTCAATCATTCATTCAGAAAACAAAAAGTATTGCCACCACATCAAAATAATTAAACTATTTAAAATTTGAAATTCATGTACTTCTTTTTCTTTTGTAATTAAAAACATTTTTTATTTAAGAAAGGTAATGGATTCATAGGACATTCATAGCTTTAAGTTATAGATACTAAGACACTAATGATCATGTAATAAAGACACAAACATAGATATAACATAAAGCACAACTTTTAAAAAACAGAAAAATAAGAACAACGAGATTAAAGAACGGGTCCACCTTAGTGATGGCGGCTTGTTCTCTTGAAAATCTTATGGAGAGCTTGAGCTCCTCAATGTCTCGTCCTTGTCTTTGTTGCTCCTCCCTCATGACTCTTTGGTCTTCTCTAATTTCATGGAGGAGGATGGAATGCTCTTGGTGCTCCACCCTTAGTTGTCCCATATTGGAACTTAATTCTCATAGGGAGGTGTTGATTTGCTCCCAATAGTTTTATGGAGGAAAATGCATCCCTTGAGGCATCTCAGGAATTTCATGATGAGGAATTTCCTCATGCTCTTGTCCATGAGTGGGATCTCTTGTTTGCTCCATCCTTTTCTTAGTGATGGGCTTATCCTCATCAATGAGGATGTCTTCCTCTATGTCAATTCCAGCTGAATTGCAGAGGTGACAAATGAGATGAGGGAAGGCTAACCTTGCCAAAGTCAAGGACTTGTCCGCCACCTTGTAGAGTTCTAGGGATATAACCTCATGAACTTCTACTTCCTCTCCAATCATGATGCTATGGATCATGATAGCCCGGTCTATAGTAACTTCAGACCGGTTGCTAGTGGGAATGATTGAGCGTTGGATGAACTCCAACCATTCCCTAGCCACAGGCTTAAGGTCATGCCTTCTTAGTTGAACCGGCTTCCCTCTTAAATCTCTCTTCCATTGAGCGTCTTCTTCACAAATATCTATGAGGACTTGCTCCAACCTTTGATCAAAGTTGACCCTTCTAGTGTAGGGGCGTGCATCTCCTTGCATCATGGGAAAGTTGAATGCCAACCTTACATTTTTCGGACTGAAATCTAAGTATTTCCCCCGAACCATTGTGAGCCAATTCCTTGGGTTCGGGTTCACATTTTGATCATGGTTCCTTGTGATCCATGCATTGGCATATAACTCTTAAACCATTAAGATCCCGACTTGTTGAATGAGGTTGGTGAGAATTTCCCAACCTCTTCTTCGAATCTCATGTCGGATCTCCGGATATTCACCCTTTTTGAGCTTGAAAGGGACCTCGGGGATCACCTTCTTCTTGGCCACAACTTCATAGAAGTGGTCTTGATGCACCTTTGAGATAAATCTCTCCATCTCCCATGACTCAGAGGTAGAAGCTTTTGCCTTCTCTTTCCTCTTTCTAGAGGTTTCTCCGGTCTTAGGTACCATAAATGGTTATGGAAAAACAAAAAGCAACACTTTTACCACACCAAATTTAGAAGGTTTTCTCGTCCTCGAGCAAAAGAAGAAAGAAGAGAGTAGAAGAAGAAGAAATAGAGGAGATGGAGGGGGTTTAGTGGTTCGGCTAAGGGGGTAAGTAGTGTGTATGATGTGTGAAAATGAAGGAGTGAAGATTGGATTATATAGGAGTAGAGAGAGGGGTATGGTTCGGCCATGTATGGGTGGGTTTGGGAGGGAAAGTGGTTTGAATTTGAATGGTGAGATAGGTGGGGTTTTATGATGGATGGATGTGGATTGGTGAAGAGATTATGGAGAAGAGGTAGGATTTGATAGGTGAGGGATTTCTGGGGAAGAGGTATTGAGGTGATTAGTGAAGGGTATTTGGGGAAGGTGTGAAGAAGAGAGAGAGATGAGGTAGGTGGGGATCCTGTGGGGTCCACAGATCCTGAGGTGTCAAGAATTTCTCATCCCTGCACCATGTTGGTGTGTAAACGCCCCCTTGATTGCCAATCCTGGTGTTAAACACCAGGTTGCTGCCCATTTCTGGTGTTTAACGCCAGCTTTTCTCCCCTTTCTGGCATTTGAATGCCAGCTCTGTGCCCATTTCTGGTATTAAACGCCAGTCTGGTGCCCATTTCTGGCGTTAAACGCCTAGAATGGTGCCAGACTGGGCGTTTAACGCCCATTCTGCTACCCTTACTGGCGTTTAAATGCCAGTAAGCTTCTCCTCCAGGGTGTGCTATTTTTAATGCTATTTTTCATTCTGTTTTTGCTTTTTCAGTTATTTTTGTGGCTTCACAAGATCATCAACCTACAGAAAACATAAAATAACAATGGAAAATAAATAGATATGATTAAATAAAATTGGGTTGCCTCCCAACAAGCGCTTCTTTAATGTCAATAGCTTGACAGTGGGCTCTCATGGAGCTTCACAGATACTCAAAGCATGATGATGGCCTCCCAACATCAAACTTAGAGTTTGAATGTGGGGGATCTAATTGACTCTGCATTGAGAGAAGCTTTTCATGCTTCCTCTCCATGGTTACAGAGGGAGATCCTTGAGCTTTAAACATGAGGGAGTCCTCTTTCACTTGAAGGACCAATTCTCCTCTGTCAACATTAATCACAGCTTTTGCTGTGGCTAGGAAGGGTCTGCCAAGGATGATGGATTCATCCATATACTTTCCAGTGTCTAGGATTATGAAATCAGCAGGGATATAGTGGCCTTCAACCTTTACCAAGACATCCTCTACAATTCCATAAGCCTGTTTCCTTGAATTGTCTGCCATCTCTAGTGAGATTCTTGCAGCTTGTACCTCAAGGATCCCTAGCTTCTTCATTACAGAGAGAGGCATGAGATTTATACTTGACCCCAGGTCACACAGAGCCTTCTCAAAGGTCATGGTACCTATGGTACAAGGTATTGAGAACTTTCTAAGATCCTGTCTCTTCTGAGGTAATCTCTGCCTAGTCAAGTCATCCAGTTCTTTGGTGAGCAAGGGGGGTTCATCCTCCCAAGTCTCATTACCAAATAACTTGGCATTTAGCTTCATGATTGCTCCCAGGTACTTAGCAACTTACTCTTCAGTAACATCTTCATCCTCTTCAGAGGAAGAATACTCATGAATGGCAGAAGTAAATTCAATGGAATCTCTATGGTCTTAGTGTGAGCCTCAGATTTCCATGGTTCCTCATTAGGAGGCCAGTGGACATCCATTGAGGTCTTCCTCAGTGGAAATCATTGCCTTTCCCTCCTCTATGCATTCGGCTATGTGGGACGTGTTTATGGCCTTGCATTCTCTCTTTGGGTTTTCTTCTGTATTGCTTGGGAGAGTACTAGGAGGAAGTTCAGTAATTTTCTTACTCAGCTGACCCACTTGTGCCTCTAAATTTCTAATAGAGGACCTTGTATCTGTCATGAAACTTTGAGTGGTCTTAGATAGATCAGAGACTACAGTTGCTAAGTCAGAGTGGCTCTACTTAGAGTTCTCTGTCTGTTGCTGAGAAGATGATGGAAAAGGCTTGCTATTGCTAAACTTATTTCTTCCACCATTACTGTTGTTGAAGCCTTGTAGAGGCCTCTATTGGTCCTTCCATGAGAGATTTGGGTGATTTCTCCATGAAGGATTATAGGTGTTTCCATAGGGTTCTCCCATGTAATTCACCTCTTCCATTGCTGGGTTCTCAGGATCATAAGCTTCTCCTTCAGATGAAGCTTCTTTGGTACTGCCTGTTGCTGTGTGCATGCCAGACAGACTCTAAGAGATCATATTAACTTGCTGAGTTAATATTTTATTCTGAGCCAATATGGCATTCAGAGTATCAATCTCAAGAACTCCTTTCTTCTGATTTGTCCCATTATTCACAGGGTTCCTTTCAGAAGTGTACATGAATTGGTTATTTGCAACCATCTCAATGAGTTCCTGAGCTTCTGCAGGCATTTTCTTCAGATGAAGAGATCCTCCAACAGAGCTATCCAATGACATCTTGGACAGTTCAGACAGACCATCATAGAAGATACCTATGATGCTCCATTCAGAAAGCATGTCAGAAGGACACCTTCTGATCAATTGCTTGTATCTTTCCCAAGCTTCATAGAGGGATTCATCTTCCTTCTGTCTGAAGGTTTGGACTTCCACTTTAAGCTTGCTCAATTTTTGAGGTGGAAAGAATTTGGCCAGAAAAGCACTGACCAGCTTTTCCCAAGAGTTCAGCCTTTCCTTAGGTTGTGAATCCAACCATATCCTAGCTCTGTCTCTTACAGCAAAAGGGAAGAGCATAAGTCTGTAGACCTCAGGGTTAACCCCATTGGTCTTGACAGTGTCACAGATTTGCAAGAATTCAGCTAAAAACTGATGAGGATCTTCCAATGAAAGTCCATGAAACTTGCAATTCTGTTGCATTAGAGAAACTAATTGAGGCTTCAGCTCAAAGTTGTTTGCTCCAATGGCAGGGATAGAGATGCTTCTCCCATAGAAGTCGGGAGTAGGTGCAGTAAAGTCACCAAGCACCTTCCTTGCATTGTTGGCATTGTTGTTGTCTTCGGCTGCCATGGCTTGTTCTTGTTTGAAAATTTCTGTTAGGTCCTCTCCAGAGAGTTGTGCTTTAGCTTCTCTTAGCTTTCTCTTCAAGGTCCTTTCAGGTTCAGGATCAACTTCAACAAGAATGCCTTTGTCCTTGTTCCTGCTCATATGAAAGAGAGGAGAAAAAAGTATGGAATCCTCTATGTCACAGTATAGAGATTCCTTGAGATGTCAGAGAAAAAGAAGAATAGAAAGAGGAGGTAGAGATGAGAGAATTCAAACTTATAGAGAAAAGGAGTCCGAGTTGCACATTGAGAAGGAGGGTTAGCCCCTTAAATAGAAGAGGGTGAGGAGGGGGGAAAGAATTTTCGAAATTAATTTTAAAAAGATTTTGAAATAATTAAAAGAACTTTTGAAAATTTGGTTGATGATTTTTGAAAATTAAAATTGAGAAAGTAGTTAAGTGATTTTGAAAAAGATTTTAAAATTAGAAATCAGAAAGATATGATTGAAAATCATTTTTGAAAAGGATGTGGTTGAGAAGATATGATTGAGAAACTATGATTTTAAAAAGATATGATTGACAAACAATTAAAAATATTTGATTTTTTAAAATTAATGACTTGGCTAACAAGAAATTTAAAAGATATGATTCTAAAATTCAAATATTGAACCTTTCTTAACAAGGAGGAAATTTTTGAATCAAATCACTAATTGTTAGCAAGGATTTTCGAAAATAGTAAAAAAATGGAAAGGATTTGATTTTGAAAAGATATGATTGAATAGATATGATCTGAAAAAGATTTGATTTTGAAAAATTATGAAAATTTGAAAAGGATTTGAATTGAAAACAAAATCTTCCCTCTTATGCCATCCTGGCGTTAAACGCCCAGAATGGTATCCATTCTGGCATTTAACGCCCAAAATACTACCTTTTTGGGCGTTTAACGCCCAGCCAGGTACCTTGGCTAGTGTTTAAACGCCAGTTTTCCTTCTTCACTGGGTGTTTTGAACGCCCAGCTTTTTCTCTGTAATTCCTCTGCTGTATGTTCTAAATCTTCAATTCTCTGTATTATTGACTTGAAAAGACATAATTTTTAAATTTTTTTTTGAATTTTTAATGATGAGAAATAATCAAATGAAACTAATCATGGAAAATCAAGATCAAAACAAATAATGCATGCAAGACACCAAACTTATATATTTTCATATTAGAGACACAAAAAAATTGAGAATGCATATGAAAAACAATAAAACACATAAGACAAGAGAATTTAAAGATCAGAGCAAAGAAATCATCAAGAATAAGTTGAAGATTAATGAAGAACATAATGCATATATTCAAAAATTGCAAGAAATTAAATAAAACATGCAGGACACCAAACTTAAAAATTGACACTGGACTCAAACAGGAAAAATAGATTATTTTTGGTTTTATGATTTTATAAAATTTTTTGTAATTTTTCAAAAATTATTTGGAAAAGAAAATAAAGATTTCAAAATTCTTAATAAGAATTCCAGGAATCATGCAATGTTAGTCTAAAGCTTCAGTCTAAAAAGATTAGACATGGCTAGCCAAGCTTCAGGAGGACATTACATACAACAGCCAAATTGATGAGAATCAATTAGCTTTTGTGATGATAAAAACATCATCTGAAACTCTAAAATTCATTCTTAAAAATTCTGAAGAATAAAAATAAAATAAAGTTACCTAATCTAAGCAACAAGATGAACCGTCAGTTGTCCAAACTCGAACAATCCCTGGTAACGGCGCCAAAAACTTGGTGCACGAAATTGTGATCATCAATGGCGCCAACAACTTGGTACGCATAATTGTAATCTCAACTCTTTGTCACAACTTCGCACAACTAACCAGCAAGTGCACTGGGTCGTCCAAGTAATAAACCTTACGTGAGTAAGGGTCGATCCCACGGAGATTGTCGGCTTGAAGCAAGCTATGGTCATCTTGTAAATCTCAGTCAGGCGGATTCAAATGGTTATGGAGAATTGATAATTAAAAGATGAATAAAATATAAAATAAGATAGAGATACTTATGTAATTCATTGGTGAGAATTTCAGTTAAGCGTATGAAGATGCTTTGTTCCTCCTGAACTTCTGCTTTCCTATTGTCTTCATCCAATCATTCATACTCCTTTCCATGGTAAGCTGTATGTTGGGTTTCACCGTTGTCAATGGTTACCTCCCATCCTCTCAGTAAAAATGGTCCAAATGTGCTGTCACCGCACGGCTAATCATCTGTCGGTTCTCGATCATGTTGGAATAGGATCCATTGATCCTTTTACGTCTGTCATTACGCCCAACACTCGCGAGTTTGAAGCTCGTCATAGTCATCCCTTCCCAGATCCTACTCGGAATACCACAAACAAGGTTTAGACTTTTCGGATCTCAGGAATGGCCGCCAATAGTTCTAGCCTATACCACGAAGGTTCTAATCTGAGATTAGAAACCCAAGAGATACACATTCAAGCTTGTTTGCATGTAGAACGGAAGTGGTTGTCAGGCACGTGTTCATAGGTGAGAATGGTGATGAGTGTCACATAATCATTACATTCATCATGTTCTTGAGTGTGAATGAATATCTTGGAGAAGAAATAGGATTAAATTGAATAGAAAAACAATAGTACTTTGCATTTATTCATGAGGAACAGCAGAGCTCCACACCTTAATCTATGGTGTGTAGAAACTCCACCGTTGAAAATACATAAGAACAAAAGGTCCAGGCATGGCCGAATGGCCAGCCTTCCAAAAAGGGTTCAATCATCAAAACATGATTAAAAGATGAAAAAAGGATGATTAAAGGATGAAAATACCATAGCAAAAGGTCCTATTTATAGGGAACTAGTAACCTAGGATTTACAAAAATGAGTAAATGATGCAGAAATCCACTTCCGGGCCCACTTGGTGTGTGCTTGGGCTGAGCATTGAAGCTTTCATGTGTAGAGACTTTTCTTGGAGTTAAACGCCAGCTTTTGTGCCAGTTTGGGCGTTTAACTCTAGCTTTTATTCCAGTTCTGGCGTTTTGACGCAGAATTTTTATGCTGACTTGGAACGCCAGTTTGGGCCATAAAATCTCAAGCAAAGTATGGACTATTATATATTGCTGGAAAGCCCATAATGTCTACTTTATAACGAAATTAAGAGCACGCCAATTGGGCTTTTGTAGCTCCAGAAAATCCACTTTGAGTGCAGGGAGGTCAGAATCCAACAGCATCTGCAGTCCTTTTTCAGCCTCTAAATAAGATTTTTGCTCAGGTCCCTCAATTTCAGCCAGAAAATATCTAAAATCACAGAAAAACACGCAAACTCATAGTGAAGTCAAAAAATGTTATTTTTATTTAAAAACTAATAAAAATATAATAAAAAGTAACTAAAATATACTAAAAACATACTAAAAACACTGCCAAAAAGCGTATAAATTATCCACTCATGAGTAGGAATGGTGGAACGGGAAGTTATATCAAGGTTGCCAGTGTCCGCTGGAAGCTTGAGATATTTCCCGGTTGGGACGACGTAGCCCTCTAACGGAATAATTGCTTTCCGATCCTTAGTCTCTCGGGGAACACTAGCAGCAGCAACTAACTCCGTCACCAAGGCAGGAAAGGTAGGTTACCCTTGGCATGAACACAACCCATGGCTTGGTGGATGAGGCGAGCGATGTTGACCAGCCGCTCTGTGAGTATCCACCACACTAGCAAGGCTAGGTCCGCAGTGATCAACGTCTCATGAGTGTTGGGAAACACGTAATGAGACAAGATCTAGGTCCATGCTCGAGCCTCTACGGTGAGAAAGCATGGAAGAATGCCCTTAGGTCGGGGCCTGAGTCTCCCTCGGGTCCAAAATGACTCTGGTTCGGCAATGACTCAGCGGATAGCATCCCAGTCAAGAACAAATTCAAAGTTATCGTGCTGGCGTAGGACCTCTTAGTAACCATCTACCTCATCCGCCACTGGCAAGACTCTAAGTACTTCTTGAATAGATTTTTTCGAGACCAGGACTTGCTTTCGGTGCACAAAAATAGTTTGAAGAGAGGAGAGTGCTAATTGGTGTAAAACTCCACCACCCAAGAGAGATTGGCCTCTTGTGGTCTTCGCATGAGAAATCCCCATCCTCGCCGCTCGATGCGAGGTATGACAACTTGAACTATATGCTCCAGAGGGGTAAGAAGAGGTTTCGAATGATAATTCCTTACAATCATGATGGGGAACATAAGTTCACAATAGCGGTTGGGAAACCTAGTGGGATCCCTCGCAGGGTTGTCCTTCTCATGGGCATCAATATTAATGATGCTTCGTGCTTTCTTGGAGAAAGACTTAGCTTTGGGCGCATGGGGCACCTTGGCGGTGGTTCTTTGAGGTGCCCTTTTGGTAGGCGGCTTCTTCGATGCCTTTTCCTTATCCCTTTTAATGGCCATCTGAAAAAGGGGAGGAAAAGTGAAGACATTAAACTCAAAGAAACAACACTTGGAGTAGAACATGCAAGTGAGACAAACACCACAAAAGAATAGGTGTCTTGAAAACAAGACAGCTGCAACATGCAAGCAAGACAACAATTGAAACATGGGGCAATGCACTAGCATGGGATGCAAGAGCGAGATAAGCATGCAAGTAGAAGGCATGAGAGGAATGGGCTCAAGCATCCATAATAATACAGAGTAGCATATGCAAGAAGGGATCAAGCACAAGAAAGTCATACACCTAGTCCAATTCCATGACAATGAGGCATACAAATGAAGTAAAGTGGAATTAGAGAAAGTGGAACTAATAGTCTTGCAATATGCCACAAAAAAGCAAGTCTTAGGTAATGAGCATGTGAATGGGAAATATGAAGAACAATAGGCTCACACACATAAAGACAAGCAAGTGTAATGAGAAAGGGGCACCAAGTTGAAAGCATAGTGTCAAATTTGAAACAAGAACCCATTGGTGCCTTTCATCGAACACTTGGTGTGCAACCCTCAAACAATAAGTAAGTGAAGGAAATTTAGCAATATAGCACCTCCAAAATGCAGTACCAAGCATCAAATAACACCACATATCACAAAGAGGTCAAAACATATCAAAATATCCCAACAACACAAGAGGTAAATTCAATCTCAAACAACTGCATCAAAGTCTTGCAAATTTTCATGACAGGATTCAATCTTCTCTGAGCTTGAATGTAGAAGAACCCTCCTCTCGGGAATGGCATTGTTTCCATCAGCTCTCCCATGGTTATGAACTTCTCTTTCCATGTTGAGATCTAGAGCTTCCTCAAAATTGTCCTCAGATTCTCCTTCAGATTCTTCTTCTTCCAGTACTCTCTTCCCTCTTGCTTCCCTTCTAAGTCTATGAAGGGTCCTCTCTGGTTCGGTATATGGAGGAGTTGATGTCTCTCCTCTCCTACCTGTCATACAAGAACACAGCACAGGCAACAAACAAGTAAAATACTCTTGGTTAATGGAAGAGTATGGTTAGAGCAGTTGGGGAATTAATTCAAATAGTTAGTGAGTCAGTGAGTTAGTTGCTTGAATTTAAAGGCATAAAGAAAGAAAGCATGTAACAGAGTGCAGAAATTAAAATTCAACAAATAACTTGAACTGAATTAACAAAGCAAAAAAAAATGCTCAATCTAGTTAACTTCCAATTGGAGAATTGTCAATCGAAAACCAATCACCGGCAACGGCGCCATAAACTTGATGCGTATCCAAACAACTGCATCAAAGTCTTGCAAATTTTCATGAGAATCTTCCATTCATAGCATTCAAGTAATATAACTAAAAACTCATGGAATTTGCATCAAAATCATACTGTTTGGATGGTTCATTGCTTTGTTATTCACTTAACCATTCTTGGTTACTTTAAGCTCAAGAAAATGCATAAAACAACTAAAACTAACAGAAAAATGCTAGTGAAACTAGCCTAAGATGCCTTGGCATCAGAATGAAAACAATGGAATGCAACTAAGGAAAGAAAATTTTAAATAAAAAGAAGAGAAGAAGAAGTAGTAGAAAACCTTGAGTAGGGAGAGAGGGCAAGGTGTAGTGCAAGTGGAGAGAAGAGAAAAGAAACAAAAACAAGAGAGAATGTGGGGCCGCCAGAGGTGGCGGTTGGCGGAGGGTGGCGCCACCGGTGGTAGTGGTGGAGGAAAGGTGATAGGAAGGGGTGAAGAAGAAAGAAAGAAGGAAGGAATGAAAGAAGAAAATGGAAGAGGGAAAACCCAAACAAGGCGCGTTGCATCATAAGTGGCGTCGTGGAAACGACCCGTGCGCGCCATATGCGCATACGCGCGGATGGGCGAAAAGGAAAAAGGGGGCGTGAACGCCACCCACGCGTATGCATGGGTTGGTAGACAGGTAAGGGACACGCACGTGTGGAGGCAGTTGTGCGTTTCGCGCAGTGCTCGCGCGATGCACGCGCAATTCTCGGGTTTCATGTACCAGTGGTGGCATGCAAGGCAACCGATGCATACGCGTCATGGGCGCACGCGCGTGGACGGGCATGGAGTACTGGTGATGCGTGAGCGTGCCTCACGCATAGGCGTGGGTGGGAATTCCGCGTTTTATGCAGTGTTCGCGTGATGTTCGCGCAACTCTCGGGAAAATGTACCAAGAGTGGCACACAGAGCGACCGACGCATACGCGTCACATGCACGCACGCGTGGATAGACATGGGGGAGAGACGACGCATGAGCGTGCCTCACGCATACGCGTGGGAGGCAGTCACGCATTTCGCGCAGTACTCGCGATATATTCACGCAACTCTCGGGAAAATGTACCAAGAGTTGCAAAAGCGCAATCGACGCGCCCGCATCCTGCACGCTTAAGCGTGGACCCCCTTTTTTTCATACACATGAGGAGAGCCAATTTATGCACAAAATTGGTAGTGATGCATGCTAAAGGGGTCAAAATCATAAAATATCTCATGTAGCACTCAACCTTAAGCATTTCCTCAACATCTCAATTCAATCAAACCATTATCAATGGACTCCTCATGAGCAATTTAGCACAAAAATCAAGCAAAAAGCAATTATACTATGAAAAACTCACAAGTCAAGCAATTACAAAAGTCACAAAGATGCAAAAAATGGCTATATGTAAGAAACTATATACAAAGGAAGATCATACCATGGTGGGGTGTATCCCACCTAGTACTTTTGTTTAACGTCCTTAAGTTGGATGGTCGTGAGCTCAAATCTCCTCGCCTTCGGGTGCATCCTCTAGAAGGAACACCTCAACGTCTTTGTTGCTTTTCATCTTCTCTCCATGGTATAGCTTTAGACGGTGACTATTAACTTTGAAGATGTTGGGGCTTGAAAGGTGTCTTAGGTGGTAGACTCCATATGGTTCCATTTTCTCCACTCTATAAGGGCCTTCCCACCTAGACCTAAACTTTTCGGGCATCAACCTCAACCTAGAGTTATAGAGGAGAACTAACTCTCCCGCTCTAAACTCTCTTCTTCTAATGTTTCTATCGTGCACCGCTTTCATCTTCTCCTTGTACAGCCTAGAATTCTCGTAGGCTTCCAATCGAAGGTTCTCAAGCTCCACTAACTGTAACTTCCTTTCGACTCCAACCCTAAATCCGGTGTTGCATTCTTTTACGGTCCAATACGCTTTACGTTCTATCTCCACCGGGAGATGGCAAGCCTTCTCATATACCAACCGGAACGGGCTCATACCAATCGGCGTCTTGTAAGCCGTCCGGTAGGCCCAAAGCGCATCCACAAGCTTAGTACTCCAATACTTCCTATAAGGCTTCACAACCTTTTCCAATACGCGCTTGATTTCCCGATTGAAGACTTTGGCTTGGCCATTTGTTTGGGGGGTGGTATGCCGTGGCCACTTTATGGATGATGCCATACTTCTTCATTAGCCCTGCCATTCTTTTATTACAAAAGTGTGAGCATTGATCACTCACGATTGCTCATGGTGATCCAAAGCGGCAAATGATGTTATTCCGGACAAAAGAAATCACTACATTAGCATCATCAGTCCTAGTGGGGATTGCCTCCACCCACTTGGAAACATAGTCGACGGCTAGAAGAATATACATGAAACCATTAGAATTTGGAAAAGGCCCCATAAAGTCAATACCCCAAACATAAAAAATTTTGCAAAACAACATTGTTTGTTGGGACATCTCATTCTTTTCAGAAATATTTCCAAACCTCAGGCATTGTGGACAAGAGCTACAAAAGAGAGATGCATCTTTGAAAACTTTAGGCCACCAAAAGCCACAATCCAAGACATTCTGAGCCGTCCTTTGAGGACCAAAATGGCCACCACTCTCGGAAGAGTGGCAAGCCTAGTACACGAAATTGTGATCACACTTTTCACAACTCCGCACAACTAACCAGCAAGTGCACTAGGTCGTCCAAGTAATACCTTACGTGAGTAAGGGTCGATCCCACGGAGATTGCCGGCTTGAAGCAAGCTAGGGTTATCTTGTAAATCTTAGTTAAGATATTAATGATAAAAATGGTTTTGTTTATGAAAGGTAAATAACATGAAATAAATGGTACTTGTGATTCAGTAATGAGGAACAGGCTGAGGTTCCGGAGATGCTCTGTCGTCTAAATCTCTACATTTCTACTGTCTTTTTCTCTGAACACGCATGGCTTCCTTCAATGGCATGCTGTATGATCCTCTCAGATGCAAAATACTAGGCACGGTCTCTGCACGGCTAATCAACTGTCGAATTTCTCGTCTCGGATGAAAAATACCAGGTACAGCTACCGCACGGCTAATCATCTGTCGGTTCTCACTAGCATCGGAATAGGATCTCTTTATCCTTTTGCAGACTGTCACTGCGCCCAACATTCGTGAGTTTGAAGCTCGTCACATTCATCTCCTCCCAGATCCTACTCAGAATACCACAGACAAGGTTTAGACTTTCCGGATCCCAGGAATGCTGCCAATTGGTTCTAGCCTATACCACGAAGGTTCTAATCTCACAGACTCGGTCCGTGGATCAGAGACCCAAGAGATACGCACTCAAGCTGTCGCCCAATGACTACGTTGAGCTCAGATAGAATGGGAGTGATTGTCAGGCATGCATTCATAAATGTGAGAATAATGATGAGTGTCACGGATCATCATCTTCTCCAGATTGAAGTACGAGTGAGTATCTTAGAATAGAATTAAGCGTGATTGAATAGAAAACAGTAGTAATTGCATTAATCCATTGAAACACAGCAGAGCTCCTCACCCCCACCTATGGGGGTTAGAGACTCATGCCGTAGAGGATACAATATCAATTGTAAAATGTCATGAGTTGCAAAATGAATCTTTAAAAGTAGTTTTTATACTAACTAGTAACTTAGGTTTACAGAAAATGAGTAACTAAGTGCAGATAGTGCAGAAATCCACTTCCGAGACCCACTTGGTGAGTGTTTGGGCTGAGCTTTCAAGCTTTCACGTGCATATGCCTAAAGTAGGTGTTAAACGCCACCCTGGGTGCCAAAATGGGCGTTTAACGCCAAGAAAAGTGCCATTTCTGGCGTTTTACGCCAAAAAGTTTTTGGCTGGCTTTTAACGCCAGTTTGGGCCATGAAATCTTGAGCAAAGTATAGACTATTATATATTTCTGGAAAGCCCAAGATGTCTACTTTCCAACGCAATTGAGAGGTCACAAATTGGGCTTCTAAGGCTCCAGAAAATCCATTTCGAGTGCAGGAGGGTCAGAATCCAACAGCATCTGCAGTCCTTTCTCAGCCTCTGAATCAGATTTTTGCTCAGGTCTCTCAATTTCAGCCAAAAAATACCTAAAATTATAGAAAAATACACAAACTCATAGTAGAGTCCAGAAATGTGATTTTTGAATGAAAACTAATAAAAATATAATAAAAATTAACTAAAATATACTAAAACTACCTAAAAACAATGCCAAAAAGGGTATAAATTATCCGCTCATGACAACACCAAATTTAAATTGTTGCTTGTCCCCAAGCAACTAAAAACAAAATAGGATAAAAAGAAGAGAAAATACAATAAATTCCAAATATCAATGAAGCTTAGTTCCAATTAGATGAGCGAGACTAATAGCTTTTTGCTTCTGAACAGTTTTGGCATCTCACTTTATCCTTTGAAGTTCAGAATGATTGGCATCCATAGGAACTCAGAATTCAGATAGTGTTATTGATTCTCCTAGTTCAGTATGTTGATTCTTGAACACAGCTACTTTATGAGTCTTGGCCGTGACCCTAAGCATTTTGTTTTCCAGTATTCCCACCGGATACATAATTGCCACAGACAGATAACTGGGTGAACCTTTTCAGATTGTGACTCAGCTTTGCTAGAGTCCCCAGTTAGAGGTGCCCAGAGCTCTTAAGGACTCTTTTTGCTTTGGACCACGACTTTAACCGCTCAGTCTCAAGCTTTTCACTTGACACCTTCACGCCATAAGCACATGGTTAGGGATAGCTTGGTTTAGCCGCTTAGGCCAGGATTTTATTCCTTTGGGCCCTCCTATCCATTAATGCTCAAAGCCTTGGATCCTGTTTACCTTTGTCTTTTAGTTTAAAGGGTTTTTGGCTTTTTTTTAAGCTTTTGTTTTTCACTGATTTTTCTTGCTTCAAGAATCAATTTTATGATTTTTCAGATTATCAACAACATTTCTCCTTTTTTCATTATTCTTTCAAGAGCCAACAATTTTAACATTCATAAACTTCACTATAAAAAATATGCACTATTCAAGCATTCAATCAGAAAACAAAAAGTATTGCCACCACATCAAAATAATTAGATTATTTTCAAGATAGAATTCGAAATTCATGTGCTTCTTGTTCTTTTACAATTAAAAATAGTTTTTTTTATTTAAGAAATGTGAGGGATTCATGGAATAATTCATAGCTTTATGACATAGACTCTAAAATTTAATGATCATGTAATAAAAATAACACATAAAATAAACATAAAAGCAGACAAATAATAATAAAAGAATGGGAATTAAAGACATAAAATAAATGACTCTAATACTAACGCTCATGTAACTCTTAGAATAGGTTTCTAATAATAAAAGTTATCACAGAGTTAGGACTCAACAACCTTGATTTTGAGGGGTAGGTGCTCCTTCAATCTGTGGGACGTTCAACTCTTCAAAGGATAGCTTCTGACGCTTTAGCTCCTGTATCTTGCGCCCTTGTTTCTCTTGTTCTATGAGCATTTTGCAGAGCATGCTATTTTGATTCTGCTGCTCTTCTTTGAGTTAATTCATAGCTTCTTGCAGCTTGGTGACAGATGCTTCTAAGCGGGCCCAATAGTCAAATTAAGAAATTTCTGGGAGGAGCTCATGCGCCTTTCTCTTGATGAGGTTATCTTGAATTTGAGGTCCATCCATCACTTTTTTGGTGATTGGGCGTTCAACTGTGATATATTCATCCACACCTATCTGTACCCCCGCATCTTTGCATAACAGACTAATCAAGCTTGGGTAGGCCAATTTGGCCTCAGTGGATTCCTTGTTTGCAAACATCCAAATTTCAACAGGGATCAGTTGATGAATCTCTACCTCCTTCCCCAGCATAATACAGTGAATCATCACTACCCTCTTGACAGTGACTTCAGATCGGTTACTGGTTGGAGGTATAGAACGCCCAATGAAATCTAGCCAACCTCTAGCAACTGGTTTGAGATCTCCTCTCTTTAACTGGTTTGGGACACCTTTTGAATTGGTAATCTACTTGGTTCCAGGGAGGCATATGTCCTCTAGAACTTGATCTAGCCTTTTATCCTTGGCCATTCTCCTATTAAAGGACTCTGGATCATCTTATAGTTGAGGAAGTTTGAGAACTTCTCTCACTTTGTCAAAATAGAAGTAAATAATCTTCCCTTTGACCATAGTCCGAAAGGAGTAGAAAGCGGTTCCCTCTAATCTTTGCTTTTCTGTCATCTATAAATTTGCATAGAATTCCTGGACCATGTTTCTTCCAACATGTATCTCAAGATTAGCCAGGACTTCCCAGCCCCTGTTTTGAATCTGCTCTTGGAACTCTGGGTATTCATCTTCTTTCAGATTGAACCTAACTTTCGGGATCACTGATCTTCTACACACAATTTTGAAATAATGGTCTGCATGTTCTTTGGTGCAGAAGTTCTCATGCATCCAACGTGGTTTTGGATTGCTTTCTTTCTTGTCTCTTGAAGCGGTTTGTCTTCCTTTGGGTGCCATAAGATTGGTTTGTTTTAACTTAGGGATCACAGAAATCACACCAAACTTAGATATTTGCTTTCCCTCAAGCAAAATAAAAAGAAAGAAGATGAATAGATGGAGAGAAGAATTCGAATGATGGAGTAAAGGGGATGGCCGAATGTATAAATAAAGGAGAGGGAGGGAATGGGTTTGAATTTTTAGAAAAAGATATGATTTAAAAGATATGATTGATAAAAGATAAACATGATATGAAAAAGAGAAGATTGTTTTCAAAACTTAAGACATATGAAAAAGATATGAGAAAGTTAAATCTGAGTTTTTGTTTATGCATTTAAGAAATAAAAGATAATATGAATGAATTAAAAAGATTTGAAAAGAAATTGGAAAAATGAATGAGTTTTTGAAAAAAAATTGAAAAGAATTAAAAGAGAATTAAAAAGAATTTATAAGATTATGAATTTTTGTTAATGGAAATTAAAAATTGAATGTTTGTAATGTTTGGATGTAGAAAATTTTGAATTAAAACATGAAAATTTGAAAAAAATTGAATTGGAAACGAAATTACCTCTCCCCTAGGTGTTCTGGCATTAAACGCCCAGAATGATACCCATTCTGGCGTTTAACGCCCATCTGGTGGCCATTTTGGGCGTTTAACGCCCAGCCAGGTACCCTGGCTGGCGTTAAACGCCAGAAATCCTTCTTTACTAGGCATTTTTCTGAACACCCAGAATGCTGCCATTTCTGGCGTTAAACGCCTAGAATGCTGCCCATTCTGGCGTTTAACGCCTAGAATGATACCTTTACTGGCGTTAAACGCCCAGAATGATAGACATTTTGGCGTTTAACGCCCAGAATGATAGACATTCTGGCATTTAACGCCCAAATTGCCTCTTTACTGGCGTTTTGACGCTAGTGAGCTCCTTTTCTCTGTGATTTCTCTATTTTATGTCTTGAACCTTCATTTTCTTGGCTTATTCACTGAAAAGCATTAATAAACATGAGCAACAAAATTAAATGGACTTATATAATTGTTATAAACATCTAAATTTTGATAATGGCTGGGTTACCTCCCAGTAAGCGCTTCTTTACTGTCTTTAGCTGGACTTTACTGAGCTTTTTAATTTAGTCTCAGTTTTGAGCATTCTTGCTCAACATTGCCTTCAAGATAATGTTTGATTCTCTGTCCATTAACAATGAATCTTTTTTTAGAATCAATATCTTGAAGCTCCACATACCCATATGGTGACACACTTGTAATCACATATGGTCCCCTCTACTGGGATTTCAATTTCCTAGGGAACAATCTGAGCCTAGAGTTAAACAGTAGGACCTTCTGTCCTGTCTCAAAGACTCTAGATGATAGCCTTTTGTCATGCAATCTTTTTGCTTTCTATTTATAAATTTTAGCATTTTTGAAAGCATTGAGTCTGAACACTTCCAGCTCATTCAACCGGAGTAATCTTTTCTCGCCAGCTACCTTAGCATCAAGGTTTAGGAACTTGGTTGCCCAGTAGGCCTTGTGTTCAAATTCTACTGGCAGATGACAGGCTTTTCCATACACAAGCTGGTATGGAGAGATCCCTATAGGTGTCTTGAACGCGGTTCTGTATGCCTACAGAGCATCATCCAGACTTCTTGCCCAATCCCTTCTACGGGTACTTACAGTCCGTTCCAAGATTCATTTTAGTTCTCTATTTGAGACTTCAGGCTGCCCATTTGTCTGTGGATGATATGGAGTTGCCACTTTATGGTTAATTCCATATCGGACCAGAGCAGAGTCAAGTTGTTTATTGCAGAAATGAGTGCCTCTATCACTGATCAGTATCCTAGGGACACCGAACCTGCTGAAGATATGCTTCTAGAGGAATTTCATCACTGTCTTAGTATCATTAGTGGGTGTTGTAATTGCCTCTACCCATTTAGATATATAGTCTACTGCTACCAGAATATAAGTGTTTGAATATGATGGTGGGAAAGGCCCCATGAAGTCAATACCCCATACATCAAACAACTCAATCTCTAAGATCCCTTGCTGAGGCATGGCATAATCGTGAGGCAGATTACCAACTCTCTGGCAACTGTCATGATGCCAAGGCATCTTAGGCTAGTTTCACTAGCATTTTTCTGTTAGTTTTAGTTGTTTTATGCATTTTCTTGAGCTTAAAGTAACCAAGAATGGTTAAATGAATAACAAAGCAATGAACCATCCAAACAGCTTAAACTGGAGCTTAAACGTGTTCGACCAAGTTTTCTCCTCCAGGGTTGCTTTTTCCATTTCCACGTTTAAGCTCCAGTTTGACCTTAAACTGGAGCTTAAACGTGTGACACCTCCAGGGCTACCTTTCTCCTCTTCCACGTTTAAGCTCCAGTTTAACCTTAAACTAGAGCTTAAACGTGTTCGACCTCCAGGGCTACCTTTCTCCTCTTCCACGTTTAAGCTCCAGTTTAACCTTAAACTGGAGCTTAAACGTGTTCGACCTCCAGGGCTGCCTTTCCTATCTCCACGTTTAAGCTTCAGTTTAACCTTAAACTGAAGCTTAAATGTGTTCGACTATGTTCGACCTCCAGGGCTGCCTTCTTCCATTTCCACGTTTAAGCTTCAGTTTAACCTTAAACTGAAGCTTAAACGTGCTTCCACAAAAGGCATCACTGGAAGTGTCTGGCGTTTAAGCTGCAGTTTAAGCTTAAACTGCAACTTAAACGCCACTATTGGAAAAGGTTTCTGGGCCAAAAATATTGCAGTTTAAGTTAGCTTTTGAGCACAAACATTAACTTAAACTTACTCTGGTATGAAACCCAATTGAATATCATGGTTTATGGGATTGGGCCTGAAGGATTGATGAGTCTGGAATTTCAATTTGTTGAGTCATGTGTCATTACTTGATTATCACTAAGTTGGCTCAATGAATGTTACAGAATGTGGATCAGCAGCCTCATCAAGATTATGGATCATAAACCCAAAGCAAAAGGAAGGCAGGGAGAGGCCTCAAAGCCCAAGAAACACAACAGAAGCTCAATATAGAAAGTGTATAAATAGGATAGAATTTAAGTGATGACGGACTTTTACCTTTCATTTGGCTAGTTTTCATACCTTTGTAATTGAATTCAGAGCTATGACTCACATGGGATTCGACCTCACTCTATTGTGAGTTTTTACTTGACGATAACCGGTGCACTTGCCAGAAGGAATTTTGCCGATCGTGCAATTTCCTAAATCGTGGCATAACTAGTTTATGCGCATCATGTCACAGTTACGTACGAACTCTCGAGAGTCTCTATAAAGAGTAGGCTAGTAGAAGCCACATTGGAGAACTTTTGTGGCTGTTCGCTCACCTCCAAAATGTCCTCCATATTGTGATCCATGGCAATGCCATAGAATCTTCTGTGCCTCTTCTCTAGGCACACATCTATGGATTACCCAGTCTGTACACCTTTTAAAGAAGTATGGTTCATCCCACATGTAGTACTTTGCATCAGAAACCAATTTTTTTGTTTGCTGCTTACTATACTCTTTGGGTATGAATCTCACAGCTTTATAGTTTGCAATGTCTGCAAACCACGGTACTTCCTAAATGGCAAAGAGTTGCTCATCTGGAAAGGTTTCAGAGATCTCAGTAGGAGGGAGGGACGCTCCTGCTACTGGTTCTATCCGGGACAGGTGATCGGCTACTTGGTTTTCTGTCCCTTTTCTGTCTCTGATTTCTATATTAAACTCTTGCAGAAGCAACACCCATCTTATGAGTCTGGGTTTTGAATCCTACTTAGTGAATAGATATTTTAGAGCAGCATGGTCAGTATACACAATTACTTTTGATCCTACTAAATAAGATCTAAACTTGTCAATGGCATAAACCACTGCAAGCATCTCCTTTTCTGTGGTTGTGTAATTCTTCTACGCGTCATTCAAAACACGGCTAGCATAGTAAATGACGTGCAGAAGGCTTGTTATGCCTCTGTCCCAATACTGCACCAATGGCATGGTCACTGGCATCACACATTAGTTCGAATGGTAATGTCCAGTCTGGTGTAGAAATGAATGGTGTTGTGACCAGCTTAGCTTTCAGAGTTTCAAACACCTACAGACACTCTGTGTCAAAGATAAATGGCGTGTCAGCAGCTAGCAGATTGCTCAGAGGTTTTGCAATTTTTGAAAAATCCTTTATAATCCTCCTATAAAATCCTGCATGCCCCAGAAAGCTTCTGATTGCCTTAACGTTGGCAGGTGGTGGTAATTTTTCAATTACCACTGCCTTAGCTTGATCCACCTCTATTCCCTTGTTTGAAGTTTTGTGCCCAAGGACAATTCCTTCAGCCACTATAAAGTGACATTTTCCCAGTTTAAAACCAGGTTAGTCTCTTGGCACCTTTTCAGAACAAGTGCTAGATGGTCAAGACAGGAGCTGAATGAGTCTCCGAATACTGAGAAGTCATCCATAAAGACTTCCAGAAATTTCTCTACCATATCAGAGAAGATAGAGAGCATGCACCTCTGAAAGGTTGCAGGTGCATTGCATAGACCAAATGGCATCCTTCTGTAGGCAAATACTCCAGAAGGACATGTGAATGCTGTTTTCTCTTGGTCCTGAAGATCTATTGCAATTTGGTTGTAACCTGAGTAGCCATCCAAAAAGCAGTAATATTCATGACCTGCTAGTCTCTCTGGCATCTGGTCTATGAATGGTAAAGGAAAATGATCCTTTCTGGTGGCTGTATTGAGTCTTCTATAGTCAATACACATACGCCACCCTGTAACTGTTCTTGTAGGAACCAGTTCATTCTTTTCATTATGAAATACTGTCATGCCTCCCTTCTTAGGGACAACTTGGACAGGGCTCACCCAGGGGCTATCAGAAATAGGATAAATAATCCGAGCCTCTAGTAACTTAATGACCTCTTTCTGCACCACCTCCTTCGTGGCTGGATTCAGCCGCCTCTGTGGTTAAACCACTAGCTTAGCATCATCCTCTAATAGGATCTTGTGCATGCATCTGGCTGGGCTGATGCCCTCAAGATCACTTATGGACCACCCAAGAGCTGTCTTGTGTGTCCTCAGCACCTGAATTAATGCTTTCTCTTCCTGTGGCTCTAAGGTAGAGCTTATGATCACAGGAAAAGTGTCAACTTCTCCCAGAAATACATATTTTAGGGATGGTGGTAGTGGTTTGAGCTCAGCTTTAGGAGGCTTCTCCTCTTTCTGAGGAGTTTTCAGAGGTTCTTCTATTTTCTCTGGTTCCTCCATATCAGGCTGAGCATCTTTAAAAATGTCCTCTAGCTTTGATTCAAGACTCTCAGTCATATTGACCTCTTCCACCAGGGAGTCAATAATATCAGCCCTCATGCAGTCTTTTGATGTGTCTAGATGCTGCATAGCTTTGACAGCATTCAACTTAAACTCATCCTTATTGACTCTCAGGGTTATCTCCCCTTTTTGGATGTCAATGAGGGTTCGTCCAGTTGCTAGGAATGGTCTTCCTAGAATGAGAATCGCACTCTTGTGCTCCTCCATTTCCAGCACTACAAAGTTAGTGGGAAAGGCGAATGGCCCAACCTTGACAATCATGTCCTCAATTACGCCTGATGGGATTTTAATGGAGCCATCAGCAAGTTGGAGGCATATCCGGGTTGGTTTAACTTCATCAACCAAACCAAGCTTTTTTATAGTGGATGCAGGTATTAGGTTGATACTTGCCCCAAGATCACATAGAGCTGTCATGGTATCTGTTCATACCTTGGGTCGAGCTGTTCGACCTAGGATGTTTAGCGACAAGGCGACTGACCTCTTCAGGTCAGACTATCCGACCTCTTCTCAAAGAGCTCAGCCAAATCCCCAAGAAAGCCCAAAAAGGGTCCAAATGGAGGAACACGACCCAAATCCAAAGGCAGCACAAGCCTATAGAGATAAGGGCGGTTTCCTTGAAGATAAGATGACCTCACTCAAAGATAAGATAAAGATAAGATAAGATAACTAACTTATCTTATCTAAAGAAGGTCACTCTACACCATTATAAATACACTGGAGTACCCAGGTATAACTCATATTGTGATTCTACTAAAAACCTGCTTAATACCCTTGCTAACTTAAGCATCGGAGTCCCTTGCAGGTACCACCATTCTCCAGTCACAAAGGATCTGCAGCATTACCAGTCCAACAAGTCGGACGCGACTGCTCTGGCCACCACCCACATGCCGGACACATCATCGCCGATCAGTACAGAAGATCTCGTCCGAGATCGACCTACAGTTTCACCGGAACATTGGCGCTGTTGCCGGGGAACCTGGAAGTCATCCCACCACCATGGCGGACGACCATGACAACGACCACGATTCGGATCTAGAAGATAGAACGCCGCACAAGAACGCGGACACTACACCAAAAGATACTCTTCAACCTATCAAAAACAACGATTCACCAAATGTGGGAGCCGTGGAGGCACTTTAAGATCGCTTAAAGCAACTCGAAAAAGAGGTGGAGCATCAACGAGAAGCTGAGAGAAACCTACGAAGGGAAGTTAGGCGACGTCGCGAGTTAGAGGACAAGCTACTAAAACTCGAAGCAGATCTCAAGACCAAGACTACTCGATCCAGTCACGAAAGGACTTCAAACTTCCCGACATGACTTTGTATGATGGCACAGCAGATCCCGGCCATCATCTCAGTAATTTCAGAAGTAGAATGTACCTCACCGATGCCTCAGATGCAGTTCGCTACAAAGCCTTCCCGACTACTTTAACAAAGACAACAATTAGATGGTTCGACAATCTACCTCCTAGGTCCATCTCAAGCTTCGATGATTCAGCCAAGAAGTTTCTGGCCAGATTCTCCATCCAAAAAGACAAAGCTAAGCATGCCCCAAGTCTATTAGGAATCAAACAATGAGATCGGGAAAGTCTCCGCAGCTACATGGAAAGATTTAACAAAGCATACAAAGCCTACCAATAGAGGCTTCCATTATGGGTCTCATCAATGACTTGCGAGAGGGACCTTTTAGCCAATCTATATCGAAAAACACCCCACATCTCTGAACAAAGTACAAGAACGAGCAGAAAAGTACATCAACATGGAGAAAAACTCTCGACTAGGAGAGACATCAAAATCCAGATTCACCTACTCCTCCCGAGATAAGGATTAAGAATCCAAAAAGAAAGAAGATCAACATGGGGAAAAAATAAAAAAATACCACAATTACACCCCTCTTCGGGTGTCCCTTGTGGATGTCTACAGAGAAGTTTGCCATACTAAAAAAATACCCCCAGCTCGACCACTCAAAGGCAAAAAAGAAGTAGGAAATCGGACTGAATATTGTGAATACCATTGAATCCGTGGGCATTCCACCAACAAATGCTTTGACTTAAAAAACGTCATAGAAAAACTAGTAAGAGAAGGTAAATTAGGTTCGGTACCTAGCCACCCGAGACGATGAGCAAAGAAAAAGAGGAAGGGACGAAGATGTCGGACGAACTGAGCGATCACCTAGTACACCAGAGAGACACGTCCACATGATACACGGAAGATTTGTGGGAGAAGGAATCTCCAAATCATCTCGCAAAAGATATCTTAAAGAAGTATATCATGTCGAGGGAAAAGAGGAAGCACCTGACATCCCCACAATTACTTTTACCAAAGAGGACGCATCCGGTATCATCTCAGGACACGACGATCCCATGGTCATCACTATTATACTGGCAAACGCAAATCTCCACCGCACACTGGTAGACCAAAGAAGCTCCGCCGACATCTTGTTCAAAACTACCTTCGACAAACTCAGCCTGGAAGAAAAAGAACTCAGAGCATATCCGAACAGCCTGTTCGTACTGGGAGACACTCCAGTTCAGCCACTTGGATACATCTCACTACACACGACCTTCGGAAAAAGGAAACCAATCAAGAACACTCAAGATAGACTACATCGTGGTTGACGTGAGTTTAGCCTACAATGCCTTAATAGGTCGGACAACATTAAATCAGCTCAGCGCAGTAGTCTCGACCCCACATCATGCATGAAGTTCCCAACTACAGAAGGGATAGCTACAATAAAAGCAGACCAGAAGACAGCGCGCCGCTGTTACAATGAAAGTCTAAACCTCAGAGGCAGAGGAGAAAAATTCCACACCATCAAACTCGGTGGAGTTTAGAGGTGGGAAGAACTCCGCCCACAACCCGAAGGCGAAGTAGAAAAAGTCCAGATCGGAGATATCTCGGACAAAATAACCAATATCAATACAATCCTAAAAAGAGACACCAAAGAATCGCTCGTACAGTTCTTGCGAGATAACGTCGACCTCTTTGCATGGAAGGCTGCAGACATGCTAGGCATAAACCCCAAGTTAATGTGCCACAAGCTAGTAGTCTACCCAGGATCTCAGCCAGTACAACAGAGATGTAGAAAGCTCAGACCAGAGTGATCCCAAGCTGTGGAAGAACAGGTACAAGCTCTACTGGAGGCAGGATTCATAAGAGAAGTCAAGTACCCACTATGGCTAGCTAACGTCGTCTTGGTGAAGAAATCAAATGGGAAGTGGCGGATGTGCGCTGACTACACTGATCTCAACAAAGCCTGCCCAAAAGATCCTTACCCACTCCCAAGTATCGACGCCCTAGTGGATGCCTCCTCCGGATATAAATACCTCTCGTTTATGGACGCATATTCGGGATACAATCAAATCCCGATGTACCCACCCAACCAAGAAAAATTTTCATTCTTAACCCTAAAAGTAAACTACTGATACATTGTCATGCCTTTTGGACTTAAAAACGCAGGAGCTACTTACTAGAGATTAATGAATAAGGTCTTTACGGATCACATCGGAAAAATCATGGAAGTCTATGTGGACGATATGTTAGTAAAGACACAAAGTGAAGAGACGTTACTATCCGACCTCACCCAAGTATTTGACACTATAAGAAGGCCTGGCATGCCACTTAATTCTGCAAAATGCACCTTTGCAGTAGAAGCTGGCAAATTCTTGGGTTATATGCTCACACAAAGAGGAATCGAGGCAAATCCGGATAAATGCCGGGCCATACTCGACAAAAAGAGCCCAACTTGTGTCAAAGAGGTACAACAACTCAATGGAAGGTTGGCAGCCTTGTTCAGATTTCTAGCTAGATCGGTAATAAGATCTCTCCCCTTTTACACCACCCTAAGAAAGGGAAAGGGGCTTGAATGGACATAGAATGCGAGCAGGCCTTCCAAGATTTCAAAAATTTCCTGGGACAACCTCTTATCCTAACTCGGCCACGGGAAGGAGAACCCCTTGTATTATACCTCGCAGTAGGAAGTCGAGCAGTAGCCTCAGCACTGGTCCGAGAAGATGACAGTGGACAACAGCCCATATACTTCATCAACAAAGCACTATAAGGGTCCCAACTGAACTATCAAAAAATAGAAAACTTTGCCTATGCTCTCATACTAACATCTCGATGACTTCGCCTATATTTCCAAGCCCACACTATTAGGGTTCGAACCAACCAACCCATGAAAGGGATTTTATAGAAAACAGACTTAGCAGGCGAAATCTTGCAATGGGCAGTCGAGTTGTCCGAATTCGACCTTCAATACGAAGCTCAGACAGCTATCAAATCGCAATATATGGCTGACTTCATTGCAGAATTTACAGACACCCCGAAAATCCCCACAAGATGGAATCTCTATGTAGACGGTTCCTCAAATAAAATTGGAAGCGGCGCGGGTGTGATAATTGAAAGTGACCAGGAAACTCAAATCAAACTTTTCCTCAAATTCAGGTTCCCTGCCTCAAACAACCAAGCCGAATATGAGCGCTACTAGCTGGTTTGAAGCTGGTTAGGGAGGTTGGAGCTCAAAAGCTTATCATCTTCAGCGATTCACAAGTAATCACTTCACAAATAGCAAGGAGCTACCAAGCCAAGGATCTCACCATGAAAAAGTACTTGGACAAAACCAGGGAATAGCTCAGACAACTCGGAAAATATGAGGTTCGCCACATACCCCGAGAACAGAACGCCTGAGCTGATGCACTCTTAAAACTACCCAGCACAAAACCAGGGGGCAACAATAGAAGCCTCATCCAGGAAATGCTGCAGAACCCGTCAAACTTGGAAGAAGAAAAAGTCCTAGCCATAACAAGTCGGATCAATGATGGATAACCCCCATAATTAACTACCTCAAAACAGAAATACTCCCTACAGATAAGAAGGAGGCAAAGTGGTTAAAAAGGGAGGCACAATACTATACTATCATAAACAATACTCTATACAAAAGAGGGATTTCAATACCATTGTTAAAATGTTCACCGACTCCCAACACAAAGGAAGTTTTAGAAGAAGTACACAGTGGCATCTGTGGCAATCATCTCGGAGCACAGGCACTTGCCAAAAAAGTACTCCGGGCCGGATTCTATTGGCCAACCCTACAAAAAGAAGCCACAGAGTTCGTAAAGACGTGTCCACCATGTCAGAAACATGCCAAATTTCACATCGCCCTGCCAGAGGAGCTCATCAGCGTAACCTCACCCTGGCCATTCACAAAATGGGGACTCGACCTTCTCGGACCCTTCCCTCAGGGATAAGGACAAGTCAAATTTCTCATAGTAGGGGTAGACCACTTCACAAAATGGATCGAGGCAGAACCCCTAGCTAATGCCACTGCTCAAAGAAGTCGAAAATTCTTATATAGAAATATTGTCACAAGGTTTGGGGTTCCATACTCCATAACCATAGACAATGGCACCCAATTCACAGATACAGGCTTCAGAAAGTTAGCGGCCGACTTGAACAGAAAACACCAATTCACCTCCGTAGAACATCCCCAAGCCAATGGACAAGCCGAAGCTGCCAACAAAATCATATTGGCTGGGCTAAAACGGAGATTACAGGACACAAAGGGAGCTTGGGCTGAAGAGCTCCCACAAGTCCTATGGGCATACCGAACAATGCCACATTCCACCACAAAGGAATCACCCTTCCGATTAGCTTATGGAATGGAGGCAATGATCCCAGTGGAGATTGAAGAAGGGTCGCCCAGAGTGATCCACTATAATGAAGAAGCCAACTTCCAACTTCAAAGGGAAGAACTCGACCTACTTCCAGAAATTCGAGAAAGAACTCGGATCAGGGAAGAGGCATTGAAACATCGAATAGCTTCGAGATACAATCAAAAGGTAGTGCTGCGAAGCTTTACAGAAAACAACCTCATCCTAATCCGAAATGATATCGGAACAACTCGACCTGGAGAAGGAAAGCTGGCAGCAAATTAGAAAGGACCCTATCGAGTCATAGAAGTACTTGGAAAGGGCTACTACAGATTGTCCGAACTCGAAGGGCGAGAGCTTTTTAGGTCATGGCATGCAACTTAAGAAGGTACTATAGTTAGGGGTAATAAAGGATCTTAGGATAAGGCGCACTTTTTTTCCTGAAAAGGTTTTTTAATGAGGTGCCAAGCCAAGACCTACAAATTGCCCGACTTAGAGGGATAAAACTCCCACATGTATATATCTGCATTTTCTTTTGAATAAAATTGTTTAGACCTTCTATAAAATCTCAAGGCGCATTAATCTGAAATGCTAAAAATTCATTGCCCGATTATAAAGCTACAGATCGGCAGAAAGTGAAAATCAAATTCACTGCACGATCGCGATAAAGACCAACAAAGATGAAAATCAAATTCATCAAAAGGTCGACCAAACGGGAATTAAACCCAATTTTTACAAAATCGGCAAAGATGAAAACAGAATAATGCTAGAAGTTATCGAAAGTGATCCATAGAAAGGAACTAACGAGGTCTTAAATAAATGGATTGCTAAAAAATAACTTAAAGACTGGCCGATGAAAAGAAGTCGGAACGGTCGAACAAAATAACCAAAGTTATAAAAAGTAAATTCCTGGAAAGAGGTCTGGCCAGCCCTATAAAAGAGGATTACTAAAATAACTTCGAAGGGCCCGACATGATGAAGTCGGCCCAGAACATAAAGTTATAAAAGTAATCCCTGAAAGAGGCCTGAACAAGGTCCAAAAAAGAGGATTACTAAAATAACTTCGAAGGGCCCGACATGATGAAGTCGGCCCATAACATAAAGTTATAAAAGTAATCCCTGAAAGAGACATGAACAAGGTCCAAAAAAGAGGATTACTAAAATAACTTTGAAGGCCCGACATGATGAAGTCGGCCCAGAACATAAAGTTATAAAAGTAATCCCTGATAGAGACCTGAACAAGGTCCAAAAAAGAGGATTACTAAAATAACTTCGAAGGGCCCAACATAATAAAGTCGGCCCAGAACATAAAGTTATAAAAGTAATCCCTGAAAGAGACCTAAACAAGGTCCAAAAAAGAGGATTACGAAAATAACTTCGAAGGGCCCGACATGATGAAGTCGGCCCAGAACATAAAGTTATAAAAGTAATCCCTGAAAGAGACCTGAACAAGGTCCAAAAAAGAGGATTACTAAAATAACATCGAAGGGCCCGACATGATGAAGTCGGCCCAGAACATAAAGTTATAAAAGTAATCCCTGAAAGAGACCTGAACAAGGTCCAAAAAAGAGGATTACTAAAATAAGTTCGAAGGGCCCGACATGATGAAGTCGGCCCAGAACATAAAGTTATAAAAGAAATCCCCGAAAGAGACATGAGCAAGGTCCAAAAAAGAGGATTACTAAAATAACTTCGAAGGGCCCGACATGATGAAGTCGGCCCAGAACATAAAGTTATAAAAGTAATCCCTGAAAGAGACTTGAACAAAGTCCAAAAAAGAGGATTACTAAAATAATTTCGAATGGCCCGACATGATGAAGTCGGCCCAGAACATAAAGTAATAAAAGTAATCCATGAAAGAGACTTGAACAAAGGTCCAAAAAGAGGATTACTAAAATAACTTTGAAGGGCCCGACATGAAGAAGTCGGCCCAGAACATAAAGTTATAAAAGTAATCCCTGAAAGAGACCTGAACAAGGTCCAAAAAAAGGATTACTAAAATAACTTCGAAGGGCCCGATATGATGAAGTCGGCCCAAAACATAAAGTTATAAAAGTAATTCCTGAAAGAGACCTGAACATGGTTCAAAAAAGAGGATTACTAAAATAAGTTCGAAGGGCCCGACATGATGAAGTCGGCCCAGAACATAAAGTAATAAAAGTATTCCCTGAAAGAGACCTGAACAAATGTCCAAAAAGAGGATTACTAGAAATAACTTAGCAGAAACCGACATGATGAAATCGGACTCCCACAAATGTTATAAAAGTAATCCTTTAAAGAGACCTAACAAAGGTCCAAACAAAACAGATTACTAGAAATAACTTCAAACCGAAGTAGGGAAGTCGACATACAAAGTTGGACCCAAAACATCCACAACCTTAAAAGAATCAAGCCACAAGTATGAAAATACAAAAGCAATCACAAGAGGTCGGACAACAAGGCCCCAACACTCCCAAAAGCCTAAAAAGGTACCAGACAGATGCAGACAAACATGTTATGCAAAATACAAGTTATGATAATAACAAACTCAAGAGGCTACCAAAAGTCACCCCCAAGAGCTTGAGAGACTACTTTGTTTTTCAAAATAAAGTTGCTAAATAAGCAACTAAAAGAGTATCAAAAGATCCAGAACCAATACAAAATATAAAAAGTTCAAAGCCCACAAATCGGGCTATATACACAAACATCCAGAATAATCATTAAGGATCTGAAGACTTCTCAACTGCATCAGCACGGGGTGAAAGAGGGCGAGTCTGAAGAGGCACCGCATCCACTGTCCCATCATCCCGGTTCAAGAGTTGGCAATCAAGATTCGAATGACCAACCTCAGATGAAGGATTTGAAGAAGTCGGCGCAACAGAAGTTTTGGCGGCAGGCATAGGAGGAGGTTTGACATCATTATCATCAGGGTCATCAGGGACAATCTTACCATCCTTCACAACGTTGTCCAAGCTGAAGAGGGTAAGGTCAAGCTCGGGTGCAAGAACCCGAACCTGCTCCTTCAGGTTCTCATAAGCAGTAGTTACGCTGCCTACAAGGTGACCCTGGAGTTCGGCATAATCAGCCCGGGCAGACTCCAAATCATCCCTGAGACGCATCATCTCTCTATAGGTCGTGACATAACTCTCCTTGTGCCCCAACACCGTGTCTTCAGCCAACTTCACAGAAGCCACCAAGGCAACAGAACTAGCCTTTTCACCCTCCAACTCTTTTTCTAACTTGGTCACCTTCACCTCGAGCTCCTCCTTCAAACCCTTCATTCGATCGAACTCCAACTTAGCCTCCTCCATAAAGGCCTTTGTAGCGTGAAGGGGAAGATCTTGGGCATTCCGATATAAAGCCGCCCCCATGTGCGCCATTTTGATGCTACTTCGAGTAATAAAATCCAGATGGCGAAGAAGAGAAACATCGTCAGTAGGGATGATACCATAAGGACCGATTTGCTGGTCCACAAACTCGACAACATCGAAATCAGGGGCATCAAGGTTAAAGAGCTCGGCTATTTTTTACTTTTTTGGAGGAGGATCACTGGTAGGAGAAGAGTTAGCAACAAAAGACTGAGGAAGATCAACTAAATGAGTTGGAGGGGTAGGGATTATCCTTCTCGGCCCTGAAGCAACTGAGACCGGTTTCTTAGGAGGAACCTGGGAAGATCCCTCGCTAGCAGCCTTGGACGAAGCAAGCTGAGCTGCGGTAGCCTTCTTGGCCTTCTTAAAGGCCTTCATGGAATCTGAAGTCTTGGCCATCTTTGAAACAAACAGAAGACCAACAAAGCCAAGTTACAAATCAGAAAAGAAGACAAATTAGAAAAGAAGTAAAAACAGATAGAAAAAAGAAGTCGACCACTACCCAGCTCGGTTCGGAGAAGCGAGGGGTCCCCTAGAAATCTTTTAGTGTCAAGATAAGGAGGTTGCCCCCAATTCTCCTCCAACACATTCATAAAGGCCTGCTCGACCTCGTCCAACATCTCCCATGAATACCTCGACAAAACAATGTTCTTTTGCCACTCTAAAGGAAAAGAAGGCTCATCATTCTCATCCAGGGAAAAGGGCCAAGCTCCTTCAATAGCTCGGACCTTGAAAAAGTAGTTCTTAAAATCACAGAAATATTCGTCATACATAGAAAAAACTTCTTTCCCTGAGAAGCTCGGAAAGAAACCCAGGCGGCCTTCTTCTTAACCACCCCAGGTTTTGTTAAAACAAAGAGGTAAAAGAAGAGGGATTGTGAAGGATGGACACCCAGTTCACGACACAGCAATTGAAAGATTTTTATAAAGCCCCAGGAGTTGGAATAGAGCTACATTACAAGACCATAACAGGTTGGTCTCAAAAGGAGTGAAAGAAAGAGTAATATTCATCTGACTAAAAAGAAGTCATACGCATAGAAAAAGGGGCGGTCTCCAACAACCCGAGTAGAAAAGCAAACTCTCTCTTCAGAAGTAGGAGATACAAGCTCATAATTCTTTTCATCACTACTATTACTACAAACCCTGTGAAACTTCCTAAGCTCCTCACAAAATTTAGAATCAACCAGCGAAATACACAGAAGAACCATAGAATCCACCCAGTCAGCCATGCCATCAGGGACTTGGGAGGATGTCTCAACAATATTTTTGCGAGAAGACATGGCCAACTAGTCCTACAAACAAGAAAAGAAAATTGATTACTAAAAAACATCTCAGACGAAATCAGAACAGCTTGGACAAGCATGACACAGAGCAATACAAGCAACAAAAGGAAACCCCAGGACCCACACTAATGATCCAGGGGCATCCTTTGGAGGCAAGTTATGGAACAAGGACTCAGGGAAACCTGCAAGTCTACATCTCTACACGTCCTAACAGGAAGATAACACTCTGAGAAGAAAGCCACGAGCTACAAATCAAAGAAAGTCATCAAAATAACTACCTCCCAAATTCACAGTCGCAGCTTATCAACAAATGGAACTACCAAGCAACGAAAGTATCAAGAAGTAGTCATCAAAGACGCCACCTTTTTCAGAAAATAAACACCCCAAACAAACAAACGACACGAAGAAAATAAAAATAAACCACTAGAAAAAATCATTACTTTCTACAAAGGTTCATTAATAATATCATCAACATAGCGAAAGTCATCAAAAGGAGTAACCTTTTGGGTAAAGTAAACAGGTTCATAAATACCAGAAAAACATGCAGCACAGCAACAAGCGAGCACGACGACATAAAAAGGTTCAAGCTTTCCAACATGCATTCAAGCAAAATCAAAACTTTACGAAGAACGAAGACAAAGCAAAAGAAGTAAAAAGCAGAAAGAAGAACCAACCTGGAAAAAGGAGAAAGCTTCGAAGAAAATCGAGGACAGAAAGATAGAATCTGGAATTGCCTTTCAGAACAAAGAAAGCACCAACAATCACCAAGCGACGTCACAAGGAGAAACGCAAAAATGCAAAATTCAGATGGAACAGAAAGTGAGAATGAAAAGGGGAAGTTACAACAAAGAAACAGAGAAAAGAAACTATTTTTGTGAAAAGTTCAAAATGAACGAAGAAATTGAGCATTAAAAAAAGTTAATGAGGTTATTAAACCCTCGCGCATTCCCAAAGCAAGAGACGCGTGTTTTCAAAAGAATAAAAATTCAAAAGAAAACGCTCCACGTTCAAAGGAGAACTCTACAAAGAAGAAGTCGACAAAATGCTCGAGTTCGGCGTCACCGGAAAAGGATCGAAGTCCTAAAACTAAGACTCGACCTCAAAAGAAAGACCAAGCTCGAGCAGGGGCACTGTTCATACCCTGCGTCGAGCTGTCCGACCCGGGATGTTTATCGACAAGGCGACCGACCTCTTCAGGTCAGACTATCTGACCTCTTCTCAAAGAGCTTGGCCAAATTACCAGGAAAGCCCAAAAAGGGTCCAAATGGAGGAACACGACCCAAATCCAAAGGCAGCCCAAGCCTATAGAGATAAAGGTGGTTCCCTTGAAGATAAGATGACCTCACTCAAAGATAAGATAAAGGTAAGATAAGATAACTAACTTATCTTATCTAAAGAAGGTCACCCTACACCATTATAAATACACTGGAGCACCCAGGTATAACTCATACTCTGATTCTACTAAAAACCTACTTAATACCCTTGCTAACTTAAGCATCAGAGTCCCTTGCAGGTACCACCATCCTCCGGTGACAAAGGATCAGCAGCATTACCAGTCCAACAAGTCGGGCGCTACTGCTCCGGCCACCACCCACACGCCGGACATGTCATCGCCGATCAGTACAGAGGATCTCGTTCGAGATCGACCAACAGTTTCAGGTAACCCTCGGAACAATATCATAAAGCTTCCGGGATCTTTAAGCTTCTCTGGTAAACTTTTCAATATGACTGCACTGCATTCTTCAGTGAGGAAAAACTTTTTCAGTTTCTCTCCAATCCTTCTTATGACTTAGGATCTCTTTCATGAACTTAGCATAAGAGGGTATTTGCTCAAGTGCCTCTGCAAACAGAATCTTTATTTCAAGTGTCCTGAAATAGTCTGCAATGCGGGCAAATTGTTTATCCTGTTCCTCTTGGCAGAGTTTCTGAGGATAAGGCATCTTGACTTTATATTCTTCAACCTTAGTTGCTGCAGGTTTATTTCCTATAGAAGGGGTTGGAGAAGCCTGCTTAAGGGGGTTGTTATCAGCACTTGCAGGTGTCTGATCCCTTATTCGCGTTTGAGCGCCAAAATTGGGTGCTTTTTAGGTGTTTAACGCCAGGTTGCCTCCCTTTTCTGGCGTTTGAATGCCAGAATTGGCTATCCTTTGGGCGTTTAACGCCACTTGTTTACCCTTTTCTAGCGTTTGAACGCCAGAATCATTCCTCTTTGGACTCTTACTATCCTCAGAGGGATTTTGGGCAGTGGGGTGGTCATCCTCTGTCAGTTGTTCCTTTCTTGGCTTTCTGCTGCTTTAAGTTGAGACATTCAATGTCTTCCCACTCCTTAATTGAACAGCTTGGCATTCTTCTGCTATCTGTTTAGATAGCTGCTGTCTTGTCTGATCCAATTGTGCTTCCATATTCTGGTTAGCATTTTTAGTGTCTTGGAGCATCTTTTTGAATTCTGTGAACTGTTTTGTTATAATAAGCAATTGCTGATTGAGTTCAGCAACTTGTTCTTAAGGACTAAGTTCAGTGGATACTGCTTTAGCTTCTTCTTTCATGGAGGACCCACTACTTAAGTATAGATATTGATTTCTAGCAACTATATCAATGAGCTCTTGAGCCTCTTCAATTGTCTTTCTCATATGTATAGATCCACCAGCTGAGTGGTCTAGAGATATTTGGGCCTTTTTTGTAAGCCCAGAGTAAAAATGTCCAACTGCACCCACTCTGAAAACATTTCAGAGGGGCATTTCCTTAGCATCCATCTGTACCTCTCCCATGCATTATAAAGGGATTCATTATCCTCTTGTTTAAAGCCTTGGATGTCCAGCCTTAGCTATGTCATCCTTTTTGGAGGGAAATACTGATTCAGGAATTTGTCTGATAACTGTTTCCATGTTCTTATGCTTGCTGTGAGTTGGTTATTTAACCACCTCTTAGCTTGATCTTTTACAGCAAATGGAAATAGTAATAATCTGTAGACATCCTAATCTACTTCCTTATCATGTACTGTGTCAGCAATTTGTAAGAACTGTGCCAGAAACTCAGTAGGTTCTTCCTGTGGAAGACCAGAATACTGGCAATTTTGCTGCACCATGATAATGAGATGAGGGTTTAGCTCAAAATTGCTGGCTCTTATGGGGGGTATACAGACACTACTCTCATATGTAGCAGTAGTGGGGTTAGCATATGACCCCAGAGTCCTTCTGGACTGTTCATTTCCACTTAGGTCCATGACGGAGAAGGGGAGATGATGTGGATTGCAAATAAAATATATTTTCCAAACTTAAAATTTTTCAATCAAAATAATAAAATAAGACAAGTAATTCGAAAATTATGAATAAGAAAAGAAAAAAGATTTTGAAAAATTTTATAAAGGATTTTCGAAAAATATAAAAAAAAGAAAATTAAAAAAGATTTAAAAAGATAAATTTTAAAATCGAAATTTTAACTTGACTAACAAGAAACTACCAAATTTTAAAATTTTGACTAAGTCAACCTGGGTAATTCGAAAATGATGAGTAATTAAAGGAAAATATATTTTTTTGAATTTAATGAGGAAAGAGAAAAATAATAAGATGACACCAAACTTAGAATTTTTAGATCAACACAAATAAAATAAACAAGAAAACCTTGAATGTCAAGATGAACACCAAGAACACTTTGAAGATCAAGATAAACACCAAGAACAAATTTTGGAAAATTTTTAAGATAATAAAAACACAAAAGACACCAAACTTAAAAATTTTTATACTTTGGACACTAATAATTCGAAAATGCACAAGAAAAATAAGGAAAGACACAAAACAAAAAAAAAACTAAAGATCAAACAAGGAAAATAAACAAGAACAACTTGAAGATCAAGAAGAACTAAGAACATATAATTCGAAAAATTGAAAGAAAAATAAAAGCATGCAATTGACACCAAACTTAAAACTTGAAATTAAACTTAAACAGAAGACTTAATTATTAGTGACTCTATTAAAAAGATAATTTTTTCCTAATCTAAGAAACAAAATAAACCGTTAGTTGTCCAAACTCGAACAATCCCCGGTAACGGCGCCAAAAACTTGATGCACAAAATTGTGATCATACTTTTCACAACTTCGCACAACTAACCAGCAAGTGCACTGGGTCGTCCAAGTAATACCTTACGTGAGTAAGGGTCGATCCCACGGAGATTGCCGGCTTGAAGCAAGCTATGGTTATCTTGTAAATCTTAGTCATGATATTAATGATAAAAATGGTTTTGTTTATGAAAGGTAAATAACATGAAATAAATGGTACTTGTGATTCAGTAATGAGGAACAGGCTGAGGTTCCGGAGATGCTCTGTCATCTGAATCTCTGATTTCCTACTGTCTTCTTCTCCGAACACGCATGGCTTCCTTCAATGGTAAGTTATATGATCCTCTCGGATGAAAAATACCAGGCACGATCTCTGCACGGCTAATCAACTATCAGATTTCTCGTCTCGAATGAAAAATACCAGGTACAACTACCGCACGGCTAATCATCTGTCGGTTCTTACTAGCATCGGAATAGGATCTCTCTATCCTTTTGCATACTGTCACTGTACCCAACGTTCGTGAGTTTGAAGCTCGTCACAGTCATCCCCTCCCAGATCCTACTCGAAATACCACAGACAAGATTTAGAATTTCTGGATCAAGGAATGCTGCCAATTGGTTCTAGCCTATACCACGAAGGTTCTAATCTCACAGACTCGGTCCGTGGATCAGAGACCCAAGAGATACTCACTCAAGCTGTCGCCCATTGACTAGGTTTAGCTCAGATAGAACGGGAGTGGTTGTCAGGAACGCGTTCATAAATGTGAGAATAATGATGAGTGTCACGGATCATCATCTTCTCCAGATTGAAGTACGAGTGAGTATCTTAGAATAGAATTAAGCGTGATTGAATAGAAAATAGTAGTAATTGCATTAATCCATTGAAACACAGCTCCTCACCCCCACCTATGGGGTTTAGAGACTCATGCCGTAGAGGATACAATATCAATTGTTAAATGTCATGAGTTGCAAAATAAATCTCTAAAAGTAGTTTTTATACTAACTAGTAACTTAGGTTTACAGAAAATGAGTAACTAAGTGCAGATAGTGTAGAAATCCACTTTCGGGACCCACTTGGTGAGTGTTTGGGCTGAGCTTTCAAGCTTTCACGAGCATATGCCTAAAGTAGGCATTAAACACCACCCTGGGTGCCAAAATGGGCATGTAACACCAAGAAAGGTGCCAGTTCTGGCGTTTTATGCCAGAAAGTTTTTGGCTGGCTTTTAACACCAGTTTGGGCCATCAAATCTCGGGAAAAGAATGAACTATGATATATTTCTGGAAAGCCCAAGATGTCTACTTTCCAACACAATTGAGATCGCGCCAATTGAGCTTATTTAGCTCCAAAAAATCTATTTCGAGTGCAGGAGGATCAGAATCCAACAGCATTTGCAGTCCTTTCTCAGCCTCTGAATCAGATTTTTGCTCAGGTCCCTCAATTTCAGCCAGAAAATACTTGAAATTACAGAAAAACACACAAACTCATAGTAGAGTCCAGGAATGTGATTTTTGAATAAAAACTAATAAAAATATAATAAAAAGTAACTAAAATATACTAAAAACTACCTAAAAACAATGCCAAAAGGGTATAAATTATCGGCTCATCAAAGCCTTCAAGGTAGCTTGATGCTCGGATTGTGGTATGCACCTTCGAATTACTTGATCGGCACCACATCTCCATAAGTATGGGTCATCTCATACATAATATTTGGATTTGCTTTTAAGCTTATCCTTTTGATGTTGAGAGAAATCAGGAGGAAAGGTGCCAGCAACCAAGTAATTGGCAATAGGTGCATACCAAGGGATAACTTCGGAGATTGCTAGCAAGCCCTCAAGAGGGAAGGTATCATTAATAGGAGTGGAATCGGCCTTTGTGTGCTCAAGGTGACTCAAGTGGTCCACCACTAAGTTTTGCGAACCACTCCTATCCGTGATTTCAAGGTCAAATTCTTGCAATAGCAACACCCATCGTATCAACCTCGGTTTGGATTCTTTTTTGGCCAACAAATATTTCAATACCGCATGATCCGAGTATACTACCACCTTAGAACCAAGTAAATAAGCTCGAAACTTGTCCAAGGCAAAGACAATAGCTAACAATTCTTTCTCGGTGGTAGTATAATTGGATTGCGCTCCATGTAAAGTCTTAGAGGCATAGGCAATGACATAAGAAATTTTACCCTCGCGCTGACCTAGTGCTACTCCCACTGCATAGTTTGAGGCGTCACACATGATTTCGAAAGGTCTAGTCCAATCCGGTCCTCTCACTATGGGAGCTTGGGTCAAAGCAATTTTGAGCTTGTCAAAGGCCTCTATGCACTCTTCACTTAATTCAAATTCCACACCTTTTGCAACAATCGAGAGAGAGGTAATGCCACCTTACTAAAATCCTTAATGAATTACCGGTAAAAACCTGCATGTCCAAGAAATGCACGGACTTCCCTCACAGAAGAGGGGTAAGGCATACTAGAAATAACATTGATCTTTGCCGGATCAACAGAAATCCTATCATTAGAGACAATGTGCCCTAAAACAATACCTTGTCTTACCATAAAATGACATTTCTCAAAATTTAACACAAGGTTTGATTTAGAACACTTCTCTAATACTTTTGCAAGATTGTCTAGGAAAAGATCAAAAGAGTCCCCGTAAACACTAAAATCGTCCATGAACACCTCCATGGATTGCTCCAAAAGATCCGCAAATATACTCATCATACAACTTTGGAATGTTGCCAGTGCGTTGCACGAGCCAAATGGCATTCTCTTATACGCATACGTTCTAAAAGGGCATGTGAAGGTTGTTTTTTCTTAGTCTTGAGGAGCAATGTGGATTTGAAAATAACCGGAATATCCATCTAAAAAACAATAATGAGATTTACCACATAGGCGATCAAGCATTTGATCGATGAAGGGCAACGAAAAGTGATCCTTCCTAGTGGCCAAGTTTAAGCGCCGATAGTCAATACATACCCTCCATGAGTTTTGGACTCTGGTGGCTATAAGCTCCCCTTGTTCATTCTTGATTGTAGTAACATCGGATTTCTTTGGGACCACTTGGACGGGGCTCACCCATTCACTATCCGAAATCGGATAGATAATGTCCGCTTCTAATAACTGGGTGACCTCCTTCTTCAGAACCTCTAGAATGGTAGGATTTAGACGCCTTTGAGGTTGTCTAACGGGTCTAGCTCCTTCTTCTAAGAAAATTTAGTGTTCACATACTTGGGGGCTAATGCCAACCAAATTTGCCAAGCTCCACCCTATGGCCTTCTTGTTTCTCCTCAAGACATTGAGCAACTTCTCTTCTTAGTGGGAGGTGAGCTCCCCTGCAATTATTACCGGAAACTTTTGGTTCTTCTCAAGAAAGGCATATTTTAGGTGGGTTGGGAGTGGCTTTAAATAAGCATTTTTTTCATGACTTGGTACTTTGTCTTTCGGTATCATTGGAGGTGATAAGACATCTTCTTCACATACATGGGAACTCCCCACACTTGGGTCTTGATTCATACTCTTTCTATCAAAGCCATCTTAATGAACTTTGGCTACAACATTGTCAATCAAATCACACCGGAAGATAGAGTGATCCTCCGGTGGATGTCTCATGGCTTCATCAAGATTAAAGCTCACTTTTCTTCCATCGATCTCAAATGAGTAGGTGCCCGAAAACACATCTAGTTTGAACCGGGAGGTCTTCAAGAATGGCCTCCCAAGCAATATAGATGATGTCCTACCGGAGTCACTAGGGGGCATCTTGAGGATATGGAAATCAATTGGGAAGACCAACCCCTTTATACTCACTGGAACTTCCTCCGCTATACCAACCACAGAAATTATGCTTTTGTCTGCTAAAACAAAACGGGCGGCCGATCGTTTTAACGGTGGGAGCTTTAAGACCTCATAGACGGACAGGGGCATAATACTCACACAAGCACTAAGATTGCACATACAATCAACAAATTGGACTCCATCTATGGTGCAAGTTACTAAGCAAGGGCTGGGGTCACCACACTTCTCCGGCACACCATCCATTAAAGCAGAAATTGAGCTCCCCAATGGTATAGTTTCTAATTTACAAATTTTTTCCTTATGCATATATAAGTCCTTAAGAAACTTTGCATATTTAGGCACTTGGCAGATAGCATCAAAGAGAGGAATAGTTACCTCAACTTTCTTGAACATCTTCACCATTTTGGGGTCCAACTCAACTTGCTTCTTGGTTTTCCTTGCCAATGTTGGAAATGGGATTGGAGTAGCTCCTTGCAAGACATCCTCATCCTTAGGCATTCTGCCCCTTGGTTGAGCAATCACTTCTTCAACTACCTCTTGGGCTTCATCCTCCTCATCAACCTCTTCTATCTCAACCACATCGTCATCTTGAGTGACCTCTATTAGGCTTGCCTCTTCATGATTTCTCTCTTGCAATTTGGTTCCGGACCTCAAGGTAACGGCATTGATGTCACCCTTGGGATTGGGTAGAGGTTGAGAGGGTAAGGCACTTGAGCTTGAGGCTTGAGTGGTAGAGGTAGGGGTGGATTCCATGTGAAAGACAAGGGCTTAGAGTGTAGAAGTAAGACCGGTAAGGCTTGAGGCAAGTGTTGCTTGAAGCTTCATTTAGCCTTGGAGGATGGAGTGGAGTGTCTCATCTTGGTTGGAAGATGGAGAAGAATAAGTGATTTGGGGTACTTGTGGTTGGTTGGGTGGAGATGCTTGCCTTTGATGAGGTGCTTGGTAGGTTTGGTATGGTTTGCCTTGGTTTTGGTTTTGATATGGAGAGTTTTGTTGGTATCGGTTTTGTTGATTGTTGTTGTTCTATCTTTGGTTCCCTCCATTGTCCCTTCCTCCTTGGTTATAATTGTCCCTCCATCCTTGGTTAGAGTTGTCCCTCCATCCTTGGTTGGAGCTATCTTGCCATCCTTGATTAAAATTGCCCCCTTGTTGGTGATAACCTTGGTTTGGGCAATTGTAGTAGGCATTAGTAGCCGCCAAGGTATTATCTTCTTAGAGGTTCGGGCATTCATCGGTGTAATGGGAGTAGCAAGAGAAAATTTCGCACACTCTTTGGGGGACCAATTGTTGACTTTGTTGTGGTTGAGGAGGTGGAGATTGTTGTTGGTTTAGTTGGAGTTGCTTGAGAATGTTTTTCATTTCGCCCAAGGTCTTGGTAAGGGCGGCGGTCTCACCACTAGAAGAAACTTCATTTATGGCTCTTGGATGGTTATTTCTTTGTCTAGCGTGTTGGGTGGACTCGGCCAAATCGGTGATCAATTGCCATGCTTTCTCTGCCATTCTATACTTGGTCAAGGAACCATTGCTTGAGGCATCCAAGAGAATCTTGTCTTGTGGCTTCATCCCTTGGCAAAAATAGCTAATCAACACTAGAGTGTCAATCATATGGTGGGGGCATGAGTCAAGTAGTCTCCGAAACCTTTCCCAATACTCGTATAGTGTTTCCATTTCACCTTGGACAATGCATGAAATCTCTTTCCTCAATCGATCGATCACTTCAAAAGGAAAGAATTTATCTAAGAACTCCCTTCTAAGCAAATTCCAATCACCAACAATCTCATTGGGCAAAGTATAAAAGCACTCTTTGTCTCTTCCCTCAAGTAAGAATGGGAAGGCAAATAACAAAATAGCAACCTCATCGGAACCCTCCCGCCTAGTTGTTGAACATACACCTTAGAAGTCTCTAAGGTGTCTAATAGGATCTTGGGCGGAGAGCCCATGAAACTTTGGTAGAAGATTAATCAAGGCGGTCTTGAGTTCAAAATTATCATTTAAGTCCAGATGCCGCACTTGAAGTGGTTGAATGATGCCAGGGCATTTTGGCCAGTTTTACTGACCTTTTCTTTACTGCTTTAGGGTAGTTTCATGCATTTTCTTAGGAAATAAGCAAGTTTTGGGTAAAAATTCACTTACATCTTGATTCGAGCAAGCATGGTGCACTTTACATGATTTCATAAGAATTTTGCATGAATTAAATGACAAATTGGATGATGCATGTCTCATGATGAGGATTAGAACTTTGATGCATTTTATTGCTTGATTTCAGGACAAAGGAAGCAAGAAAGAACCACGTTAGTAGCCACGTTAGTCTAACTAACGTGACCACTAACGTGGAATGGGAGCTAGCTTGCAATGTTAATGAGAAAAGTAATCGCCAATAACGTCCTCGAAGCCATCATAGCCCACGTTAAGAGTTATGTTAACTAAGTTAACGTGAACTCTAACGTGGAAGAAAGAAAGTGGAGCCAACGTCAGTGACACTCACCTTTGTCACTGACGTTGGACTAAGCTCATATTGGCCACGTTAGCTTCCACGTTAACTTAGTTAACGTGGACTCTAACGTTGGGAAGCAAAAGAATGGCCAACGTTAGTGACACTCACCATTGTCACTAACGTTGGACCAAGCTACTTTGAGCTACGTTAACTCCCACGTTAACTAACAGTTCAAGGCTTCCTCCCTGTATACAACCGCATCGAAGCACAGCTTTCCAAGCTTGGGATGGAATAGGATGATCATCTGGTCATGCGATCCCCGATCCAAGCGCTTTAGTAGATTGCTGGACCAAGGTTCCGAGCCCGAATGAAATGGGATTTTTCCTATCTAAAATAGGGCTTTGAACCAGATAGACCATTTTTCTTTAAAGAAAGTCCTGATTTACAGAAATTTGTTTGAGTTTTTTTTCAATTCTTCAAATACCTGCCAGGCTTTCAGTGCTAATCCGCATTGCTTGAAAGCTTGAGGAGAAATTTCTAATGGAACGAGCCGTTCTGGTGATCAATCTAGTAATAGTACGGGCAGGGCCAATTAAGAAAGACTTTATAGGGAAACCCGAGTTCAACTAGAGTAGCGAACCTGGAAAGCTTCGTAGTTAGCCAGGAAAGCTGGAGTAGAACGCAAACTGGATAAGCGCATAGAGTCATTTTTTCACGAATTCTAGGCGGTTGTAGAGGGATTAAGCATTCCTTTAAACGCAATGAGAAGATCTAGGGTAGAAAGTAGCTCCCCAGTAGCTCAAAGAAAGTATCGTCCCGACCTGGGGTTGGCTTGAGAAGGAGAGTCTCGCCGGTTGTTAACAAAGCGGCATGCAAGGAAGCAAAGATGAACCGGCTTGGGGGAATAAAGAATATGAATTGGAGGGTGGGTCCTTAACACCAAACTACCTTCTCTTCTAATCCTGCTACGAAATATCAATTTTCAGGTGATAAGGTTTTGAGCAAATCAAGTAAGCGAGTACCTGTATCCGTCTCTGCTGTCGCAGGTGATGAAGTAGTGGGATGGGAGTAAGAAAGGGTTAGTGAATGAAATTTCCTTCAAACCTGTCAGTGTGAAATCAAGCTTCATAGTCAACAGAGTCAAACGGTGAAACGAAATTTCTTTCATACAAATCTTATCTTATGCTTGCCCGAGGGGATAGTAACTTCTTAGAAAAGCAAGGACGGAACTAGTTTTCAAGCGGAATTCGAAGATTAGTCTTTCTCGCCTTTCTGCTACCTCAGAAGAGGAAATTCCATTTTCAAAAAGCAGTCCAATCCTGAATGAGATCTTTTGGGCTCGACTCGAGAGGATCAAACAGAAGACAGCGCCATGTTAATGCGATCGCAAGACAAAGAAGCTGCGATCACAACATGAACAAGCAAAAAAGAGGGCCTTTCATCACTTTTTTTTTTCTCATATTTCTATTTTCGGGTGGGGTTAACCTCCCTTAGCGTCGGATTGTCTTTGGATGTCCGGCGTCCATGAGGCGAACAGCCGGTAGCGTGACTCGGATCTCTCCGAGGTCTGTCTTGACTAACTAATCAAATAACGTGGAATGAAAGCGGAGGAGATACCGCTTGCAACATCTCATGTACATGCATACAGCTACTTAATATATAGAAAGAGTGGCTCCTGCGTCAGGTTGTCCTTCGCTTCGATTTCCAAGTCTTTTATCTCCTTTGGGAGGCTCTCGTCCTGGGGCTTTTCTTGTCTGTCACTTGAATTAGGTTCGTTCCAGTAGCTTGACATGGTTTCTTTGATGAGGGGTGTTTACAAGGGTTTTTTAGTGCAAGAATGTAGTGGTAGACGAGAGGGAACCCGAAAATGCAGATGTAACCCTAGACTGTGAGTCCAGGTGATTTGACCCTTTGTAAAGATTTGATTCGAGGCTGACCTGCTCCAAATGCTGATTCCGCACAGGTGTCCTCGTTTTATCCGAGGATTGGATTTGTCTCGCTCCTCTTTCCGGATGAGTTGAGATAGATGCTGTTTTAGGTCTTCCCTACCTTGATTGGGAATCCATTCATGGAATAAAACCAACGGCAACTTCCGCGGAGCCATATCTATATGCGCCTATCAGTGAGCTGATTGCTCTCCAGGGCCTTTCTCGAAAAGCTTCATTGCTCGTGTGCTGTAGCCCCGAAACAGAGAAATAAGGATAAGGAGGCTGAGATGAGAAAAGAGAGACCTCACGGCATAAGCCATAGTTCCCAAGAATAGGTCCTAACTAACGCTAACGATATGGAAAAGAGGCCTAGTACTTTTCTTTCCTTACTTATTGACTTGACCTTGAGGGCCTTCCCTCGAGGGAAGTAGTCACAGAAGTACAGCCGGGAAGCCAGAAACTATTGAATTGACAGGACATACGGTAATTCTTCTTTAGAAGACTAATCGAATAAGTACTGGTACCCCTAAGAATCCATTAGTAAGAGTCAGAGTGTAAGGTGAGAGATTATCTTCTTTCTTACCCGCTTTCCGGCCTTTTCCCTTTCTAAAAGGGCAGGGAGAATTGTCACAGCCGTAGGGCTAGTCAGACTAGAAAAATAGTCAGCGTGTATGGCCCTTTACTGTCACTGTCTTTTTTCTATATTAAGAGTCGGCTTCAATAGATAGCGTAGGGTAGATGAAAGATGCTTTCGGGTCGGAAATAGAAGATCTGAGATCCCTTCTCGATAGCTTTAGTTAGAGCTCATCCCTCGAAAAAGGGAGTAGTGAGAAAAAGGTGACTAGAATACGGAAATTTCACTAGTTAAGTACGGTAAGATCCGGAAATTCCACTATGGAAGTTATCCGTCTTAGGCTTCAAGCTATCTCTCTATTGTTCTAGTTTCTGCTTCCATGTTCTTAGGAAGAAAGATTGACTTCGCTTCGATTTAGAGACAATTAAAGACTAGCAAAGGCAGGAGAGACAGAAACAAAGCAAGAAGTCTTGAAAAATATTGAATTGAAAAGAGAAGCCCCTGCTATTGAATCTAGGACTGATTTCCCATTGACAAGGAAGGGCCGGAGGTTTTCTTCACAGGCACGATGTTAGACAAGCAGAGCGCGTTTTGTCTGGGACCAATGATGTCTAAAGCAAGCATTTTATCAACTTCTTAAATCAAGCTCGGGGGTAAAAACCTGCTTGCTTAGAGAATCAAACTGTTCCTGTCTGCTGAAAAATCACCCAGCGAACTAATTGGATTATTGCGAGCTGAACGAACGGGACGTGCTTTGGAAGAAGCGATCTGTTACTGAGCCCGGAATAAGGAAAACATCTCTGAATACTCAAAGTTTCATATCCGAAGCGAGTTTTCAAGAAACTGCTAGAGTTTTAGCAAAAGCCGCTCTCCGGGGTCGTATCGATTGGTTGAAAGGTCTGAAAGAGAACGTTGTTCTAGGGGGGTGATACCCGTTGGTACCGGATTCAAAAGATTAGTGCACCGTTCAAGCCCAAGGCAACATAACAAAATTCCCTTGGAAAGCCAAAAAAAGAATTTATGCAATACATCAGAGCAATCATTTATAGGATTTACTGATTCCTAAGAGGGGATTGATCTCTTTAACTATATAGCTATAACTAAATAGGCTACACAAACTAGGTTTGATTCCTGCCGGCCAATCGACTAGCTACAGGCAAGTGTTTTACTTGTATGTTTATCGTTCGCTAGTTGAGATACCTACCCAGTTAACATGGAAGCTAACGTAGAGAAAGCAAACAATCGCCAACGTTAGTGACACTCACCTTTGTCACTAACGTTGGAGATGGCTATCATCACCACGTTAGAAGCCACGTTAACTCAGTTAACGTGGATTCTAACGTGGGGGAGTAGGGGCATCTTGGAACGTTAGTGACAAAGGTAAGTGTCACTAATATTCTCGAAGGATTGGCAAGCTTACGTTAAGAGCCACGTTAACTAAGTTAACGTGGACTCTAACGTAGGGGAAGGGAGGACTCTCAAAGTTATTGGAAAAGGTGAGTCCCAATAACGTGTGCGAAAGACCAAGAGGCAACGTTAGTGGTCACACTAGTGCCACTAACGTTGAAGTTAACGTAGATCATCCTTGGTTAGGAACGTTAGTGAAAAAGGTGATTGTCACTAACGTTCTCGAGTCCACACTCTCACTTAACGTTAACGCCACTAACGTCCTGAGCTAAACACCCTGCCTACTTCACACTTTCTCTCTACAAGTAAAGCTAAGCCCACTGAAGAGGGTAACTGCTTCAAACTCAAGATCTAAAGGCCCATATCCAAGACTTGAAGAACCAACTAGAAGATCAAAAGAGCAGTATATATAGGGGTAGTTTTGAATTAAAAAAAAGGCTTTTACGGGGGTTGGAAATTTGAGAACTACTCTCTGTATAATTTTACTTTCTCTGCACTTCTAGTCTACTTTTCATAATGTATTTTCCATCTCTGTTTTCCATTTCTAGAGCTATGAACAACTAAACCCCTTTCATTGGGTTAGGGAGCTCTATTGTAATTTGATGGATCGATATTAGTTTTCATTACTCTTCTTTTATCTTTTCTCTTGATTTTACTAGAAAGCTTTCAATCTTTATCCAATTGGGTAGTTATCTTGGAAAAGAAGCTATTCATACTTGGATCTCTTCTGAACCATGGAAGAGGAATGAAGAGATCATGCTAGAAATGCTTTCTCATGTTAGACCAAATTGGGGTTGGAAGGATATGGTGACTATAATTCTACCAACACTTGATTTGGGAATGCATGTGGTATAATCAGTGACCATACTTCATCTCTTCTCATGAGCAATTGACCAAGGAATTGGCTATTGATCTAGATTTGAGAGATTGAATTACAAGGAATTGTAATTCGATCACTTAAGATTGCCAAGGAGATCAATGAACGCGTTGATTGAGGAAGAGATAAAAATGAACTTGATCCGGAGAATGCAACATCTCCTAATCCCAATGAATTCCCCATTCTGATCTTACCCATTCTCTTTAATTTCTGCAATTTACTTTTATGAGTATCTTCCCCATTCCCATTTACAATTCTACAATTTACTTACTGCCATTATTTTCAGCTCTTTACTTCCAGCATTTACATTTTCTGCTATTTACTTTCCTGCCATTTAATTTCCTGCAACTCTCAAACCAAATTCCGCTTAGCTCAACTAGAACATTCTTCCAATTAAAGTTGCTTGACCAATCAATCCCTGTGGGATTCAACCTCACTCTATTGTGAGTTTTTACTTGACGACAATTCGGTATACTTACCGAAGGAAAATTGTTGAGAGACAAGTTTCCGTGCATCATTGAAGAACAAAGTCCGGAGCACCAGCTTCCTTATGAGTAACTCTCCTTGGAGCAGCCATGGTTTCGCTACCTAGATCAATAGAAGAAGTATTAGTAGTATCGATGGAAGAGTATACCATTCCATCTTCGAATGATGATTCCGATTCAACCTCGGATAAGGTTAGTGAATTGGTAGGAACCCTTTCACCACCTCCAAAGGCTAACCTTCTCTGAGCTTGCCTAATATGGAGCAAAGTTCTCTCAATTTCGGGATCAAAAGTGGCTAAGCTCGGATCCGGGAGTGAACGTGTCATTCAATGAAAGAGGCATAGAGCTCATGACAAAAGAGATGCACTGAACAAAGATTAATCCTAACTAACAATTGAACTAGCAAACAATCAATGAAGAATGCAAGTATTCACATATCCACATATTTATACTAACCAACAATATGGCACACATTTGCAACTCCCCGGCAACGGCACCATTTTGATGAGCTATATTTTGTCGGTATAGAATTATCCAATGGAATTATGTCGTGTTTAGTCTAGACCAAGAAGCTATAATGCATCAAACAAAGAAAGTGTGTGTCCACAATTCAAATTGATAATCGAGAGCATTAGTCTCGAGTCGTTCTCCCTAGGAGTTGCCCTAAGGTGCACATTATTGGCTAGGAGTCTCTTGGTGTTGAGGTTGAATACAAGTAATGTAAAAAAGCTTGCATAAAAGTAATGAACAAATAACAATGAAACTAAGGGACACGAGCATGTGAAATCAAGCAAGAGTGAATGATAATCAATCAATATAAGTGCCTTGGCTAGGGTTGAGAATTGGAAATCCTATCATTATTATCTCCATCAATTGTGACATCAATTGATCATTGCTCCACTTAGTTAACCTCTAACTATGAAGGAAAGTCAAGTGAAGATAATCAATTTGAGTTCACAAGTTTTAGTCTAATCCTAGAGAGAGACTAGAGTTAGTGTTATTCAAATCAATTAGCAATTTTCAATTGTCAATCAACAAAATACCTTGATAATTCAAGCGTCTCCAATTACCCAACCCCTAAGCCAAGAGTGAAGAACTACTCCATAGCTATAGTTGACATTTTATCAAGCATTTGGTGAGCAATAATGGAAGACATCATGAAATGGAGAAAAGAATGTGAATTAAAGCTATCTATTGCAACAATTAACAACAATCAAACAATTAACAACAATTAACAATTAACAACAATTAACAACAATTAAACAATTAACAAGTAACAAGGTCTAGATCCAAGATCTACAATGCTAGAGTAAAAAGAATACTAAATTGAGAGTAGAAGAAGATGATCTACAATCTAGAGCAATGTAAAATTGAATCAAATTCAGATCTCACCAAAGGATCCAAGTACAATTAGGATTGAGAAAGCCAAAAACCTAGAGAGAAGTTGGAGTTTCTCTCTCTAAAAATGTAACTTCCAAAAGTAAGTAACTCACAATGAGTAAAAGATGTGTTCTCCTTCAATCCTTGGTTTTTTAATCTTTTCCCGCCAGAATTCTACCCATAATTAGGCCATGAGCTTCTCTGAAATTGCCAGCCACATTTTCATTAAAGAGGTCACGTGCGCGTCTCACGCATACGTGTTGATGAGAAATCTGGTCAGCCATGCATACGCGTCCCTTCTCGCGCGCCAATGCAAGATCCAGCTCCCACGCGTGCGCGTCGGCTGTACTCTAAAACTCCATTTTTCATGCTCCTTCCATTTATGCATACTTTCTTTCCCTCTTCTAGACCATTCCTGCCCCTATAGGCTCTGAAATCACTCAACAAATAGATCACATCATCGAATGGTAACAGGGAGAGATCAAAATATAGCCTATTTAGGGCCTAAAACGCATGTTTTTAACCATCAAGCAAAACTAGGAAGGAAATACAAAACCATGCATTTTCTATGGATAAGTGTGATAGAATGTTAATAAAATCATCTCAATTACACACAAAATGTATCAAGAAATAGTGGTGCATCATTATGTTGTAGCTCCAGAGGACTTCTTTGATAAGGTCGGCTCATTCGCACCTGCAATATAATTCGGTTAGCTGCTTCTACTTTTCCATTTGTTTGTGGGTGCTCAATTGAGCTAAAGTGATGTTTGATATTAAAATTTTGTAAAAATGAGGCAAGCTTATGGTTTAGTGAATTGTCTGCCATTATGTGAAATTATTTCCCTTGGAATACCATACCTACATATGATGTTTTTCCATAGGAAAGATCTCTCTTTTTCTGTTGTTATTCGTGCTAATGGTTTTACCTCTATCCATTTGGAGAAATAATCTATTGATACTAAAAGAAATTTTATCTGTTCTGGAACTTTTGGGAAAGGTCCAAGGATGTCTAGTCCCCACCTGTCAAAAGGCCAACTTACCTCTATGGTGTGCAACTTATCTGCTGGCATTGTTGACATTGTGGTATGCTTTTGGCAATCATCACATGCCTTGACTTTAGCTATACAGTCTCTTTTCATTGTTGGCCAATAATATCCTGTTCGTAGGATCTTGGCGGCTAAGCTCGACCTCCTATGTGGTTTTCGCATACTCCTTCATGCGTCTTTGCCATGACCACATCGGCGTCGTCTTTGCTGATGCATTTGAGGAGTGGTTGTAAATATCCTCGTCTGTATAGCATATTTTTTATCACTGTGTAGAAGCTTGCTCTTCTTCAGAAAAGATGTGGGTTTGTTTCTTCTCATGGGATAGTTCCTGCATTAATATACTCAACGAAAGGTGTCTTCCAGTCTCTCATCTGAATAATGCTCGATATGCATGTTAGTTCAAAACTGGGTTTCTCAAGTGTTAATTATGATAGTGCTGGTGTGTGTGTTGTTGGTCTAGTAGTAGCTATTTAGACAATACATCGGCTCTAGTGTTTTATTTTCGGTTTACATGGATAATCTCAAATTTATCAAATTTTGAAATGAGATCCTTTGTTAGGAGCCAATACTTCTCCAACAAAGGATCTTTTACCTGGAAGTCACCTTTGATTTGTTGCACCACTAGTAAGGAGTCGCAGTAGGTGCGATCCGAGGTATTTAAAGTTGTTAGGCAAGCTCTAACCTTGCTAATAGAGCCTTATATTCTGCTTGGTTGTTGCTTGCTGCAAAAGAGAATTGTAGTGATTGTTCGGCTATCACTTTGTCTCCTTTTAATAGTATGCCTGCTCTACTTCCTACTTGGTTTGATGACCCATCTACGTGTAGATTCCAACTCGGCTCTACAGGTTGTGTTTCGGTAGTCATTTTTAAGACGAAATCGGCCAATATTTGTGACTTCAGTGCCTTTCATGATTGGTATTGAATATCGAATTTGGAGAACTCGATAGACCACTTGATTAGTCGTCTAGCTAGCTCGGGCCTGGTTAGTATTTACCTCAAGGGTTGGTCAGTTCGTACTATTATTGTATGGCTCTGAAAATAGTGCCTTAGTCTCCTTACTGTAGTGACTAGGGCTAGTGCCAATTGTTCTATCTTTGGGTATCTTGTCTTTGTTGGCTGTAGTACTCTGCTGATGAAATACATGGGCCTCTGTGTTTTCCCTGTTTCAATAATTAGAATGGAACTAATAGCATGGTTAGATATTGATAGGTATAAATGTAATGGTTTACCTGCTTTTGGTCTCTGGAGTATCGGAGGTGATGATATGAGCTGTTTTAGCTCGGCAAAAGCATTTTTGCACTCCTCTGTTCATGTAAATTTTCTGTTCTTGAAAATTATTTGGAAAAAATAGTATGATCAGTTTGTTATTGCGGGTAGGAAACGCGACAGTACAGCCACCCTCCCTGCTAGTTGCTGTACTTATTGTTTTCGGGCTTGCCATGTTTAGTATAGCATCACATTTTTCTAGATTTGCTTCAATTCCTCATGAGGTCAGCACAAATCCAAGGAATTTTAATTTCCTCCTTTGACCCCGAAATCACATTTTTCTGTGTTGAGCCTCATGTTGTAGGCTCGGACTTGGTCGAAGATTTCTGATAAGTCGTCACAATGTGAGCCTCCTGCTGGTGTTTTTGCTACCATATCGTCTACGTAGATTTTCATGTTCTGACTTATTTGTTATTGGAATACTTTGTCCATTAGTCTTTGATATGTTGCACCTGCATTCTTTAGACCAAATGGCATTATCTTAAAATAAAAATTTCCATGTTCTGTAATGAAAGCTGTTTTGCTTTGGTCTTCTGGGTGCATAAGGATCTGGTTATACCCAGAGTATGCATCTATAAAGCTTAAACTATTAAAACCAGAAGCATTGTCTACTAATTTATCAATGCAAGGTAGCGGATACGCATCTTTAGGGCAAGCCTTATTTAGGTTTGTAAAGTCGACGCACATGCGCCATTTACCTGAGCTTTTTCTTACCATTACCACGTTGGATAGCCATGTGGTAAAGCGGATCTCTTTGATGAAACCTGCGTTGAGAAGCTTCTTTGTTTCCTCTAAGGTTGCTTGCATTTTTTCTGTTATGAGGTTTCTTTTCTTCTGGGCAGGTTGGATTGCCTTGTTGATAGCCAGCTTGTGACAAAGGACTTCTAGGTCTATTCTAAGCATGTCGGCAGGTTTCCATGCAAACAGGTCGTCATTATTTCAAAGTACTACGATTAATTTTGATCATTCTTCTCCTTTGAGGGTGGTGCATGAATCCCCACAGTCCGTACAGCTGTACCAGCAAGTGCACTGGGTCGTCCAAGTAATACCTGAGCGAGTCAGGGTCGAACCTACGACGATTGTGGTTTGAAGCAAGCTATGGTTATCTTGCAGGTCTTAGTCAGGCGAATCAGAAGGTTGTGTTTTTATGAAAAAGGGGAAAATATTCATAATTTGAATTTGTAAATTGGAGTGGAGTCAGTTGGATTGATTTAAGGGCAATCAGTAATAGGAATGTAGTTGAGGATCGGAGTTGCTTTGTCTTTCTGAATTAACTCTTGTATTACTATCTTCTTTGCCTGTGAGTGATTTCTTCTATGGTAGGCTGTATGTGATCAATGCCATGGGCTGTGGTCATTGATCTCCTTTGCTACAGATTGAATGCCATTGGTCGTGGTCATCCAATTTGACGAAGCGTGAAGCTCTTAGCAGTTCATTCTCCTGGCGATCCTACTCAAAACGCCACAGACAAGGTCGAATCTTCCAAATCAGAGAATGCTGCTTCTTTGGATTCTAGCCTATACCACGGAGACCCTAATCTCCCTGGAAATCGGCTGAACTGGTGTCTCGAAAAGTCCCCAATGAAGTCGTGGATTAGCCATCTGAGAGATGTATAAACATAGTTGTTGGCTCGTGCTTTCTAGTCACGTATTCACACGAACCCAAGTAGACGCGGGTGTTTGTCAGGCACATTCATCTTAGTATGATGAACAGAGCTGATTGTCACTGATCATCCTATTCACCATGTTGAAGATTGGGTATACATCTTAGAATTAAATCAAACACGGATCGAAGAAGAAATAGTAATACTTTTATTAATTCATAAGACTCAGTATGGCTCATCCCCTCAACCTAGGAGGTTTAAAACTCATACTAAAAGGAAATACAAAGTAAAACTCGAAAATAATGTGTAAAGTATGCGTGATGTCTGAATGATTATGTAAAATACACTGTAAATACTAAATAGATGACTAGTAAGGGTAAAACTATCTATTTAATGCTAAAATCCACTTACGGGACCCACTTGGTGAGTGTTTGGGATGAGCTTTGATGGGATCCACGTGATATGAGGCTCCTAGGGCAAGAAAAGTTGGCTAGGGGGTCCTCTTTGGGCGTTTGGACGCTGGTCTCTGCTCTTTGGACGCTGGATGCCTGGAAGGGGGCAGGAAACTGGCGTTGGACACCAGTTTTAGGCCTTCTAATCTGAAGAAAAGTATGGATTATTAAACATTTCTGGAAAGCTCTGGAAGTCAGCTTTCCATAGCCATTGAGACACTACAAGAAAAATATCCATTTAGCCACACTTTTTTTAAGCTACATTTGAAAAGCATAGCCTATTCATAGGCTACGCTTTTCTCAGTGTTGCCTTTTTTTAGATAAAAGGAAACACAATTCTGGCATCATTTAAAAAGTGTAGCCTTAGGTATTATAGAAATCACTTATAAAGCGTAGCCGTATGTTAATATCTATGGGTCCACTTTTTGTATCAAAGAGAACGCTTTTTGACGGTAGCCTATTAGTTAAGTTTTGGGTGCGCTTCAAAAGTGATGCCTTCCCTCTTTTTCCCAATTGAAAACAAACTCACAACACTTAGTGAAATTTTTGTTCCCACCAAAGCTCATTATTCCCTTTCTAAAACTCACAACACTTAGTGAATCACAGCGCCTTTATCCCCTTTCTAGAACCACACGAACCACAGTGCCTTTGTTCCTTCCAAAACTCATCACTCATCATCACGAAGAACCCTCTCTGAAACCCTCTCTGAAATTTTTGTTATCACAGTGCCTTTATCCCCTTTCTGAAACCCTCTCACCATCGCGAAGAACCACACACAACACTCACTATCGCCACTAACCGTCGTTCCTCTTCGCCCTACTGCACTGAGCTGCGCCGCTCTCAGCATCGTCATCTCTTCGCTTCTCATCGTCCTTCCCCTTTCAGTTTTGCCATTCTCGGTTTCTCACCGTCGCTGGTGATTGTCGCCACCCAGTAACCAGTCACCGCCAGTCACCGTCGATGTTGATCATCGCTGTTGCTGCACTGACCATCGCTCTTCTTCACCATTCTTCTCATCATCGTCTTCTCTGTGCTCACATCGTTGAGTATGTATTTATTGATTTCTATTTGGTTCTGCAATTTCAGAGGTTTAGGGTTCCGATTTTAAGGGTTTTAATTTGGGGGTTTTAATCTGTGAAATATGGGTTTGTGAATTGTGATTTGATAACATGAATGTTGTTGTTGATGAAGATGCGTGGTTTAACAGATTATTTTTTTGCCTGTTTTGTACTTATAAATAACTAACTCATTTGGGGGAAATTGTTTCTGATATTCTGTTATTTATTAAGAATTAGAATGCTCATGATAAGACACAAGTAAAAACTGGAAGAAGTTAGGGAAAAGAGTATTGGCTTTCACAACAACGATAAAAATTTTTGTTCATTGAAATATTAATTCAATTGGACACAAGGGAAAACTTAAGAAAAATATTAATTCCCTTATGCTCATGATTACTGATTGTAGATCCTTCTTCACGGGGCATCTACCTGAGGGAGGCTACTGCTTTCCAACAATCTACTGAGGTGAGAGCATAATCAGCTTGTGCACCATTGATGATCAAAGCATATCTTTAGGTCAGATATTTGAAAAAACTATGATTTGAAAATGGATTAAAGATTGGAATGTGGGAAAAATACTACTAGACATGCTACTTTTGCATTTGTCTTTACCAGCTAGGTCTCAGCTTGGACAAAGGGAAAGGAGCCGATAGAGCAGCAGCACCAGGAGTAGGCTTCTTGAAGCCACCAAAAGAGGCCTCCGGTAGCGGCAAGCACTTTCGCGATGATGTCCTTGATGCCAGAGCTAAGAATGTAAACACCCTGTCCCTCTCTCTCTCTCTCTCTCTCGCTTTGCGTAACAGAAAATTAGCTCAAATGCATTCAATATTTGTTTTTTTTCAAGGCAGGGTTTTGAGTTCCGAACTGGAACTAAAATACAATTGCATGTGGCAGTTTTTTAACTAATTAGAATCACTTTCAAAATTCCTTGAAAATGAAGTTGGGAAAGAAAGCATGTTGTAGTTTTGAAAAAATAAAGAGCAAGGCAGGGTTATTCCATGGCTGTTATGGAAACCAAATTATTGTTTCAGGATGGTCATCTTTGGTTTTTCTTTTCCCCTTTATTCGAGGTCAGACAGCAGGGGGGAAAAACTTATTGCAGTGTGTGCTTCAGTGCTTCTTGATTTGAGCAACTAGCTATTGATAAACTCTGCACTTGTGCTGACTATTATTGTTGAATCATTGTTGTAGGTGTTGACTTATAGGTGTAAGTTGGTGTTATAAATTTTGATGGAATGGTTTGAACATTTCAGGATTACGATTTAGTGCAAGTTTATTTACACCTTCTCCATACTGCTGTGATCACTAAGAGGCAGAGGAGGAGTTGCTGTTTTAGTTTCCTCACCCCCCTTATTTTGGCCCCCCTGATCATCTGTAATCTTTTAACAGGTTTTTCATGGCCAACCAATGCCTACTACTATTCCGGCAGCTCCACATCCTCTAACAATGCGTCCTAGGGTGCGGGCTAGAAGAGGACAGGCTACAGACCCACACAGTATAGCTGAACGGGTGAGCTTTGGGATATTTGCACAAATACATGCTGTCTGCTGGTTATGGTGTTAAAATTTAAAGACGGGGTGTTTATTTTGTACCTCAGTTCTTCATGTTACATTATGGTTACAGTTGCGCAAAGAAAGAATAGCAGAAAGAATCAGGGCTCTACAAGAACTAGTTTCAAGTGTCAACAAGGTATGTAACTGTTCTAATGCAGTTTGTGATCCTCTTTAATATTAGCAATAGTGAAATAGTACAAAAGGAAAGGAATATTGTCTTGTGTAGCCAAAAAAAGTGAGAAAAGATGGTGTATTATGTTGACATTTATAGAGATATATCTATTATCATCCCCCACTTTCCTTTCTGGCTTGAAATTGTAAATGATAATGCTACATTTTAGTTTATTATCAACTTGTGAATAAGTGTATTCATGTCTTTCTCCTAAAACAAAAATGGGTCTTTTCATGGTGTGCATTTGGCCATTTTGTCCGCATTGTAGGTATCGTTCATTCACTACTTCTTTAGCTCATCAGATCTCCACTAACACTATTGCCTATCATAGGTCTTATCTTTCTTTTTACAATATAAATACTAAAATAGATGTTATTACTTATATCAAGGGGTTGGTTTGCTTTTCTATATATGGCCTAAGAAACAATATCTTTTACTTTTCCTCCAATTTTTTGTCTTTCAATAGGAAGATTTGATAGAAAATACAATAGAAGGAAGTAGCCATTTTCATAGAAATATGGAGGATCTGTATTCGTTTTAGTCTTCTGGTCTTTTCCCTGTCAATATATTGTTCCAGTAGATATGATATTTGCATATATATATATAATGTAATTTATGTAGCGAATTGGCACCTTGAAAATTATTTTCATATAAATGAGTAAATGTGTTCTTTGGATTTAGAATATGGCATCTGCCTCTGGACCTATTGAGTTGTCAAATCAGTTTAAGATTGTGCTTGTCCGCAACTCCACATATAGATTAAATCTCCTGATCCACTTTTCATGCAATTGTTTCATTGAGCATAAATAACAAAAACATGCTTGAAAAGGATAAAAAGAGGGATACCATGCCCACATATTTTGACTTGATGTGTATTAAATTTTTTATACTTCTTGAAGCTTGAAATTAATCTACTGGTTTCAGGGGATATTTCTTTTAATAATTTCTTTGAAGGTAGTTTTGCTCTGTTTGCATGACCGCCCTCTGTTTCATTAAAAAGACAATAACACTGAATTGTTCTAACATTTTTAATATTATTGTGCTTTTTCTCTTGATCAGACGGATAGAACTGTAATGTTAGATGAAATAATTGATCTGCATTTGTTTATTTCAGATACTGCACTTATTTAATTGATCTGTCCTGTTTCTATCCAAAGAACAAGCTTTTGCCTTCTTCGATTCCGCCTGCTCTGCTACTGCCCTGTGCTATCCGGTTCTGCCCTAATTTCCACCTTCTTCTAGGTTGTCTTTTTAAGCAATGAAGATTAAGCAATGGAAATTAAGCTGATTATTATTGTGGTTTATTGGCTAAGATAGAATAGTGTTGGGAATGGATACATGTATGCATGGTTGACTAATGACTTTTATTGGAAGATACTTATGTAGGATATAATATTTTAGTTTTTGGTAGAGTATTAGTAGTAACGTAGCCTAAGGCATCATTTTTTTTCACTTTTGGCTACACTTTTCAAGTGTACCTGAATGGGTATTTTTCTTGTAGTGAGAAAGCTCCATTTAGACTTCTGTATCTCCAAAAAAGCTCTTCTGAGTGCAAGTAGGTCAGATCCAAACAGCATCTGCAGTGCTTTCTCTGTCTCTGAATAAGACTTTTGCTCCAACTCCTCAACTTCAGCCATAAATTACCTAAAATTGTACAAAAATATAAAAACTCATAGTAGAATCCAAAAATGTGAATTTAATACTAAAACCTATAAAAACTTAATAAAAACTAAACAAAACACACTAAAAACTATATGAAAATGATGCCAAAAAGCGTATAAAATATCCGCTCATCACAACACCAAACTTAAACTGTTGCTTGTCCCCAAGCAACTAAAAACATAGTAGGATAAAAAGAAAATTAAGATACAATAAATTTCAAAGTTTCTAACGAAGCTCAGTTTCAATTAGATGAGCAGGACTTAGTAGCTTTTTGCTTCTGAATAGTTTTGGCATCTCGCTATCCATTGAAACTCAAAAGTGTTGGCATCTTTAGGAACTTAGAATCCAGATAATATTATCGACTCTCTTAGTTTAGCTCTTTTTTATTCTTAAACACAACTTTTTAGAGTCTTGGCCGTGACCCTAAGCACTTTGTTTTCCAGTATTACCACTGGATACATACATGCCACAGACACTTTAACTAGGTGAACATTTTCAGATTGTGACTCAGCTTTGCTAGAGTCCCCAGATAGAGGTGTTCAGAGTTCTTAAGCACACTTTTTTTGCTTTGGATCACGACTTTAACCGCTCAGTCTCAAGCTTTTCACTTGACACCTTCACGCCACAAGCACATGGTTAAGGACAGCTTGATGAGCCGCTTAGGCCAGAATTTTATTCCTTTAGGCCCTCCTATCCACTGATGCTCAAAGCCTTGGATCCTTTTACCCTTGTCTTTTGGTTTAAAGGGTTATTGGCTTTTTGCTCTTGCCTTTTGATTTAAAGAGCTATTAGCTTTTTCTGCTTTCTTTTTCTTTTATTAATTTTTTTCGCCTTTTTTTTTGCATGCAAGCTTTTTCTTTTTCTTTTTGCTGCTTTTTCTTGCTTCAATAATCAATTTTAGAGATTTTTCAGATTACCAATAATACTTTTCTTTTTTCTTTATTCTTTTAAGAGCCAACATTCTAAAATTCCAACTTCAAATATGCATTGTTTATTCATACATTCAGAAAATAAAAGCAATGTCACTGCATCAAAATAATTAAACTATTCTTATTTTAAACTTAAAATTCATGCATCTCTCAATTCTTTTTAGATAAATTTTTTTTTTAAGCAAGGTGAGAGATATATGAAACATTTTACAACTTTAAGACATCAATGCGAATGACCATGCAACAAAAAAAAGAGAACAGATAAAACATAATAGAAAACAGAAAAATAAAACAGGAAACGAGGTAAAAGAGAATGAATCCACCTTTAATGGTGGTGGCTAGTGCTCCTCCTTGAGGATCCAATGTGATGCTTGATCTCTTCTGTGTCACTCCTTTGCCTTTGTTGTTCTTCCCTCATAGCCCTTTGTTCTTCCCTTATGGCTCTTTGGTCTTCTCTTATTTCATTGAGGGTGGTAGCATGCTCTTGATGCTCAAACCTCAATTGCTCCATGTTAGTGCTTATTTCTCCAAGTGAAGTGTGCCATTGATCCCAATAGCTTTGAGGAGGAAAATACATCCCTTGAGGCATCTCAGGGATTTCATGCTGAAGTGGATGCACGGGCTCTTGTGCATGCTCTCTAGTTTGCTCCATCCTCTTCTTAGTGATGGGCTTATCCTCCCTAAAGGAGATATCTCCATTTATGACAATTCCAGCTGAATTGCATAGATGACAAAAAAGGTGTGGGAATGCCAACCTTGCATTGGTGTGAGGCTTCTCAGCTACCTTATACAATTCTTGAGGAATCACCTCATGTACTTCCACCTCACTTCCAATCATGATGCAATGGATCATGATGGCTCTGTCAACAGTCACTTCTGATCGATTGCTTGTGGGAATGATGGATCTTTGGATGAATTCCAACCATACTCTAGCTATGGGCTTTAGGTTAAGCCTTCTTAGTTGAATGGGATTGCCTTGGGAATCCCTTTTCCACTGTGCTCCTTCCACACAGATATCTGAGAGAACTTGATCCAATCTATGATCAAAGTTAACTCTCCTAGTGTAAGGATGAGGATCTCCTTGCATTAGAGATAAGTTGAACGTCAACCTCTGATGCACGAAAAACTTGTCTCTCAACAAATCTCACTTCGGCAAGTGTACCGAATTTGTCGTCAAGTAAAAACTCACAATAGAGTGAGGTCGAATCCCACAGGGATTGATTGATCAAGCAACTTTAATTAGAAGAATGTTCTAGTTGAGCGAATCCAGAATTTGGGTTGAGAGTTGCAGAAAATAAAAATGGCGGGAATGTAAATAACGGAAAAGTAAATGCTAGAATTAAAGGACTGGAAGTAAATGACTGAAAATAAATTGCAGAATTGTAAATGGGAATGGGGGATTTGCTCATAAAAGTAAATGGCCGAAATTAAAGAGAATGGGTAAGATCAGAGATGGGAAGTTCATTGGGCTTAGGAGATGTTGGAATTCTCCAGATCAAGTTATAAGTGCTCTGGCCGTAGCTAGGAATGGTCTTCCTAATATGATTGGGTGAGTGTGACTGTCTTCCATGTCCAGAATGACAAAGTCTGTTGGGAGAAAGTATTTCCCAACCTTTAGCAACACATTTTCTACCACTCCTATTACTTGCTTTTGAGTTTTGTCAGCCAGTCTGATGATTACATCTGTGGGCATTATCTCATTAATCTGAAGCCTCTTCACCAGGGATAAAGGTAGTAAGTTGATGCTGGCCCCCAAATCACATAGTGCTCTATCGAACATAGTTTCGCCTATGGCACAAGGGATGTGAAAACTCCCTGGGTCTCTTCTTTTCGTAGGCAACTCAGGTTGAATAAGGGCACTACATTCCTTGTTCATCACTATAGTCTGCCCTCCCTTGAGTGAGCTTTTCTTGGGAAGAAGTTCCTTCATATACTTGATGAATGCAGGCATTTGTTGAATTGCCTTGATGAATGGTATGTTCACATGCAGAGATGCAAACAAGTCTAGGAACCTTGAGTATATTCTTTTTCCCACAGCACCATTGAGCAGTTGAGGGAATGGTGCATAGAGCTTCAACAGCTCTTGTTGTGAGATTTCTGGTTCTTTGTGATCTCTATCCTCCTCCTTTGTTGAGTTGTTTTCAGGTTGTTTGCACATTTTGCCTTGCTTGTCTTCAATCTCTTGATCACTTGTAGTGACCATTTTGCAATTTTCCCATCTTACTTTCTTTGCTTCTCCCTTGGGGTTTTTCTCCGTGTCACTTGGGAAGCTATCAGTAGGTTTGGGAATCTTCTCAGCTAAATATCCCACCTGGAATTCCAGCTTCCTAATGGTCTCTCCCTGGTTCTTAATATTGGCTCGCACCTCCTCTTTGAACACCTTATTTTCTTGAATCTCTTGCCATATTCCTTCAAGTAAGGCTTCAATCTTAGAGAGTTTGTCATCAATTGATGAGTGATTCGGAGCAGATGTGCTATTTTGGTTTTGATAAGTGTGTGGAGATGTGTTGTTGTGGGGGTGTTGAGATGTCCTCTGGGTGAATTGCTGGTGAGCTGCATTGTTGTTGGAGTTGTAACGTCTCTGGTCTTGGTTTTGATCTTGCTCACTTCCCCACCCAATGTTTGGGTGGTTTCTCCATCTAGGGTTGTAAGTTTTGGAGTATGGATCATAGTTTTTCCTTGGTGAATTCCCAATGTAGTTGGCTTGCTCCTGACTCCCCTCTGCTTCTTCATTCACCCCTTCTTGGGTTGTTAATGAAGATGAGATTGCTGCTACTTGATTCCTCTCCATCTTCTTGGTGAGGTCAGCCAGCTGCTGGGTAATGAGCTTGTTTTGGGCCAACAGAGCATCTACATTGTTTAGCTCCATCACTCCTCTGGTGTTCCCTCTTTCGGAAGCATAGAAGTAATCGTTTTCTGCTACTATTTCAATAACATCTATGGCTTCCTCAATGGTCTTCTTCTTGTTCAAGGATCCTCCAGATGAATGATCAACGGCCTTCTTTGACTCATAAGAGAGCCCTTCATAGAAAATGTGCAGCTGGACCCATTCGTTGAACATGTCAGGTGGACACCTCCTTGTTAAGTCCTTGAACCTCTCCCATGCTTCATACAGAGTCTCACCATCTTGTTGCCTAAAAGTTTGAACCTCAGCTCTCAGCCTATTCATTTGTTGAGGAGGGTAAAATCTTGCTAAGAATTTGTTCACCACATCCTCCCAAATTGTCAAGCTCTCCCTTGGAAAAGATTCCAGCCACTTGGCTGCCTTGTCCCTGAGTGAGAAAGGAAATAAGAGCAGTCTATAGGCGTCAGGATGAACACCATTAGATTTCACTGTGTCACATATTCTCAGGAAGGTGATCAAATGTTGATTGGGATCTTCTTGAACACCTCCTCCAAACGAACAGTTGTTCTGAACAAGGGTGATGAGCTGTGGTTTAAGTTCAAAGTTGTTGGCATGGATTGTTGGCTTTTGGATGCTACTTCCACAATTAGAGAATTGTAAATGGGAATGGGGGATTTGCTCATAAAAGTAAATGGCCGAAATTAAAGAGAATGGGTAAGATCAGAGATGGGGAGTTCATTGGGCTTAGAAGATGTTGGAATTCTCCGGATCAAGTTCATTTTCATCTCTTCCTCAATCAATGCACTCATTGATCTCCTTGGCAATCTTAAGTGATTGAATTACAATTTTTTACAATACAATCTCTCAAATCTTGATCAATAGCCAATTCCTTGGTCAATTGCTCATGAGAAGAGATGAAGTATGGTCACTGATTATACCACATGCATTTCCCAAATCAAGTATTGAGAGAGTTATAGTCACATACCCATCCAAACCCAATTTCGTCCAGCATGAGAAAGCATTTCTAGCTTGATCTCTTCATTCCTCTTTCAAGGTTCAAAAGAGATCCAAGTTTGAATAGCTTCTCTTCCAAGATAACTACTCAATTGGATAAAGATTGAAAGCTTTCAAGTAAAATCAAGAGGAAAGATAGAAGAAGAATAATGAAAATTAATATTGATCCATCAAATTACAACAGAGCTCCCTAACCCAATGAAAGGGGTTTAGTTGTTCATAGCTCTTGAAAATGAAAACAAAGATGAAGAATACATCAGAAAACTAGAAATTGCAAAGAAAGTAAAATACAGAGAGTAGTTCTCCTTTTTCCCAGCCTCCAGAATTTCTTTTCAATTCAAAGCTACTCCTATATATACTACTCTTCTCAGCTTCTAGTGTGATTCTTCAAGTCTTGGGCCTTTAGATCTTGAGTTTGAAGCAGTTCCTTTCTTTATTTGGGCTTGGCTTTACTTGCAGAGAGAAAGTGCGAAGTGGGCGGAGACTTTAGTTCAGGACGTTAGGGGTGTTAATATTTAGTGAGAATATAAGTTCGGGAACGTTAGTGACACTTAACATTGTCACTAACGTTCCAATGCACCCCTTTTCCTCACGTTAAAACCCACGTTAACTAGGTTAACGTGGCTTTTAACGTTGCCTTGTTAACCTTCAAGAACGTTAGTGACACTCAACATTGTTACTAACGTTCCAGTGTGCCCCTTCTTGCTTCACGTTAAAGCCCACGTTAACTAGGTTAACGTGGCTTCTAACGTGGCCCTTGCCATCCTTCGAGAATGTTAGTGACATTCAACATTGTCACTAATATTCCAATGTGCCCCTAGGTCTCACCTTAGAGTCCATGGTAACTAGGTTAACGTGGCTTCTAACATGGCCATCTTTAGCCATCTCAACGTTAGTTACAATGTTGAGTGTCACTAACGTTGGCTCATCCTTCATTCCTCATCGTTAGCTTCCACGTTAACCAAGTTAACGTGCAAGTTAATGTGACTCTTGGGGGTTGTGTGGTTGCTTCAACGTTAGTGACAATGTTAAGTGTCACTAACGTTGTCGACAACTCTTCATCCCTTACGTTAGTTCCCACGTTAACCAAGTTAACGTGGGAGTTAACGTGGTACTTTGCATCATAGGCCAACGTTAGTGACAATGTTGGGTGTCACTAACGTTGGCTTCTCTTCCCCCCTTAACGTTAGAGGCCACATTAACCTACACGTTAACTAGGTTAACGTGGCTTCTAACGTGGCCATTTATGAGTAATTGCCAACGTTAGTGACAATGTTAAGTGTCACTAACGTTGGCTCAACTTCTCTTCTCCACGTTAGAGTTCACGTTAACTTAGTTAACATGACTCTCTAACGTGGGCATTGATGGCTTTTTGAGAGTGTTATTGGCAATCACTTTTCTCATTAACCTTGCAAGTTACCTCCCCTTTTCTTGCTTCCTTTTGGTCCTGAAATCAAGCAATAAAGTGCATCAAAGCTCTAGTCCAAGTCATGAGTAATGCAACATAATATTTGTCACTAAACTTATGCAAAATCCTCATGAAATTATGTAAAATGCACAATGTATGCTTGAATCAAGGCATAGGTGAATATCTATCCAAAACTAGCTTATTTCCTAAAGAAATGCATGAAACTAACCTAAAAACAATAAAGAAAAGGTCAGTGAAACTGGCCAAGATGCCCTGGCATCAACCTCACACTTTTCGGGCTGAAATCTAAGATTCTCTCTCGGACCATGGTGCTCCAATTCCTTGGATTTGGGTTCACACTAGTGTCATGGTTTTTAGTAACCCATGCATTAGCATAGAACTCTTGCACCATAAGAATCCCAACATCTTGAATGGGATGGTTAGGACTTCCCAACCTCTTCTCCGGATCTCTCTTCGAATTTTTGGATACTCATTCTTCTTGAGTCTGAAAGGGACCTCAGGGATAACTTTCTTCTTTGCCACTACTTCATAGAAATGGTCTTGATGAGCTCTGGTACTGAATCTTTCTATCTCCCAAGATTCAAAAGAGGTGGCTACTGCCTTTCTTTTCCTCTTTCTAGAGGGTTCTCCAACCATGCGTGCCATGAATGGTAATAGAAAGAGAAAAAAGCTATGCTTTTCCAACATCAAACTCAAAACTTTGCTCGTCCTCAAGCAAAAATAAGGAAAGAAGAAGAATGGAGTATAAGAAGAAGAAAATAGAAGGAGATAGAGGGAGAGAGAGGGCTCGGCCTTGTAAGTTTATGAGTGTATGAGAGGTGTGAGTATGAAGGGTTATGAAAATGGGTATTTATAGAGTGGGGTAGGTTAAGGTTCGGTCATGGGTGGGGTTTTGGATGGGAAATTTGATTTTGAATTGGGTGGGGATTGGTGGGAGTTATGATGGGTCTGGGAAAGTGAAATGGGTGTGATTGGACTAGGGTTTATAGGGAAGTGTGTATAGGGAAGTGTGAAAGTAGGTAGGTTAGGTGAAGATGTTATGGAACCCACTGGTCCTGAGAGGCTAGGGAATCCAGATTCCCTACTTCTCTGCACTGGCGTTTGAATGCCTAGGGGTTGCTCCCTGGCTAGCATTCAACGCCAGCAATGCTGCCCATGAGGGGCGTTGAACGCCCAGTAGGGATACCCTGGCTGGCGTTCAACCTCAATAACACTCTATCCAGAGTGTTCTGTTTTTTCTGCTTTAATATTTCTACTTCTGTTCTGACTGCCGCATATGATTATGAACCTAAAATATAAATCAAAGATAAATAAAATAAAATAAAATAAATTAAGGTTGGGTTGCATCCTAACAAGCGCTTCTTTAACGTCATTAGCTTGACGGTTAGCTCCTCACGGAGGTGAGTATAAGCTCAGATTTTTACCCCTTACAGTGAACTTTCTTCTTGTCCTCTCATGAATGAGATCCACATACTCTAGAGATAGGACACGACTCACTATTTGTGGTAAGACTGGATTCTTGGTGAATGCAACTCTCATGCCAGGTGAGAGGCCTTCAATTGGGACTTTCTTGTCTGTCCAGCCTTTAGGTAATTTCTTCTTAGTACCTTTGTGCTTAGAGCTTGTTGATGGCTGCCCAACACCAAACTTAAACTTGAAGTCTGGGGCTCTGTAATGCTCTGCACAGAAAGAGAGGGTTGGAACGCTAGGTATTGCACAGTTATATCTCTTTTATTTGAGGGAGAATTAGGATGAGGCATCTTGAACAAGATGTGATCCTCCCCTAGTTGTAGAGTCAGTTCTCCCTTAGCCACATCAATGATAGCATTCGCAGTGGCTAGGAAAGGTCTTCCAAGTATGATAGAGTCATCCTCATCCTCTCCTATGTCTAAGACTATAAAGTTTGTAGGGATGTAGTGGTTTTCGACTTTTACCAAGACATCCTCTACCAGGCCATATGGCCTCTTCATTGTCTTGTCTGCCATCTCTAATGAGATGTTTACAGCTTGTACCTCAAGGATTTCCAGCTTCTCCATTATAAAGAGTGGCATGAGATTTATACTTGACCCTAGGTCACACAGAGCCTTTTCAAAGGTCATGGTGCCTATGGTGCAAGGGATCAGAAAGCGTCTAGGATCTGGAAGCTTCTAAGGTAGCTCGTCCAGGATCTGGAAACTTCTGAGGTAGCATCTGCTGTACCAAAGCATGGAGTTCTTTGGAAAGCAGTGGAGGTTCTTCCTCCAGAGGCTTTGTACCAAATAACTTGGCATTCAGCTTCATTAGAGCTCTTAGGTACCGAGCAACTTGCTCTTCCCTAGTGTCTTTATCCTCATCAGAGGATGAGTAGTCATCAGAACTCATGCACTACAGAAGTACATGCAAAGGAACCTCAATGGTCTTTATGGTTTTCTTTGGTTCTGGAATAGAGGTTTCTTGAGTGGGACTTAAGCACTCAAAGGGTGTGCTTTTATTGGCATTCAACGCCAGCTCACATACCTCTTTGGGCGTTGAACGCCCTTGCTGTCCACCCTTAATGGCGTTAAACGCCAGTCTCTCTAGCATTCTAGGAGTTGAATGCCTAGAAGGGATATCCTTGCTGGCGTTCAATGCCAACTTTCCTGGGTTTATGGGTGTTGAACGCTCAGTGAAGGTTTCCTCACTGGTGTTCAGCGCCTAGTGCACGAATCCCCACACTTTCGTACAGTTGTACCAGCAAGTGCACTGGGTCATCCAAGTAATACCTGAGTGAGTCAGGGTCGATCCCACGAGGATTGTAGTTTGAAGCAAGCTATGGTTATCTTGCAGGTCTTAGTTAGGCAGATCAGAAGGTTGTTGGATTAAGTATGTGGAGTTGGATGAAGTATCATAAAACTGTGAAAGGAATAAGTGATAGGATTAGAGTTGAGAGTCAGAGTCGCTTTGTGAATGATCTTCTTCAATGGCAGGCTGTATGTGATTGACACTAGTTTGAGCAGCTGCGAATACTCCTCCAGATCTAAACCCCTGGTTTAGTGTGGATCCATCTCTACTTGAGGGTGAAGTTCCTGCAGTCCATTCTCCTTAATGATCATACTCAAAATGCCACAGACAAGGTCGGATCTTCCGAATCAGAGAATGCTGCATCTTTGGGTTCTAGCCTCTACCATAGAGACCCTAATCTCCCCAGAAATTGGTTGAACTGATGTCTCAAGAAGTCCCCAACGAAGTCGTGGATTAGCCGTCTGAGAGACGTATATTCAAGTTGGTGGTTCATCATTGTCCGATGAAAGACGAACACTGAACCCATGTAGAATGTGATAACCTTATGCTAGTTCAATGTATTCATATTGATGAAGAACGAATATACATCTTTGAGATAGAGCAAACACTGATCGAAGAAGAAACAGTAATACTTTTATTAATTCATAGGACTCAGCAGGGCTCCTCCCCTCAACCTAGGAGGTTTAGAAACTCATACCGAAAGTAAAAACAATGGAAAAACGAAAATATAGCAGAGTGGTATGTGCGATAAGTCTCGAATAACATGAATCTAATCCTTTAAATACTAAACAAATGAGTAGTAAGGGTAAAACAGTCTATATAGTGCTAAAATCCACTTCTGAGGCCCACTTGGTGAGTGTTTAGGCTGAGCTTTAATGAGATCCACGTGCTATGAGGCTCCTTTGGTGTTGAATGCCAGCTAGGGGGTCCTCTCTGGGCCTTTGGATGCTGGGCTCTGCTCTTTGGGCGTTGGACGCCTGGAAAAGGGCAGGAAGCTGGCGTTGGACACTAGTTCTGGGCCTTCTAATCCGAAGCAAAGTATAGACTATTATATATTGCTGGAAAGCTCTGGAAGTCAGATTTCCATATCCGTTGAGAGCGCTCCTTTTGGACTTCTGTAGCTCCAGAAAAGCACTTCCGAATGCAGGCAGGTCAGATCCGAACAGCTTCTGTAGTGCTTTCTTGTCTCTGAATCAGACTTCTGCTCCAGCTCCTCAATTTCAGCTAGAAAATACCTGAAATTTCCCAAAAACACAAAACTCATTGTAGAATCCAAAAATGTGAATTTAACACTAAAACCTATAAAAACTTAATAAAAACTAAATAAAAACTACTAAAAACTATGTGAAAGTGATGCCAAAAAGCATATAAAATATCCGCTCATTACAACACCAAACTTAAACTGTTGTTTGTCCCCAAGAAACTAAAAACACAGTAGGATAGAAAAGAAAATTAAGATACAATAAATTTCTAAGTTTCAAATGAAGCTTAGTTAAAATTAGATGAGCGGGACTTAGTAGCTTTTTGCTTCTGAATAGTTTCGGTATCTCACTATCCATTGAAACCCAGAGATGTTGGCATCTTTACGAACTCAGAATCTAGATGATATTATTGACTATCTTATTTAAGCTTATTTTGATTCTTGAACATAGCTTTCTGAGTCTTGGCCATGACCCTAAGCACTCTGTTTTCCAGTATTACCACCGGATACATTCATGCCACAGACACTTTACCTGGGTGAACCTTTTCAGATTGTAACTCAGCGTTGCTAGAGTCCCCAGATAGAGGTGTCCAGAGTTCTTAAGCACACTCTTTTTTCTTTGGACCACGACTTTAACCGCTCAGTCTCAAACTTTTCACTTGACACCTTCACGCCACAAGCACATGGTTAGGGACAGCTTGGTTTAGCTTCTTAGGCTAGGATTTTATTCCTTTGGGCCCTCCTATCCATTAATGCTCAAAGCCTTGGGTCCTTTTACCCTTGCCTTTTGGTTTAAAGGGTTACTGGCTCTTTCAATATGCCCTCCTTTTCCTACATTTTTGGGCAGTAATGGATTTTTTTGCTTTTATTTTATTTTTCTTGTTTGCCACTTTTTTTATTTCTTTTGCATGCATAATAATTTTTTTCTTTTGAAACATGCTTTTTCTTTTGCTGCTTTTTCTTGCTTCAAGAATCAATTTTCAAATTTTTCAGATTATCAATAATGTTTTTCCTTTTTCCTTATTCTTTCAAGAGACAACATTCATAAGTTTCAACTTCAAATATGCACTGTTTATTTCATTCATTCAGAAAACAAAAGCAAATGACACCACATCAAACTAATTAAACTAATCTTATTTTAAACTTGAAATTCATGCATCTCTCAATTCTTTTCAATTAAAAAAAATTATTTAAGCAAGGTGAGAGATCTATGGAAAATTTTATAACTTTAAGACATTAAATGCAAATGATCATGCAACTAGGACAAGAGAGCAATTAAATAAATAGACAAAAAACAGAAAAATAACAAGAAATGAGTAAAAGAGAACGAATCCACCTGAATGATAGTGGCCAGTGCTCCTCTTTGAGGATCCCATGTAGTGCTTGATCTCTTCTATGTCACTCCTTTGTCTTTGTTGAGGCGGCTGCACAGGCTCATGTACATGCTTCCTAGTTTGCTCCATCCTCTTCTTCTATAATTAAGAGTGGTAGAAGTTACAAAGAAAAGCACAACACCAAACATAAGAGTTTTGCTTGTCCTTGAGCAAATATGATCAATGGGGAGGAAGAAAGTGGGGTAGGTGGAGCTTCTGTGGGACCTCTTGGTCCTGAGAGGCTAGAGAATCCAGATTTTTTGTTTCTCTGCACTGGCGTTTGAATGCCCAGGGGCTGCTCCCTGGCTGGTGTTCAATGCCAGAAATGCTCCCCTCTTGGGGTGTTGAACGCCCAGCAGGGATACCCTGGCTGGCGTTCAACTTTATCACTCTTTTCGGAGTATTCTGTTTTCACTACTGTGAACTCCGTCTCTTGATTGGTGCATATGATCATGACTCTAACAACTGAAAGAAAAACAAAATGGAAGAAAATAAACATGGTTGAGTAAGGTTGGGTTGCCTCCCATCAAGCGCTTCTTTAATGTCATTACCTTGACAGACAACTCCTTTCAAGGAGGAAGATAGTCATAGAGGAATAAATCCTCACTCCTTACTGGGAGCTTCCTTCCTGTGCTCTCATGGAATAGCGTAATACGCTCAAGAGACAGGATTTTGTTCGCTGTCTGAGGCAGGGTGATGGGGGAAAAACGATTCCACACAAATTCACGGGCAAGTGTATCGGGTCGCATCAAGTAGTAATAACTCACAAGTGTGAGGTCGATCCCACAGGGATTGATGGATCAAGCAACTTTAGTGAGGTGATTAGTTTAGTTAAGCTAATAGTGGTGAATTGGGTGAAATTGTATTGACAGAATGTAAATTGCATAAGGTATAAAGTGCAGAAGGTAAATTGGCAGAAACTTAAAAGGCAAGAAACATAAATTGCAGCAAATGTAAAGGGGATTGGGTGCTGGGAAATTAAATGAAGCAGTAAATCAGAAGTCAGAACAATTGCATAAGATTTAAATTGCATAAAAGTAAATTGAGAGCAATGGGAATAGAAGATTAAAATCAAGCTCAATGTAAATTGAATTGTAAAATTGCAGAAAGGAACATTTGCAGAAGAGGATTATCAGAAACTGAAAGTTGTATAAGCCAAATTGAATTCAATACCGAAATGTAAAAGTGCAGAAAAAATAAAAATGTTTCAAGAGACGCTTCTATTCTACTCCTACTCCTTCTCCTACTTCTGCCTACTACTACTGCAGCCTACTCCAGTGCTCCTATGAAATGAAACTGATGCCTTTATATAGGCTTTACAAAATGAAAATAAAATTGCAAACAAATTACAAATAAATGAAATTCCTATTCTAACTGTGTCTTATGCCTTTGAGTGATGTCAATGGGCTCTGCTTGCTTTGAATTCTCAATGGGCTTTGAATCAGATTAATTGAGCCAGAGTTGCACTTCCAGGAGAATGGAGCATTTTCAAATTGAGCACAATGTTCATTCACCCACACGTACGTGTCACTTACGCGTACGCGTCCCTTGCAGCGTTCACTAAACGAACGCAGCATTCATGCAATGAACGCTACCCCAGGCGTACGCGTTATACACACGTACGCGTGGATTGCAAAAATGCCATTTTCACGCTGATGTTCTATTCACGCATTTGCGCAATCCATCACCATTGCCACACCCACGCGTACGCGTCGATGGCTAAACCTCAAATCCAAATTTCGCACTTTGTCGCAGGCGTTCTTTGGTAACGAACGTAGCGTTCTTGCTGAGTGAACGCTGATCCTCCTCCCACGCGTGCGCGCCATGCATGCGTACGCATGGAGCTTCAAAAGTGTCGTCCTACGCGTAAGCGCCTTGTATGCATGCGCGTCACTCGTGAACATAGCGTTCTTGGCCTGAGAGCGCTTCTTCCTTGGTAAATCATGGGCCACGCTTTTAAAAGCGTGGCCTAAGGCTCCAAAGTGTGCCCAAGAATTTCTCTTTTGTCCTTTTTAGCTTATTTTGTGCTTTTTTTGGTTCTTTTTCTTCTTATTTTCTACAAAGTTTATAAAATCAAAAGATCAAAGAAATATACTATTTAAGTACAAAAGCATTCAATATTTAAGCACTAATCATCAATTTCTTGTATGAAAAAGCAGAGAACAACATGACATGATGATGTGACATCACAACACCAAACTTAAACCTTGTTTGTCCCCAAGCAAGGAAAGACTCATGCAATAAAGATTGACAATCCAAGGTAAGAAGAATAACAACTCAATGTTTATGGTTGGCTAGTTTTCTATGCATGCTACAATCACAAAAGAAATGTAAATGATTGATGCTTCTATCTAGCTCATTTTATGAAATCTTTTCCTTATATTTCTTCCTTGAAACAAGCTTTTGATTTTCTTTTTAGCTTCTCCTTTTGGGTGCTTTGCCCCATGAGTTGATAACAAAGCTACGATTCTAAATGCTTTGTTTTCAAGTATTACCACTTGATACATAAGCACCACAAGCATTTAATTAGAGGACTTCATTAAGCTCATTTGTTTCTTTTCTTGACTCTCTAATCATTGATGCTCAGAGCCTTGAGCTTTGAGGGAGTGCTTTTGCACTTGAGCCTAGCCTTGACTCTAAGTGTTTTATTTTCAACCTTTTTGCCTGATACATAAACACCACAAGTACTTAACAATTGAATTGTCATTGGTACTCAGAGCCTTCAGCTTTCTCATTCTTTCCTTTTTGCTTTTCTTTCCTTAATTGCATTTGCTTCTTCAAGGTTTTCATGATTTCAAAAATTTCATAAAATGTCCTAGATGAAAACTTCAATTAAATAAAATCTAATGCAATTGAGCAACAATTAACCATACTAGCATTCTAATACTTGTATGCCCATGCTAAGTTCTTCTTTAATGCCTTGTTTGTTTATGATCATGATACTTTATTTCTTTTGAACTCACAAAACTCAAGTTGGTAGTCATAATGTCACAGCAAGATGTTAAAAATCAGTAATCAAATTATGCTTATTCATAATACACATGCATACAGAGAAGATAAAGACAATCATGCAATTTACAGTGCTGGAAGTAAGTAGGAGGAAAAAGAAATGTTACCACCTTATAGTTCATCTTCCTTGTTGTTGTCCTTTTCCTCCTATTTTTCCCCTTCCCATGCCAAACTTAGAATGCTTGCTCATCCTCAAGCAATAATTAGAACAATGGTGATGGGGTCTAAAATGGACCATGAATGTCTTACACAATAAAATGTTAGTAGTACATGTGTTTAAGCAAGCAAAATGAAAAATAACAGTGAAGGCACAGGAAACAGAGACATTATGATTGCAAAAATAAGAAGGGTGTGCATGATACATTGCATAAAAGATAAGTGGCACACAAAACTTAGTGTGATACTTTCACTTGGAATTGATGCAAGTATCCAATAAAGATTAGAAATAAATTTTGTTGCATAGCAACACCAAACTTAAAATGCAATCACATGTCCATTTATTTGAACAAAGACTAAGCAAATGAAATTGTTATATGTTAAATACAATCACCAAGCGAAGAATCTGTCATTAATAAGGATTTCTTGGTGAGGTATTAACAAAAACAGTTAAGGAGCAAAATAAATGAAAGCATTAAAAACAAAGAAATGACTAAAGCGAATAGAATGAAAAAGTGTCAAACCAAAAGAAAAATAACACTGCAAAGGCATTATGATTATGCAGACAAGTGGTGTTGCTGGATTTATTTGCACAGAAAATTAAGTGGTACACCAAACTTAGAAATTTAGTATGACACTTCCATTTAGAATTGATGCAATCATCCAGAAGGATTGGCAGCGGACTGTTGCAGGGCAACACCAAATTTAAAATGTAGTCATATGGCAATTTATTGAAATTAAACAAAGCAAGGAAAGAAAATAAACAAAGCAGAGAAATAAAATGTTACCTACGGTTGGGTTGCCTCCCAACACGCACTCCTTTAGTATCATTAGCTTGACATGTTGTTCTTCACTTTCTTCCTCTTCTTCGAGTTTGTTAAGAGGAATGACCTCAAGGGGAGAGAAGATTCAGCTATTATCCCCTGTTTTGGTCTCTCCTCAACAAGCTTCCTTTTGTTATTTGCTGGATTGAACTTGCTTGCTGGATCAGGGGTAGGATCGTTTGCAGTTGACCTTTTCTTGAATGTTGTCCTTGGTATCTTGGTCACAATCCTCTTCTGGGTGTTGTTGTTGGTTGCCTTCACTTCTTGTATATCAAGACTTGGTGGTTGTGTGATTGTTGGAGTGTTCTCTTCATCAAGAGCTTCTTGCATTGGTGGTTCAATGAGCCCTTCTTCTATGTAAATTTCTGCCTCACTTGAGTATGGACTTCCTTGATTGTCTTTCTCACTTTCTTGTTTTTCCACTTCCTCTTTTGCACTCAACATTTTATTTAATAGCACTTTCATGGAGGAGGTTTGTCGTTCTTTCCAAGATTTCTTCATCTCCTATTCATATCTTTCAATCACAGATTCAAGTGTTGAGAGTTTTTGGTTCAGGGAAGTTTGTGGGGGTTGTGAGTTTTCATGTTCCCTTGTCATCTCAATTGACTTCTGTAGATGTGCAGTTTCAGGTTCAAATACCCCCACCACCTCATTATTCATTGAAATTTTGCTTGACACAGTGCCTCTTCTTCTTGCTCTTCCACTTCCTCCTTCACATCCACCAATTGGTTTTCATCTTCCTTGCTTAGTAGTTTTGAGTGTTTTCTTATTTTCTCCATGTACTCATCCATCTTTTGGAAGAGGATTTCTTGTTCTCTCAAGGATTGTTCTTGCCTTTCCAATAATTCTCTGGACTTTTGAAGGGGATCCTCAGTTACTAGCTCAAAAGATGAAGGTTGAGAGAAATTTTGTGGATATGGATGTGTTGTGGTGAGGTTGTTTTGAGTGGTATGGAATGAATCTTGTGAGTTATAAAATGAGTTTTGTGACTGTTGAGATGAGTTTTTGATGAGCGGATATTTTATAAGCTTTTTGGGGTTAATTTCATATAGTTTTTAGTGTGTTTTAGTTAGTTTTTAGTTTATTTTTAGTAGTTTCTAGGCAAAATTTATATTTCTGGACTTTACTATGAGTTTTTATGTTTTTCTGTGATTTCAGGTATTTTCTGGCTGAAATTGAGGGAGCTGAGCAAAAATCTGATTTAGGCTGAAAAAGGACTGCTGATGCTGTTGGATTCTGACCCCCCTGCACTCAAAATGGATTTTCTGGAGCTACAGAACTTCAAATGGCGCGCTTCTAATTGAGTTGGAACGTAGACATCCAGCGCTTTCCAGAAATATATAATAGTCCATACTTTGCTCAAGGATAGACGACGTAAACTGGCGTTCAACGCCAGTTCCATGCTGCTGTCTGGCGTCCAGCGCCAGAAACAAGTTACAAAATGGAGTTCAACGCCAGAAACAGGTTACAACCTGGCGTTGAACGCCCAAAACAGCCCAGGCACGTGAGAAGCTTTAGTCTCAACCCCAGCACACACCAAGTGGGCCCAAGAAGTGGATTTCTGCACTATCTATCATAGTCTACTCATTTTCTGTAAACCTAGGTTACTAGTTTAGTATTTAAACAACTTTTAGAGACTTGTTTTGTATCTCATGATATTTTAGATCTGAACTTTGTAATCTCTGATGGCATGAGTCTCTAAACTCCATTGTTGGGGGTGAGGAGCTCTGCTGTGTCTCGATGAATTAATGCAAGTATTCCTGTTTTCCATTCAAACATGCGTGTTCCTATCTAAGATATCCATTCGCGCCTAATTATGGAGAAGGTGATGATCCGTGACACTCACCACCTTCCTCAACCCACGAACGTGTGTCTGACAATCACCTCCGTTCTACATCAGATTGAATGAATATCTGTTAGATTCCTTAATCAGAATCTCCGTGGTATAAGCTAGATTGATGGCAGCATTCATGAGAATCCGGAAAGTCTAAACCTTGTCTGTGGTATTCCGAGTAGGATTCTGGGATTGAATGGCTGTGACGAACTTCAAACTCACGAGTGCTGGGCGTGGTGACAGACGCAAAAGGATAGTAAATCCTATTCCGGTACAATTGAGAACCTGCAGATGATTAGCCGTGCGGTGACAGCACACTTGGACCCTTTTCACTGGAAGGATGGATGGTAGCCATTGACAACGGTGATCCACCAACATACAGCTTGCCATAGGAGGAATGTGCGTGCGTGAACAAGAAGGCAGAGGAAAGCAGACATTCAGAAGACAAAGCATCTCCAAAACTCCAACACATTCTCATTTACTGCATAACAAGTAACTTTTAATTCATGCTCTATTGTTCATTTGCAAGTCAATTGATAATCACCTATTAATATCCTGACTAAGATTCACAAGACAACCATAGCTTGCTTCAAGCCAACAATCTCCGTGGGATCGACCCTTACTCACGTAAGGTATTACTTGGACGACCCAGTGCACTTGCTGGTCATGTGTGCGAAATTGTAAGAGAGTAACAATTTTGTGCACCAAGTTCTTGGTGCCGTTGCCAGGGATTATTCGTGTTTGGACAACTGACGGTTTATTTTGTTGCTTAGATTAGGAAAAAACTTTTCTTTTTGGTTTAGAGTCTCTTATTATTATTTCTGGTTAAAATTTTAGAATCCTTATTTTCTCTTTCAAAAAAAAATTCTTTTTAGTTATTTAAAAATACTTCTTGAAAACAAGTGTTATATTTACTGCCCAATTGGCTAGAGCGTTGGTCTAAGTTCGTGGCAATTTGGTATACTCTTTTCAAAATCTTCTTTTTCAAAAATAATAATTTCTCTATTAAATTTTGTGCCAAACTTTAAGTTTGGTGTTTTCTTGTTGATTTTCCTTTGGTTTTCGAAAATTTTAGTTGGGTTTTCTAAAAATTTTAAGTTTGGTGTTCTTTCTTCATGTTCTTGTGTTCTTGTGAGTCTTCAAAGTGTTCTTGAATTTTCCTTGTGCCTTGATCTTAAAATTTTTAAGTTTGGTGTTCCTTGGTGTTTTCCCTCCAAAATTTTTGAAAACAAGGAGCATTAGATCTAAAAATTTTAAATCTTATGCTATTTTATTGTTTTTCTCTTTCCTCACTAAATTCAAAAATATCTTTTCTCTCTATTTTTAAAACAAATTTTCGAAAATTATTTTTTTAAAAAAAAATTCAGATTTTTTTTTTCAAAATTTAAAATCTTTTCCAAATCATATCTTTTTCAAAACTTCCTAACCACTTCCTCTCTCCTCATTTTTTTCGAAAATCTTCACCTATTTTTATTTATTTTATTTTAATTTAATTTATTTTTGAAATAATTGAATAAATAAATAAATAAAAATAAATATTTTTTTTACATCATCTCCCTTTCTCCATCATGGATCTAAGTGGAAATGAACAGTCCAGGAGGACTCTTGGGTCATATGCTAACCCCTCTACTGCTTCATATGGGAGCAGTATCTGCATACCTTCCATTGGAGTCAGTAGCTTTGAGTTGAATCCTCAGCTCATTATCATGGTGCAGCAAAGTTGCCAGTATTCCGGTCTTCCACAGGAAGAACCTACAGAGTTTCTGGCACAGTTTTTACAGATTGCTGACACAGTACATGATAAGGAAGTAGATCAGGATGTCTACAGATTATTACTATTTCCATTTGCTGTAAAAGACCAAGCCAAGAGGTGGTTAAATAACCAACCTAAGGCTAGCATAAGGACATGGAAACAGCTGACAGAAAAATTCCTGAATCAATACTTTCCTCCAAAATGGATGACACAGCTAAGGCTGGACATCCAAGGCTTTAAACAAGGAGATAATGAATCTCTTTATGATGCCTGGGAGAGATACAGAGAGATGCTACGAAAATGCCCCTCTGAAATGTTTTCAGAGTGGGTTCAGTTAGACATCTTCTATTATGGGCTTATAGAAAGAGCTCAGATCTTTTTAGATTGCTCAGCTGGTGGATCTATCCACATGAGAAAGACAATTGAAGAAGCTCAAGAGCTCATTGATACAGTTGCCAGAAATTAGCATCTGTACATAAGCAGTGACTCTTCTATGAAAGAAGAGGCTAAAACAGTAACTGCTGAACTCAGTCCTGCAGAGCAAGCTGCTGAATTCAATCAGCAATTGGATTTTCTAACAAAGCAGTTAGCTGAATTCAAGGATAAACTACAAGAAACAAGGATGGCTAATATAAACATGGAAGTGCAATTAAAGCAAACAAAGCAGCAGCTGTAAAAAAAATAACAGAAGAATGTCAAGCAGTTCAATTAAGAAGTGGGAAAGCACTGAATGCCCCATTTCAAGGCAGCAAGAAGCCAAGAAATGAGAAAACCATCCAAAATCCACCAGTGAGGGATCAGACACACACAAGTGTTGATGACAACCCATCTAAAAAGGCTTCTTCAACCACTTCTGTAGGAAATAAACTTACAGCAACTAAGGTTGAAGAATATAAAGCCAAAATACCTTATCCTCAAAAACTCCGCCAAGAGGAACAGGATAAGAAATTTGCTCGCTTTGCAGATTATCTCAGGACTCTTGAAATAAAGATTCCATTTGCAGAGCACTTGAGCAAATACCTTCTTATGCCAAGTTCATGAAAGAGATCTTGAGTCATAAGAAGGATTGGAGAGAAACTAAAAGAGTTCTCCTCACTGAAGAATGCAGTGCAGTCATTCTGAAAAGTTTTCTGGAAAAGCTTAAAGATCCTGGGAGTTTTCTGATACCATGCACATTAAAAGAGAATTGCACTAAGACAGCTTTATGCGATCTTGGAGCAAGCATCAATCTAATACCTGCTTCCACCATCAGAAAGCTTGGGTTAACTGAAGAAGTTAAACCAACCCGGATATGTCTCCAACTTGCTGATGGCTCCATGAAATACCCATCAGGCGTGATTGAAGACATGATTGTCAGAGTTGGGCCATTCGCCTTTCCCATTGACTTTGTGGTGCTGGAAATGAAGGATCACAAGAGTGCTACTCTCATTCTAGGAAGACCCTTCCTAGCAACTGGACGAACTCTCATTGATGTCCAATAGGGGGAAATAACCCTGAGAGTCAATAATGATGAGTTTAAGTTGAATGCTGTCAAAGCCATGCAGCATCCAGACACATCAAAAGACTGCATGAAAGTTGATCTTATTGACTCCTTGGTAGAAGAAATCAACATGGCTGCGAGTCTCGAATCAGAGTTGGAAGACATCTTTAAAGATGTTCAGCCTAATTTGGAGGATTTAGAGGAAATGAAAGAGCCTCTGAAATTTCCTCTGGAAGAGGAAAAACCTCCTAAACCCGAGCTCAAACCATTACCACCATCCCTGAAATATGCATTCCTGGGAGAAGGTGACACTTTTCCAGTGATCATAAGCTCTTCCTTAAATCCACAGGAAGAGGAAGCACTTATTCTAGTGCTAAGGACACACAAGACAGCTCTTGGGTGGTCCATAGGTGACCTTAAGGGCATAAGCCCAGCTAGATGCATGCACAAAATCTTATTGGAGGATAATGCTAAACCAGTGGTTCAACCACAGAGGCGGCTAAATCCAGCCATGAAGGAAGTGGTGCAGAAAGAGGTCACCAAATTACTGGAGGCTGGGATTATTTATCCTATTTCTGATAGCCCCTGGGTGAGCCCTGTTCAAGTTGTCCCCAAAAAAGGAGGCATGACAGTGGTTCATAATGAAAAGAATGAACTGGTTCCTACAAGAACAGTTACAGGGTGGCGCATGTGTATTGATTACAGAAGGCTCAATACAGCCACCAGAAAGGATCATTTTCCTTTACCATTCATAGACCAGATGCTAGAAAGACTGGCAGGTCATGATTATTACTGCTTTTTGGATGGCTACTCAGGCTATAACCAGATTGCAGTAGATTCCCAGGATCAAGAGAAAACAGCATTCACATGTCCATCTGGAGTGTTTGCTTATAGAAGGATGTCATTTGGGCTGTGTAATGCGCCTGCAACCTTCCAGAGATGCATGCTCTCTATTTTCTCTGATATGGTGGAAAAATTTATGGATGTCTTCATGGATGACTTCTCAGTATATGGAGACTCATTCAGCTCCTGTCTTGA
>NC_029787.2:76157637-76163477 GCF_000816755.2 Arachis ipaensis
GTCCAAAAGGAAGTAATGAAGTTGTGGAATGCAGGGATAATCTTCCCAATATCTGACAGCCCATGGGTGAGCCCGGTTCAATTTGTATCAAAAAAGGGAGGAATGACGGTCATCACTAATGAGAAGAATGAGTTGATTCCTACTAGAACAGTGACTGGATGGAGGATATGCATAGACTATAGAAGGTTGAATGATGCGACCAGAAAGGACCACTTCCCTCTCCCATTCATTGATCAGATGCTGGAAAGGTTGGCCGGCCATGCATATTATTGCTTTTTGGATGGATATTCTGGGTATAATCAAATCGTGGTGGATCCCAAGGATCAAGAGAAGACTGCCTTTACATGTCCATTTGGAGTCTTTGCATACCGAAGGATGCCCTTTGGGCTTTGCAACGCCCCTACCACATTTCAAAGGTGTATGCTATCCATCTTCTCTGATATGGTCGAAAAGTTTCTAGAGGTCTTCATGGATGACTTCTCTATTTTTGGTGATAATTTCAATGCTTGCCTAAACCATTTAACCCTTGTCTTGAAACGGTGCCAAGAAACTAATTTGGTTTTAAACTGGGAGAAATGCCATTTCATGGTACCCGAAGGGATTGTTCTTGGCCATAAAGTTTCAAGAAAAGGGATAGAGGTTGATAAGGCAAAGGTTGAGATCATAGAAAAACTCCCTCCACCAATTAATGTGAAATCTGTTAGAAGTTTCTTGGGGCATGCCGGATTTTACAGAAGGTTTATCAAGGACTTTTCAAAAATAGCCAAACCTTTGAGTAATCTGTTAATGCTTGATAACCCTTTTGTTTTTGATGAAAACTGCCAGCATGCCTTTGAAACTTTAAAAAATAGACTCACAACAGCACCAATCATCACACCTCCAGATTGGGAATTACCTTTTGAACTCATGTGTGATGCAAGTGACCTTGCAATTGGTGCTGTACATGGGCAAAAGAAGGGAAATTTGCATCACGTCATATATTATGCAAGTAAAGTGTTGAATGAGGCCCAAAGAAACTACACCACAACAGAGAAAGAGTTGCTAGCTGTAGTCTATGCATTTGATAAGTTTAGATCATATCTGATAGGATCCAAAGTTGTGGTTTACACTGATCATGCTGCACTTAAGTATTTGATGTCAAAACAGGATGCTAAACCAAGACTCATCAGGTGGATACTGCTCCTACAAGAATTTGACATTGAGATAAGAGATAGGAAGGGCACTGAAAATTAGGTCGCTGATCATCTGTCGAGGCTACCACATGAAACAAGTCAAAAAGCATCCCAGCCCATAAATGAAAGCTTCCCAGATGAGCACCTTCTGTAGATCCAGCAAGCACCTTGGTTTGCTGACATAGCAAATTACAAAGTGGGAAGGAAGATACCGCAAGAGTTCTCTAAAAGCTACACCTTACCATCCTCAGACTAACGGCCAAGCTGAACTTGCAAATAGGGAATTAAAGAAGATCCTAGAGAAAACAGTGAGAATCACAAGAAAAGATTGGGCTAGAAAGCTAGAGGATGCATTGTGGGCGTATAGGACAGCTTTTAAAACTCCTATTGGCAACTCACCTTTTCAGCTATTGTATGGCAAATCCTGCCACCTCCCTGTAGAGCTTGAACACAGAGCTTTTTGGGCCACTAAACTCCTCAACCTTGACCCCCGAGCTGCAGAAGAAAAAAGGTTGTTACAACTAAATGAGTTGGATGAATTTAGACTAGAAGCTTATGAAAGTGCTAAGATATACAAGGAGAGAGCTAAGAAGTGGCATGACAAGAAGATCACAAAGAAGGAATTCAAGCCAGGATAGCAAGTGCTCCTGTATAATTCGAGGCTTAAAATTTTCCCTGGCAAACTGAAGTCTAAGTGGACTGGCCCATACTTGGTGACAAAGATTTTTCCCTATGGGAATATTGAACTGCTAGATGAGGCAACAAAGAATCAATTCACAGCAAATGGTCACAGAGCAAAGCTGTACTTGGGAGGACAATGGGATAAGGAAAAAGAGGTTCAACACCTACAGCCCGCTTGAAAAGAATTGAAAGATGTCAAGCTAGTGACAATAAAAGACCGCTTGTTGGGAGGCAACCCAACCTGAGGTAGTTTTCTTTTCATAACTTTTTCAATAAGAGTGTTGGATAACTGCTATGTATTGCAAGGAGCTAAGTTTGGTGTTGCACACGAAAAACAATCTAAGGAAGAATGTAGGATGCTAAGTTTGGTGTTCCACCAAAACTTCATTTAAAATTTCATTCTAAACTTCCTGCACATTGCTAGTTCCAAGCAATCAAACAGATCATTCAACAACTTAACTGTTTTTGTTTAGTCTCAATTTCATAACCTTTAGCAAGGACACAAAAGTTTGCCCAGAGTTAACCTGTTGAATCAGAAAAAGTAGCAAGGAATTAAATCTGGGAGTTAACCACCAATTGAAGATACTATGCATCAAAACTCAAAAAGGGGCACAACAGAAAGAAGAACAAAAGAAATGCAAACCAATAGGTTGTACCTATACTTAACCTTTGCTGTTGAGAAATACTTTTGATTGATGTCTTGTTAAAGTGTTCATTTAGTTCAAACAAATTCAAATTTCTTTTAGAATAAGTAAGCTAGTCTATGTGTATGCTTGTGTGTTTACTTTCACTTAGCAAAAAGCATGTTTTGTCCCCTGCATCTTTAATCTCAATAAAAGAAATGTTTGAATGTGAAGTAAGATGGTCTCTGTTAGATAGAAGTAGAATAAAAGTAAGTGGTGGTATGTGTGTGATTGTATAATAGCTCACTTTTAGTGAATAAAGAGCCAGGATATCTCCTTCTAAGTATAGAGTGGCCTACTGTCTATGAATCTCAATCGAATAAAAATTCTTGGTTAGAAAGAAAAACAAAAAAAAAAAGAAGTGACAGAACAAAAGAAAAACAAAAAGAAACAAAGCTGGACACCAATAGCTTGAACCTTAGAATATATGTCTGTGGTGTCTTTGTATTAGGATCTGCTTGGATTACTAAGTTCTTTGGAGTGCATCAACACTCGGTGACTTGGGTTAACTAACCCGGGATCATCAGCTGAAAGTCCACTATCAAGAGCAACCTAACTACAAGGCACTTAGTAGCCCAAAGAGGTGCTGGGCATCAATGTTCTAAGAAGGAATGTGAGCCAAGTGTCTATAGTGAATAATGTGTCAAGTATAAAGAAAAGGAAATGAACTTGCTACACATGACACTCAAATAAAGCTTATAAACAAAGTAATAGCCAAGGATAAAGGAATAATGAGAGGTCATAGCAGTATGTTACTTGAAGCTTGAAGGAGACTTTCTAGGCCCAGGAGTCAATAAGAAGTGAGTATGTACATATCCACACAAAATCCCATGAACTATCAATAATACTCTGCTAGCATGAACATCCTCTTCCATTTCATTATAATGAGTGGGAAAAGCTGCAGAACTTCTATGAAGGCTTAACACTGAAATCCCAGGAAGCTTTGGATCATTCAGCTGGAGGTTCCTTGCAACTCATGAAACTTGCAGAGGAGGCTCAAGAACTCATTGATATGGTGGCCAACAACCAGTATTACTTTGCTCATCAAAGAGGCCGCCAACCATTACAAAAAAGAATTGCTTGCAGTGGTTTATGCCATTGACAAGTTTAGATCATACTTGGTAGGATCAAAGGTGATTGTGTATACTGACCATGCTGCTCTCAAATATCTACTCACAAAGCAGGATTCAAAACCCAGGCTCATAAGATGGGTGTTTCTTTTGCAGGAGTTTGATATAGAAATAAGAGACAGAAAAGGGACAGAGAACCAAGTGGCTGATCATCTGTCCCGGATAGAGCCAGTAGAAGGGACGTCCCTCCCCTCTCCTGAGATCTCTGAGACTTTTCCGGATGAGCATTTATTTGCCATTCAGAAAACTCCATGGTTTGCAGACATTGCAAACTATAAAGCTGCAAGGTTCATACCCAAAGAGTACAACAGGCAACAAAAGAAAAAATTAGTTACTGATGCAAAGTACTACTTGTGGGATGAACCCTATCATGGGGCATCACTTCCTCTAAGCATTTTGCCCTATTCTTGATTTTATTTGTTTATATAAAGTTCATTGATCCTAAGGTAAAGAGTCAATTGTATAAGTTCACAGAGTTACAGAAGGATTGTGCACGCAAAACAGAGAAAAAAGAGCTCACTGGCAAGAAAACACCAGTAAAAGTCTGTTTTGGGCGTTCAACGCCCAACAGAAGCATCCACTGGGCGTTGAACGCCAGTAAGGATAGCCATCTGGGCGTTGAACGCCAGAAAGAAGCTCTTTCTGGGTGTTTAACGCCAGATTTACAGCGTTCTGGGCGTTCAGAAAAATGCTCAGTAACAAAGGACTTCCTGGCGTTCAACGCCAGAAATAAGCAGCAGCTGGGCGTTGAACACCCAGGAGAAGCAGCATTTGGGCGTTGAACGCCCAAAACATGCAGCGTTTGGGCGTTCAAACGCCAGGATGGTGGGGAGGAGGTAAATTCGTTTTTTTCTTCATATTTTTCATTTTAATCCTAATTTTCATGTTTCAATTCATGATTTCTTGCATAAACATGTTAAGAACCCTGATTTCTAAAATCCTTAATTTCTAAAAACCCTTCTTTAAAAATATTAAATGTATCTTAATCCATAAGCACAAATCCTTTTTTTCAATCCAACTCAACTCTTTTTCAAAATTTTCAAAACAAAACTCTCTCTTTTCATTCAAAAATCTTTTCAACTAAGCAATGTCTTTTTCAAATCTCCACACTATCTTTTTCAAAATTCCAAATCTATCTTTTTTAAATATCTTTCTTATCTTTCCAATTTTAAATCATATCTTTTCTCATCATATTTTTTCTAAAAATCATATCTTCTATCTTATCTTTCTCCCTATTTTTCGAAAACCCACCCCTCTCTCCCTTTAAATATGGGTTCGGCCTCCCTCCCCTCCCATTCACCATTGCACCTAGCTCTCCTTCTCTCCCTCTCCTTTTTTTTCTTTTTGCTTGAGGACAAGCAAACCTCTAAGTTTGGTGTGCTCATCCGTGATCACTAAGATCATGGCTCCTAAAGGAAAACAACCCACCCCAAGACGCAAGAAAGAGAGTGTTCCAAAACCACTTTGGAATCAAGGGAAGTTCTTAACTAAAGAACATTCAGACCATTATTACAAAATAATGGGTCTAAGATCAGTGATCCCGGAAGTCAGATTCGATCTGAAAGAAGACGAATATCCGGAGATCCAGGAGCAAATTCGAATCAGGAACTGGGAGATCCTAGCCAATCCTGAAACGAAAGTGGGAAGGAATATGGTCCAGGAGTTCTATGCTAATATGTGGCATACAGACAGGCAAAGACTATCTGGATCTGATATCTATGACTATCGGACCGTGGTCAGAGGAAAGATTATTCATACCTACCCTGACAAGATCAGAGAGAACTTAAAGCTACCTCAGCTGAAAGATGATCCAGACTCCTTCAATAGGAGAATGATGAGAACAGACAAGGGCCTGGATAAGATTCTAGAGGATATATGTATCCCTAGAGCCAGGTGGACCACCAGCACGAAGGGTGTTCCTAATCAACTCAAAAGAGAAGATCTAAAACCAGTCGCCAGAGGATGGCTGGACTTCATTGGGCATTCTCTGCTGCCCACTAGCAACCGTTCTGAAGTCACTATTAGAAGAGCAGTGATGATCCATTGCATCATGATGGGAAAAGAAGTGGAAGTTCATCAACTGATTTCAACTGAATTTTACAAAATTGCAAATAAAAATTCTAAAGATGCCAGGCTAGCTTATCCAAGCTTGATTTCTATGCTCTGCAAGGACG
>NC_029787.2:76165637-76166991 GCF_000816755.2 Arachis ipaensis
GAGTAAGGATGGGAATAACTGAGTATATCTCAATTGAGCGACCAATCACCAAAGCATCAATGGAAAAACAACAAGCACAGGATGACCCCATCAAGAAGAAAACACAGGAATTTCTCCCAGAAATCCCTCAATCTGAATACTGGGAGTATCTTGAAACATCAGTTACCAAGATGCAAGAAGCTATGGAACAAATAATGAAAGAACAGAAGGAACAAAGTAGCATTCTTTGCTATTTGATTAAAGAACAGGAGGAGCAAGGGCGTGACTTAAGGGAATTGAAGTGCCAAAAGTCTTCTCTTGCAGGACCAAGCACCCCAAAGATCAGAGGAACCCCCGTTCTCCCAGAATAAAGGTTGTTAACTTCCAATTCCTGCTTTAACTCTGTGATAGTGTCCTTATAGAAGTTTGCCTTAGGAGTCATATAGTAGTAATTAGTATCTATATTTTTTATTTTATCTCCAATTAAGCTATAATTTAATTTTCTCATCATCATCAAACATGAATAAAATAGAAAAATTACTTTAGAATAAGAGGCAATAATTTTTGAGTTTTTAATAAGAACATTCTAATTATTTACATGTGGTGGCAATGCTTTCTGTCTTCTGAATGAATGCTTGAACAGTGCATATGTCTTTTGAATTTGATGTTTAAGACTGTTAAATATGTTGGCTCTTGAAAGAATGATGAACATGAGACATGTTATTGATAATCTGAAAAATCATAAGAATGATTCTTGAAGCAAGAAAAAGCAGCAAAGAATAAAGCTTGCAGAAAAAAAATATAGAAAGAAAAAGAAAAAGCAAGTAGAAAAAGCCAATAACCCTTAAAACCAAAAGGCAAAGGTAAATAAAAAGGATCCCAAGGCTTTGAGTATCAGTGGATAGGAGGGCCTAAACGAATAAAATCCCGGCCTAAGCGGCTAAACTAAGCTGTCCCTAACCATGTGCTTGTGGCGTGAAGGTGTCAAGTGAAAACTTGAGACTGAGCGGTTAAAGTCAAGGTCCAAAGCAAAAGAAGAGTGTGCTTAAGAACTCTGGACACCTCTAATTGGGGACTCTAGCAAAGCTGAGTCACAATCTGAAAAGGTTCACCCAATTATGTGTCTGTGGCATTTATGTATCCGGTGGTAATACTGGAAAACAAAGTGCTTAGGGCCACGGCCAAGACTCATAAAGTAGCTGTGTTCAAGAATCAACATACCAAACTAGGAGAATCAATATCACTATCTGAATTTTGAGTTCCTATAAATGCCAATCACTCTGAGCTTCAATGGATAAAGTGAGATGCCAAAACTATTCAAAAGGCAAAAAGCTACAAGTCCCGCTCATCTGATTGGAGCTATGTTTCATTGATA
>NC_029787.2:76167312-76218372 GCF_000816755.2 Arachis ipaensis
TATTCTATTTTATTTATCTAGTTGCTTGAGGACAAGCAATAGTTTAAGTTTGGTGTTGTGATGAGCGGATAATTTATACGCTTTTTGGGGTTAATTTCATATAGTTTTTAGTGTATTTTAGTTAGTTTTTAGTTTATTTTTAGTAGTTTCTAGGCAAAATTTATATTTCTGGACTTTACTATGAGTTTTTATGTTTTTCTGTGATTTCAGATATTTTCTGGCTGAAATTGAGGGAGCTGAGCAAAAATCTGATTTAGGCTGAAAAAGGACTACTGATGCTGTTGGATTCTGACCTCCCTGCACTCAAAATAGATTTTCTGGAGCTACAGAACTCTAAATGGCGCGCTTTCAATTGCGTTGGAAAGTAGACATCCAGGGCTTTCCAGAAATATATAATAGTCCATACTTTGCTCAAGGATAGATGACGTAAACTGGCGTTCAACGCCATTTCCATGCTGCTCTCTGGCGTCCAGCACCAGAAACAAGTTACAAAATGGAGTTCAACGCCAGAAACAGGTTACTACCTGGCGTTGAACACCCAAAACAGCCCAGGCACGTGAGAAGCTTTAGTCTCAGCCCCAGCACACACCAAGTGGGCCCCAGAAGTGGATTTCTGCACTATCTATCATAGTCTACTCATTTTTTGTAAACCTAGGTTACTAGTTTAGTATTTAAACAACTTTTAGAGACTTGTTTTGTATCTCATGATATTTTAGATGTGAACTTTGTAATCTCTGACGGCATGAGTCTCTAAACTCCATTGTTGGGGGTGAGGAGCTCTGCTGTGTCTCGATGAATTAATGCAAGTATTCCTGTTTTCCATTCAAACATGCGTGTTCCTATCTAAGATATCCATTCGCGCCTAACTATGGAGAAGGTGATGATCCGTGACACTCACCACCTTGCTCAACCCACGAACGTGTGTCTGACAATCACATCCGTTCTATATCAGATTGAATGAATATCTCTTAGATTCCTTAATCAGAATCTCCGTGGTATAAGCTAGATTGATGGCAGCATTCATGAGAATCCAGAAAGTCTAAACTTTGTCTGTGGTATTCCGAGTAGGATTCTGGGATTGAATGGCTGTGACGAACTTTAAACTCACGAGTGCTGGGCGTGGTGACAGACGCAAATGGATAGTAAATCCTATTCCGGTACAATTGAGAACCTGCAGATGATTAGTCGTGCGGTGACAGCACACTTGGACCCTTTTCACTGGAAGGATGGATGGTAGCCATTGACATCGGTGATCCACCAACATACAGCTTGCCATAGGAGGAATGTGCGTGCGTGAACAAGAAGGCAGAGGAAAGCAGACATTCAGAAGACAAAGCATCTCCAAAACTCCAACACATTCTCATTTACTACATAACAAGTAACTTTTAATTCATGCTCTATTGTTCATTTGCAAGTCAATTGATAATCACCTATTAATATCCTGACTAAGATTTGCAAGACAACCATAGCTTGCTTCAAGCCAACAATCTCCGTGGGATCGACCTTTACTCACGTAAGGTATTACTTGGACGACCCAGTGCACTTGCTGGTCATGTGTGCGAAATTGTAAGAGAGTAACAATTTTGTGCACCAGTTTTCTATGTAGTGGAATGAATTTTGTGGTTGGTGAAATGAGCCGTATGGATCTTGAGGGAGGCTTTGTGTTGAAGCAAAATCAACTGATGAAAAATTTTCAAGTGAAAAACTGGGAGGTGAGGTTGGACAATTTAGCATAAATGAATTGAAGGTTTGCTCAAGTAATGATGGCTCTTGATGAGTGGAGTATAAACTATTGAATGCTGTTTGGTTTTGATCCTCCCACCCTGATGAGCGGATAATTTATACCCTTTTTGGCATTGTTTTTACATAGTTTTTAGTATGTTTTAGTTACTTTTTATTATATTTTTATCAGTTTTTATGCAAAAATCACATTTCTGGACTTTACTATGAGTTTGTGTGTTTTTCTGTGATTGCAGGTATTTTCTGGCTAAAATTGAGGTACCTGAGCAAAAATATGATTCAGAGGCTGAGAAAGGACTGCAGATGTTGTTGGATTCTGACCCTCCTGCACTCGAAGCGGATTTTCTATAGCTACAAAAGCCCAATTTATGCGCTCTCAATTGCGTTGGAAAGTAGACATCTTGGGATTTCCAGCAATATATAATAGTCCATACTTTGTCCGAGATTTGATGGCCCAAACTGGCGTCCAAACGCCCACCAAAGACCCTTTTCTGGCGTAAAATGCCAGAACTGGCACCAGAACTGGAGTTAAACGCCCAAACAGGCACCCAAGCTGGCGTTTAACTCCAAGAATGGCCTATGCACGTGAAAACTTCAATGCTCAGCCCAAGCACACACCAAGTGGGCCTCGGGAGTAAATTTCTGCACTATCTGCACTTAGTTACTTACTTTATGTAAACCCTAGTAACTAGTTTAGTATAAATAGCACTTTTTACTATTGTATTAGGGAGTTTTTTTATCATCTAGCTTATGCCATTGTTGACATTTGGAGGCTAGCCTCACGGCCATGCCTCGTCCTATTTCACTTATGTATTTTCTACGGTGGAGTTTCTACACCTCATAGATTAAGGTGTGGAGCTCTACTGTTCTTCATGAATTAATGCAAGTACTATTGTTTTTCTTTCAATTCACGCCTACTTCTTCTTCAAGATATACTCTTGTACTTAATTCAGTTAAGTCAGAATGAAGGGGTGACCCGTGACAATCACCCACTATCTTGTTACTCGCTTAGCCAAGATCCGCGTGCCTGACAACCACAAGCGGTCTACATGATATTCAATGTAGTCATTGGACGAAAGCCGGAGTATATTCTCTTTGGTATCTAATACACGGACCGAGTCTGTGAGATTAGTAACTTCGTGGTATAGGCTAGAACCATTGGCAGCATTCCTGAGATCTGAAAAGTCTAAACCTTGTCTGTGGTATTCCGAGTAGGATCTGGGAAGGGATGACTGTAAAGAGCTTCAAACTTGTGAATGTTGGGCGCAGTGATAGTGTGCAAAAGGATAGAGAGATCCTATTCTGACGCTAGTGAGAACCGACAGATGATTAGCCGTGCGGTAGCTGTACCTGGTATTTTTCATCCGAGACGAGAAATCCGACAGTTGATTAGCCATTCAGAGATCGTACCTGGTATTTTTCATCCGAGAGGATCATATAGCCTGCCATGGAAGGGAGCACGCATGATTAGAAGAAGACAATAGGAAAGTAGAGGTTCAGAAGCAACAAAGCATCTCCAAACGCTTATCTGAAATTCCCACTAATGAATTACATAAGTATCTTTATCTTATTTTATGTTTTATTTATCTTTTAATTATCAAAACCTCAAACCATTTGAATCCACCTGACTAAGATTTACAGGATAACCATAGCTTGCTTCAAACCGACAATCTCCGTGGGATCGACCCTTACTCACGTAAGGTATTACCTGGATGACCCAGTGCACTTGCTGGTTTGTTGTGCGGAGTTGTGAAAAGTGTGAATCATAATTTCATGCACCAAGTTTTTGGCACCGTTGCCGGGGATTGTTCGAGTTTGGACAACGACGGTTCATCTTGTTGCTTAGATTGTGTAATTTTATTTTATGTTTAAGTTTTTTATTTTTAATTTCGAAAAAAAATGTGTTCTTCAGAATTTTTAAGAATGAATTCTAGAGCTTCATGAGATATGTTGAAACCTGGCTGGCTGTTAAGCCATGTCTAATCTTTTGGATTGAGGTTTCCACTTTCCATTACAAAAAGGACATGCTTGTATGTGTTATATTAAAGCTTGGCTGGCCATTTGGTCATGTCTAATTCTTTTGGACCGAAGCTTTAGAATAACATTGCATGAGCCTTTGGATTCTCAGTTATAATTCTTTGCTGAAGCTTGGCTGGCCATTGGCCATGTCTAATCTTTTGGACCGAAGCTTTAGACTAACATTACAGGAATTCTGGAATTCTTATTAAAAATTTTGAATTTCTTTATTTTCTTTTTCCAAAATAATTTCGAAAAAAAATATACAAAAAAATTTAATAAAATCATAAAAACCAAAAAATTTTGTGTTTCTTGTTTGAGTTTAGTGTCAAATTTTAAGTTTGGTGTCAATTGCATATTTTTTAATTTTTCAAAAAAAAATTCGAAAACTCATGCATTATGTTCTTCATGATCTTCAAGTTGTTCTTGATGATTTTTCTTGTTTGATCTTTGATTTTTCTTGTTTTGCGTCTTTTCTTGTTTTTCTTGTGCATTTTCGAATTCATAGTGTCTAAACATTAAAAATTTTTAAGTTTGGTGTCTTGCATGTCTTTCTTTTCTTAAAAATTTTCAAAAATATGTTCTTGATGTTCATCATGATCTTCAAAATGTTCTTGGTGTTCATCTTGACACTCAAAGTGTTCTTGCATGCATTACTTGTTTTGATCTTAAATTCTTGTGACTTGTGTCATTTTGTTGTTTTTCTCTTTCTTCATTAATTCAGAAAAAAATCAAAAAAATAATACCTTTCCCTTACTTTACTCATAAATTTCAAAATTTTGGGTTGACTTAGTCAAAAAATTTCAAAATTTAGTTATTTCTTGTTAGTCAAGCCAAAATTTTAATTTAAAAATTCTATCTTTTCAAATGTTTTTCAAAAATCAAATATTTTCCAATTTTCTTTCATGTTTTTCGAAAATTCTTCAAAATAAATTCTTTTAAATCTTTCTCTTATTTTTATTTCATAATTTTCAAAATCTTTGCTAGCATTTAATGTTTTGATTCAAAAATTTTAGTTTCTTGTTAGTCAAATCATTAACTTAAATTTTAAAAATCAAATCTTTTTAATTTCCTTTTCAAATATTTTTCAAAATAAATTTCAATCATATCTTTTTCAAAACTTAATTTCAAATTCTTTTTCTAACTTCTTATCTTTTCAAAATTTACTTTCAAATCTTTTTCAATTAACTAATTGATTTTTTTTGTTTGTTTTACTATTTCTTATCTTTTTCAAAATCAATTAACTACTTTTCTCTCTCTAATTTTCGAAAACCACTAACAACTTTTTCAAAATTCTTTTTAATTAACTAATTGTTTTAAATTCTAATTTTATTTTATTTCTTTTAATATTTTCGAATTCTAACTTATAATTAAAATAAAAAATAAAAATATTTTTCTTTTTCCTCTTCTTAAAATTTGAATACTCTCTCTCTCTCATCTCTTTCTATTTATTTTATTTAATTACTAACACTTCTCTTCTTCTTAAAAATTCGAACCCTCTCGCTCTCTGTGTGTTCGAATTCTCTTTATTCTCTCTCTACCTCATTCTTCTATTCTTCTCTTCTTCTACTCACATAAAGGAATCTCTATACTGTGACATAGAGGATTCCTCTTCTTGTCTGTTCTCTTCTGTTTCATATGAGCATAAACAAGGATAAGGACATTCTTGTTGAAGCTGATCTTGAACCTGAAAGGACTCTGAAGAGGAAGCTAAGAGAAGCTAAAGCACAACACTCTGGAGAAGACCTTACAGAAATTTTCGAAAAAGAAGAAGACATGGCAGCCGAAAACAACAACAATGGTGGAGATGCAAGGAAGATGCTTGGTGACTTTACTGCACCAACTTCTAACTTCCATGGAAGAAGCATCTCAATTCCTGCAATTGGAGCAAACAACTTTGAGCTTAAGCCTCAATTAGTTTCTCTAATGCAGCAGAATTGCAAGTTTCATGGACTTCCATTGGAAGATCCTCATCAGTTCTTAGCTGAATTCTTGCAAAACTGTGACACTATTAAGACCAATGGGGTTAATCCTGAGGTCTACAGACTCATGCTTTTCCCCTTTACTGTAAGGGACAGAGCTAGGACATGGTTGGACTCAAAACCTAAAGAAAGCCTGAACTCTTGGGAAAAGTTGGTCAATGCTTTCTTGGCAAAATTTTTTCCACCTCAAAAGATGAGCAAGCTTAGAGTGGAAGTCCAAACCATCAGACAGAAGGAAGTTGAATCCCTCTATGAAGCTTGGGAAAGATACAAGCAATTGATCAGAAGGTGTCCTTCTGACATGCTTTCAGAATGGAGCATCTTATGTATATTCTATGATGGTCTGTCTGAATTGTCCAAGATGTCATTGGACCACTCTGCTGGTGGATCTCTTCACCTAAAGAAAACACCTACAGAAGCCCAGGAACTCATTGAAATGGTTGCAAATAACCAGTTCATGTACACTTTTGAAAGAAATTCTATGAATAATGGGATGACTCAGAAGAAAGGAGTTCTTGAGATTGATACTCTGAATGCCATATTGGCTCAGAATAAAATATTGACTAAGGAAGTCAATATGATTTCTCAGAATCTGACTAGATTGCAAGCTGCATCCGGCAGTACTAAAGAAGCCTCCTCTGAAGGAGAAGCTTATGACCCTGAGAATCCTGGAATGGAAGAAGTGAATTACATGGGAGAATCCTATGGAAACACTTACAACCCTTTATGGAGGAATCATCCTAACTTCTCATGGAAGGATCAGCAGAAGCCTAATCAAGACTTCAATAATAATAATGGTGGGAGAAATAGGTTTGGCAATAGCAAGCCTTTTCTATCATCTTCTCAGCAACAGACAGAGAATTCTAAGCAGAGCCTCTCTGACTTAGCAACGATAGTCTTTGATCTATCTAAGACCACTATCAGTTTCATGACTAAAACAAGGTCCTCCATTAGAAATTTGGAGGCACAAGTAGGTCAGCTGAGTAAAAAAGTTACTGAAATCCCTCCTAGTACTCTCCTAAGCAATACAGAAGAGAATTCAAAGAGAAAGTGCAAGGCCATCAATATACCCAAAGTGGCTGAACCTATAGAGGAGGAAGAGGCAGTGATTTCCAGTGAGAAAAACCTCAATGGACGTCCACTGACCACTAAGGAGTTCCTTAATGAGGAACCAAAGGAATCTGAGGCTCATACAGATACAATAGAGATTCCACTGAACTTACTGTTGCAGTTTATGAGCTCTGATGAAGATTCTTCCTCTGATGAGGATGAAGATATTGTTGAAGAGCAAGTTGCTCGGTATTTTGGAGCAATCATGAAGCTGAATGCCAATCTATTTGGTAATGAAACTTGGGAGGATGAACCTCCATTGCTCATCAATAAACTGATACCTTGGTAGATGAACCTCCCTTGTTCACTAATGAACTGAGTGATATGGATCAACTGATATTGCCTCAGAAGAAACAGGATCCTGGAAAGTTCTTAATATCTTGTACCATAGGCCCCATGACCTTTGAGAAGGCTCTGTGTGACCTGGGGTCAAGAATAAACCTCATGCCACTCTCTGTAATGGAGAAACTAGGGATCTTTGAGGTACAAGCTGCACAAATCTCACTAGAGATGGCAGACAAATTAATGAAACAGGCTTATGGACTTGTAGAGGATGTCTTAGTGAAGGTTGAAGGCCTGTACGTCCCTGCTGATTTCATAATCCTAGACAATGGGAAGGATGAGGATGAATCTATTATCCTTGGAAGACCCTTCCTAGCCACAGCAAGAGCTGTGATTGATGTGGACAGAGGAGATTTAGTCCTTCAATTGAATGCGGACTACCTTGTGTTTAAGGCTCAAGGATCTTCTTCTGTAACCATGGAAAGGAAGCATGAAAAGCTTCTCTCAATAAAAAAGTCAAACAGAGACCCCACACTCAACTTCTAAGTTTAGTGTTGGGAGGCCACCATTAAGCTCTGAGTCTCTGTGAAGCTCTCTAAGAGCTCACTGTCAAGCTATTGACATTAAAAAAGCGCTTATTGGGAGGCAACCCAATGTTTTTTAATTATATTTATTTTGTTTTCCATTGTCATGTTATGTTTTCTTTAGAAAGTTGATCATGTGAAGTCATAAAAACAGCTACAAAATTAAAGCGAAATCAAAAATAGCATAAAAAATAGCACACCCTAGAGGACAGGTTTACTGGCGTTTAAATGCCAGTAAGGATAGCAGAATGGGCGTTTAACGCCCAGTCTAGCAGCATTCTGGGCGTTAAACGCCAGAATTAGCACCCAGACTGGTGTTTAATACCAGAAAAGGGTGTCTGGTGTCTGGTGGGCGTTACATGCCAGAAAGGGGCATCAGCCTGGCGTTTAACGCCAGAAAAGGTAGTAGAGTTGGCATTAAACGCCAAAAATGGCACACAGGGGGCGTTTAAATGCCAGAAAGGTGCAGGGACCAGAATTCCTTGAAACCTCAGGATTTGTAGACCCCACAGGATCCCCACCTACCCCACCTCTTCTTCTCTCCTCTTCACACCTTAACACTCTTCCCCAAATACCCTTGACCAATCACATCAACACCTCTTCCCCAAACACCATTCACCTATCCAATCCTACCCTCTTCCCCATAATCTCTTCACCACTCATATCCATCTACCATTCTACATAACCCATCAACCCCACCTACCTCACCATTCAAATTCAAAATCATTTCCCTCCCAACCCAACCCCCTCCATACATGACTTCCCTCTCTCTCTTACCCTATAAATACCCCATCCTTACCACCTTCAATTTCACACATCAGAAACACTTACCCCCCTTAGCCGAATCTATCATACCACTCCATCTCCTCCATTCCTTCTTCTTCTCGTCCTTTCTTTCTTCTTTTGCTCGAGGACGAGCAAACCTTTTAAGTTTGGTGTGGGAAAAAGCTCTGCTTTTTATTTTTTCATAACCATTAATGGCACCTAAGGTCGGAGAAACCTCTTGAAACAGGAAAGGGAAAGCAATTACTTCCACCTCCGAGTCATGGGAGATGGAGAGATTCATCTCAAAATTCCATCAAGACCACTTCTATGAAGTTGTGGCCAAGAAAAAGGTGATCCTCGAGGTCCCCTTCATGCTAAAAAAAGTGAATATCCGGAGATCCGACGTGAAGTTCGAAGAAGAGGTTGGAAAACTCTCACCAACCCCATCCAACAAGTCGGGATCTTAATGGTTCAAGAATTCTATGCTAATGCATGGATCACTAAGAACCATGATCAAAGTGTGAACCCGAACCCAAAGAATTAGCTCACAATGGTTCGGGGGAAATACTTAGAATTCAGTCCAAAAACTATGAGGTTGGCATTCAACTTGCCAATAATGAGAGGAGATTCTCATCCTTTCACTAGAAGAGTCAACTTTGATCAAAGGTTGGACCAAGTCCTCACAGGCATTTGTGTGGAAGGAGCACAATAAAGGAGAGACTCAAGAGGCAATCCGGTTCAATTGAGAAGGTCTGACCTCAAACCCGTGGCTATGGGATGGTTAGAGTTCATCCAACGCTTTATCATTCGTACTAGCAACCGGTCCAAAGTAACTATGGATCGGGCTTTGATGATATATAGTATCATGATTGGAGAAAAAATAGAAGTTCATGAGATCATATCTCTAGAACTATATAAGGTGGCTGACAAGCCCTCCATTTTGGCAAGGTTAGCCTTTCCTCATCTCATCTGTCACCTATGCAATTCAGCTGGAGTTGTCATAGAGGAAGAAATCCTCATTGAAGGAGATAAGCCCATCACTAAGAAAAGGATGGAGCAAACAAGAGAGCCCACTCATGGACCTCAACAAGAGCATGAGGAAATTCCTTATCAAGAAATCCCTGAGATGCCTCAAGGGATGCACTTTTCTCCACATAACTATTAGGAGCAACTCAACACTTCTTTAGGAGATTTGAGTTCTAACATGGAGCAACTAAGGATGGAGCATCAAGAGCACTCCATTATCCTCAATGAAATCAGAGAGGACCAAAAGGCCGTGAGAGAGGAGCAACAAAGGCAAGGAAGAGACATAGAGGAGCTCAAGCACTCCATAGGATCTTCAAGAGGAAGAACTAGCCGCCGTCACTAAGGTGGACCCGTTCTTTAATTTCTTTGTTCTTATTTTTCTGTTTTTTTATTTTTATGCTTTATGTTTTGTCTATGTTTTTGTCTTTATTACATGATCATTAGTGTCTAGTGTCTATGTCTTAAAGCTATGAATGATTCCATGAATCTCTCACCTTTCTTAAATGAAAAATGTTTTTATTTGCAAAAGAACAAGAAGTATATAATTTTGAAAATTATCTTGAAATTAGTTTAATTATCTTGATGTGGTGGCAATACTTTTTGTTTTCTGAATGAATGCTTGAACGGTGCATATTTTTTATAGTGAAGTTTATGAATGTTAAAATTGTTGGCTCTTGAAAGAATAATGAAAAAGGAGAAATGTTATTGATAATCTGAAAAATCATAAAATTGATTCTTGAAGCAAGAAAAAGCAGTGAAAAACAAAAGCTTGCGAAAAAATGGTGAAAAAAATATAAAAAAAAAAGAAAGAAAAAGAAAAAGCAAGCAGAAAAAGCCAATAACCCTTTAAACCAAAAGGCAAGGGTAAAAAGGATCCAAGGCTTTGAGCATTAATGGATAGGAGGGCCCAAAGGAATAAAATCCTGGCCTAAGCGGCTAAACCAAGCTGTCCCTAACCATGTGCTTGTGGCGTGAAGGTGTCAAGTGAAAAGCATGAGACTGAGTGGTTAAAGTCATGGTCCAAAGCAAAAAGAGTGTGCTTAAGAGCTTTGGGCACCTCTAAGTGGGGACTCTAGCAATGCTGAGTCACAATCTGAAAAGGTTCACCCAGTTATGTGTCTATGGCATTTATGTATCCGGTGGTAATATTGGAAAATAAAATGCTTAGGGTCACGGCCAAGACTCATAAAGTAGCTATGTTCAAGAATCAACATAACTAGGAGAATCAATAACACTATCTGAATTATGAGTTCCTATGGATGCCAATCATTCTGAACTTCAAAGGATAAAGGGAGATGCCAAAACTATTCAGAAGCAAAAAGATACTAGTCCCGCTCATCTAATTGAAACTAATCTTCATTGATATTTTTGAAATTAATTGAATATTCTGTTCTTTTTATCATATTTTGTTTTTAGATTCTTGGGGACAAGCAACAATTTAAGTTTGGTGTTGTGATGAGCGGATAATTTATACCCTTTTTGGCATTATTTTTACATAGCTTTTAGTATGTTTTAGATACTTTTTATTATATTTTTATTAGTTTTTATGCAAAAATCACATTTCTGGACTTTACTATGAGTTTGTATTTTTTTGTGATTTCAGGTATTTTTTGGCTGAAATTGAGGGACCTGAGCAAAAATCTGATTCAGAGAATAAGAAAGGACTGTAGATGTTGTTGGATTCTGACCCTCCTGCACTCGAAGCCGATTTTCTGTAGCAACATAAGCACAATTGGTGCAATCTCAATTGCGTTGGAAAGTAGACATCTTGGGCTTTCCACCAATATATAATAGTCCATACTCTGTCCGAGATTTGATGGCCCAAAGTGGCGTCCAAACGCCCACCAAAGACCCTTTTCTGGCGTAAAACGCCAGAACTGGCACCAGAACTGCAGTTAAGCACCCAAACTGGCACCCAAGCTGGTGTTTAACTCCAAGAATAGCCTATGCACGTGAAAGCTTCAAAGCTCAGCCCAAGCACACACTAAGTGGGCCCCGGGAGTGGATTTCTGCACTAGCTACACTTAGTTACTTACTTTCTGTAAACCCTAGTAACTAGTTTAGTATAAATAGCACTTTTTACTATTGTATTAGGGACTTTTTTTATCATCTATCTTATGCCAATGTTCACGTTTGGAGGCTGGCCTCACGGCCATGCCTCGTCCTATTTCACTTATGTATTTTCTACGGTGGAGTTTCTACACCTCATAGATTAAGGTGTGGAGCTCTGCTGTTCTTCATGAATTAATGAAAGTACTATTGTTTTTCTTTCAATTCACGCCTACTCCTTCTTCAAGATATACTCTTGTACTTAATTCAGTTTAGTCAGAAAGAAGGGGTGACCCGTGACAATCACCCACTATCTTCGTTACTTGCTTAGCCAAGATCCGCGTGCCTGACAACCACAAGCGGTCTACATGATGTTCACCGTAGTCATTGGACGATAGCCGGAGTATATTCTCTTGGGTATCTAATACATGGACCGAGTCCGTGAGATTAGTACCTTCGTCGTATAGGCTAGAACCATTGGCAGCATTCCTGAGATCTGGAAAGTCTAAACCTTGTCTGTGGTATTCTGAGTAGGATCTGGAAAGGGATGACTGTGAAGAGCTTCAAACTTGTGAATGTTGGGCACAGTGACAGTGTGCAAAAGGATAGAGAGATCCTATTCCGACGTTAGTGAGAACCGACAGATAATTAGCCGTGCGGTAGCTGTACCTGGTATTTTTCATCCGAGACGAGAAATCCGACAGTTGATTAGCCATGCAGAGATCGTACCTAGTATTTTTCATCCGAGAGGATCATACAGCCTGCCATGGAAGGGAGCACGCATGATTGGAAGAAGACAATAGGAAAGCAGAGGTTCAGAAGCAACAAAGCATCTCCAAACGCTTATCTGAAATTCCCACCAATGAATTACATAAGTATCTTTATTTTATTTTATGTTTTATTTATCTTTTAACTATCAAAACCTCATAACCATTTGAATCCACCTGACTAAGATTTATAGGATAACCATAGCTTGCTTCAAGCCAACAATCTCCGTGGGATCGACCCTTACTCACGTAAGGTATTACTTGGACGACCCAGTGCACTTGCTGGTTAGTTGTGCGGAGTTGTGAAAAGTGTAAATCACAATTTCGTGCACCACACCAACAACTTGAGTACTTGTTGATTTCATCACTGTGTGGATCATTTTGTGGCATCAGGGAGCAATCTTCCATGTATGTATTGACAGCATAGTCAAGTGATAATGTCTTTGAATGATTAGAATGTGAATTATTGAAATTCCCTTCCCAGCCATCATTTGTGTGCGTGTCATAATTGTATGAATCATTTTGTGGCTCTGAAAAGTAGTTCATTTCACTTGATTGTTCATACTCTCTCATTCCTTGTTGATATTCCCATTCACCATGAGGATAATGAGCTAAATCATCTTGTGGTGGTGGGCAATATCTCATGAAATTATCTTGATCGTTTTCTGGAGCATATCCCCACTGGGTGGACTACTCATAATCTGTTAATTCTTGGTGATATTCCCAGCCACCATTAGGATATATATATATGAATTATTTTGTGGTGTTGGGTATCCCATGAAATTGTTTTGCTCATCTTGTGGCCCTGAAACATATCCCCATTGATTGGGTTGCTCAGAATATATGATTTCTTGGTGATATTCCCATCCATCATTAGGATAATGACTTGAATCATACTGTGATGGTGGGTAATATCCCATGAAATTTGTTTGATCAAAAGATGAGTTGAACTCCATTTAAATTTTGTAAAATACATCACTAATGAAAATTGAAATTTAGGTCACATATGAGAATTTCTTAGTGAGGCAATAACTCAAACACCTTGGTATCATCTTAAAACAAAAAATTAAAAGAAAAAAACAAAGAAAATGTTTAATCTAGACTTCTCACCCACTTAATCATTGTCGATCTATATCAATCCCCGGTAACGGCGCCAAAAACTTGATGAGGGAAAAACGATTCCACACAAACTCACCAGCAAGTGTATCGGGTCGCATTAAGTAGTAATAACTCACAAGAGTGAGGTCGATCCCACAGGGATTGATGGATCAAGCAACTTTAGTGAGGTGATTAGTTTAGTTAAGCTAACAGTGGTGAATTGGGTGAAATTGTATTAATAGAATATAAATTGCATAAGGTATAAAGTGCAGAAGGTAAATTGGCAGAAACTTAAAGAGCAAGAAACGTAAATTGAAGAAAATGTAAAGGGGATTGGGTGCTGGGAAATTAAATGAAGCAGTAAATCAGAAGTAAGAACAATGGCATAAGATTTAAATTGCATGAAAGTAAATTGAGAGCAATGGGAACAGAAGATTAAAATCAAGCACAATGTAAACTGAGTTGTAAAATTGCAGAAAGGAATATTTGCAGAAGAAGATTATCAGAAACTGAAAGTTGTGTAAGCCAAACTGAATTCAATACTGAAATGTAAAAGTGCAGAAAAAATAAAAATATTTCAGGAGAGGCTTCTAGTCTACTCCTACTCCTACTCCTACTGCTGCCTACTACTACTGTAGCCAACTCCAGTGCTTCTATGAAATGAAATTGATGTCTTTATATAGGCTTTACAAAATGAAAATGAAATTTCAAACAAATTACAAATAAATGAAATTCCTATTCTAACTGTGTCTTGTGCCTTTGAGTGATGTCAAAGGGCTCAGCTTGCTTCGAATTCTCAATGGGCTTTGAATCAGATTAATTGAGCAAGAGTTGCAATTCCAGGAGAACGGAGCATTTTCAAATTGAGCGCAGCGTTTATTCACCCACACGTACGCGTTCTCTACGCGTGCGCGTCCCTGGCGTTTTGGCACATCGACGCGTACGCGTCACTTACGCGTATGCGTCACTTACGCGTACGCGTCCCTTGCAGCATTCACTAAACGAACGCAGCGTTCATGCAATGAATGCTACCCCACGCGTACGTGTCACACGTGGATTGCAAAAATGCCATTTCCATGCTGATGCTCCATTCACGCGTTTGCGCAATCCTTCACCATTGTCACACCCACGCGTACGAGTCATGCACGCGTACGCGTCGATGGCTAAACCTCAAATCCAAATTTTGCGCTTTGTCGCAGGCATTCTTTGGTAACGAACGTAGCGTTCTTGCTGAGTGAACGCTGATCCTCCTCCCACGCATGCGCGCCATGCATGCGTATGCGTGGAGCTTCAAAGGTGTCATCCTACGTGTAAGCGCCTTGTACACATGCGCGTTACTCGTGAACATAGCGTTCTTGGCCTGAGAGCACTTCTTCCTTCGTAAATCATGGGCCACGCTTTTAAAAGCGTGGCCTAAGGCTCCAAAGTGTGCCCAAGAATTTCTCTTTTCTCCTATTTAGCTTATTTTGTGCTTTTTTTTGCTTCCTTTTCTTCTTATTTCCTACAAAGTTTATAAAATCAAAAGATCAAAGAAAATATACTATTTAAGCATTCAATATTTAAGCACTAATCATCAATTTCTTGTATGAAAAAGCATAAAACAACATGACATGATGACGTGTCATCACAGGGTTGGGCTTATAGCAGTATGCCAGTGTCCCTTTTTGTCACTTTCCTCTTCCATAGTGAATACCATGATAAGATAAGTGAATACGACCGTCTTCCACGGTGAAAAATCCTCAATATGGATATTCTTATTTTTGTAGCCTCTAGGTATCTTCCTTTTGGGGCTTTCCTCCTTTGTGGATAGTGTACATCCAACATCAAACTTATGTTTGGTCTTAGGAGGGATTGAGTTAGTTCCATCCAAGGGAGGAGGCTTGGATGCTGAATCCTTTATGCAGGTGCCTCCCTTGTCAGGGGGTAATGGAGGGTCAAAGACCTTGAATACTATCTAGTCCTTATGTAAGGTAATCCTTGTTCCCTTTTGGATTCCCAACTTCTCCATTACTATACTTGACCTTAGGTCACACAGAGCCTTCTCAAAGGTCATGGTGCCTATGGTGCAAGGAATCAGAAAGTGTATAGAGTCTGGAAGCTTCTGAGGTAGCTCTTGCTGAACCAAAGCATTGGGGTCTTTGGAAAGCAATGGAGGTTCTTCCTCCAAAAGGCTTTGTACCAAACAGTTTGGCATTCAATTTCATGAGAGCTCCTAGCTACTGAGCAACTTGCCCTTTCCTAGTGTCTTCATCCTCACTTGAGGATTAGTAGTCATCAGAACCCATACACTACAAAAGTGCATTCAAAGGAACCTCAATGGTCTTTATGGTTTTCTTTGGTTCTGAGATAGAGGGTTCTTGAGTGGGCTTTAAGCTCTCAAGGAGTGTGCTCTCACTGGCATTCAATGCCAACTCTGTCAGCTTATTGGGCGTTGAACGCCATTGCTGTCCACCTTGACTGGCATTCCCTCTAGCATTCTGGGCGTTGGACAACTAGCAGGGGTGTTGTTGCTGGCGTTCAATGCTAGCTTCCCTGGGTGTATGGGTGTTGAACGCCCAGTGAGGGCTTTCTCACTGGCGTTCAATGCTTTCCCGGTCTCTCCAGACTCAGCCTCTGCCTCAGTGGAAGGTATCAGATTTAAACTTAAGCCAAGATCATACAGGACTTTGTAAAAAATAATCTTTCCATTAATCTATAGGGTCTGGAAGCTCCATGGATCTGGCATCTTCCTTGGCAGCTCAGGCTGAATTAGGATACTGTACTTCTTAGTAAGTATCTCTATTTCATCTCCCCTTAGGTCCTTCTTTTCAAATACCTCTGTAAAGGAGATATTAACTTGCAGTTCCTTAAGGGCTATTGGTGGAATGAGCTAACTTCTCATCTGCCAGTTCTTTCTGCACTCCAAGGAAATGTGGCTCTTGAGGTTCTTTCATCTTTGCAAGAGGGAGCTTTGTGATCACCACAGACTCCTCTTGTACACCCAGAGAGGAATCAACTTAAGGTTCCTTCTCTTCTGTAGAGGCGTGCTCAATGGCAGTCTTAGGATCCTCTTGGTTCTTGCTTGCCTTAAGTCCCTCAGTAGCATGCTCCTGAGGTTTGGCCTCCCTAGTGAAGACAACTGTCTCACCTTCTTTTAAGGTTTCCATGTCTAGAACTACTGTCTCACCTTCTTGGTCCTTGCTTGCCTTAAGTCCCTCAGTAGCATGCTCTTGAGGTTTGGCCTCCCTGGTGAAGACTACTGTCTCACCTTCTTTTAAGGTTTCCATGTCTAGAACTTCTGTCCTAGCTAGATTCTCCTCACAAGAGTATAAGTGCTGGTTATTGGCAGCTATCTCAATGAGCTCATCTGCTTCTTTATGTGTCTCTATTAGGTCCAGAGAACCACCTGCAAAGTGATCTATTGTCTCTCTGGCCATCTCAGAGATAGCTTCATAGAAGATGATCGGCTTGCCCTATCCAGACAACACATGGGGGACAATTCCTGAACATCAACTTGTACCTCTCCCAAGCATCACGGAGAGACTCACTCTCCTTCTGTCTGAAGGTCTGGACATCTGACACTAGCTTTGCTAGTCTCTGTGAGGGAGAGAACTTGTTCAGAAAATTGTTAATAACCTGATCCAAGGTGTTCATACTTCCCCTGGGTGCAAAATTCTACCAATCTTTTGCTCGATCTTTCAGAGCAAATGGGAATAGTTTTAGCTTGTGGAGTTCAGGGTCCACTCCATTGGTGTCTGCAGTGTCACAGAACTGCAGGAAGTCAGTGATGAATTTACTGAGGTCTTCCTGTGGATGTCCGTGAAATTGGAACTTTTGCAACACTAATGTAATATGTTGTGGGTTGATATCAGAGTAGGTACATTGATATTTTCTCCATATAAATCAGGGTTGAAGCCGCCAAGCACCTTTCTTGCCTTTCTTCGAGGTTCGGCCATGTCTCCCTTTTCTTGTTCAAAGTTTTCTAAAAGGTCTCTTCTGGAGTGTTGTGATTTAGCTTGTTGTAAACGCCTCCTCAGAGTCTTCTCAGGTTCATGATCAGGAGTCAAGAGGAGTTCTTTATCCCTGTTCCTGGTCATAAACAAGAAGAAAAGAAAAAAGAAAGATGAAAAAGAAGAAAGCTCTTTGTGCCAATTGGCAAGAAGCTCCTCCCTAAAGTCAGATGTAAGGAAAGACGATAAAATAGAAACCAAATGGGAGTTCTATGTTCAAGAACAAAGGACTCCCTGTAAGATGTGAAGAGTGAAGAAGAAGAAATAAAAGAAATAAAAGAAGTAAAAGAAAAAAGAAGATAGAAGATGAGAGAGGGGGAGTAGAGTTGAATAATAGAGATGTGAGAAGAATAGCAGTATAAATAGTAAAAGTAAATAAGAATTAAAATATTTTATTTTTTTATTTAATTAATTAATTAATTTTTTGAAAATTAAGTTAAATTAATTTAAAAATATTTAAATTTAATTGTTAAATTTTCGAAAATAGGGGAGAGAGAAGAGAGAGAAATTTTTGAAAATTGAGAGAGATGAGAGTTAGTTAGGTGGTTTTGAAAAAGAAGTGAGAGAAGAAGGGGGAGTGGTTTTTCGAAAATTGAGAGAGGGGAAAATTAGTTAGGTGATTTTGAAAAAGATGAGAGAGAAGATAAGATATTAATTAAGAAAAGATAAAATAAAAAATAAAAATAAACGATAAGATAAGAAAAGATTTAAATCTAAAATAAGATAAGAAGTAAGATAAGAAAAGATTTTGAAATTAAAATTTGAAATTAGAAAAAGAAAAATATTTGAACTTGATTTTAAAAAGATAAGATTTTAAAATTTGAAATTGAAAAAGATATGATTTTAAAATTTGAAGTTTGAAAAAGTTAAGATAAAATTTTTAAATTTTGAAAAAGATATGATAAGATTTGAAAAAGATAAGATTTTTGAAAAAGATATGATTTTTAATTTTAAAAAATTTGATTTTTGAAAACTTGACAACTAAGATATGATAAGATAAAATTTTGAAAATTGAAATCTGAATTTTTTTGAAAAATTTCGAAAATTAAGGTGAAAATTAGTTAGAAAATATATTTTTTTGATTTTTTGAATTTTATGATGAAAGAGAAAAACGCAAAAAAGACACAAGACTTAAAATTTTTAGATCTAGCACCCATGTTTTTCGAAAATTTTTGGAGGGAAACACCAAGGGACACCAAACATAAAAATTTTAAGATCAAGACACATACAAGACTCAAGAACACTTTGAAGATGAACAAGAACACGAAGAACAAAATTTGAAGGCTCAAAGAACTCAAGAACATAAAAAGAACACCAAACTTAAAATTTTTAGAAAACCAAGACAAAATTTTTGAAAATAACAAGAAAAATAAAAATAAAAAGAAAACATGAAACTTACAAATTTGAACAAGATTTTACCAAAGAAAAATTATTTTTAGAAATTTTTAGAAAGAAAGACTCAAAGAACACGAAATTACCAAGAACATAAACACATTCAAAGAACAAAGATTAGACAAAGAAAAGAAAAATATTTTTGAAAAGTTTTGTGATTTTTAAAAATTTGAAGAAGAGTAAAATAAAAATAAAAGACTCAAAGACTCAAACCAAGAATGAAAATTGAACAAAGGAAAGAAAAATATTTTTGAAAAAAGATTTTTAATTTTTCAAAAAATTGAGAAGAAGCAAAAAGTAGAAAAGCTAACAAAATTAAAGAAAATACCCGATCTAAGGAGCAAAACAATCTGATAGTTTATCCAAACTCAACAATCCTCGGCAACGGTGCCAAAAACTTGGTGCACGAATCCCACACTTTCGTACAGCTGTACCAGCAAGTGCACTGGGTCGTCCAAGTAATACCTGAGCGAGTTAGGGTCGATCCCACGAGGATTGTGGTTTGAAGCAAGCTATGGTTATCTTGCAGGTCTTAGTCAGGCAGATCAGAAGGTTGTTAGATTAAGTATATGGAGTTGGATGAAGCATCATGAAACTGTGAAAGGAATAAGTGATAGGATTAGAGATGAGAGTCGGAGTTGGCTTTGTCTTTCTGAAGTAACTCTGGTACTATTGTCTTCATTGCTTGTGAATAATGTTCTTCAATGGTAGGCTATATGTGATTGACACTGGTTTGAGCCGCTGTCAATACTCCTCCAGATCTGAACCCCAGGTTTAGTGTGTATCCATCCCTACTTGAGGGTGAAGTTCCTGCAGGCCATTCTCCTTAATGATCCTACTCAAAATACCACAGACAAGGTCAGATCTTCCAGATCAGAGAATTCTGCATCTTTGGGTTCTAACCTCTACCACAAAGACCCTAATCTCCCCGAAAATTGGCTAAACTAATGTCTCGAGAAGTCCCCAACGAAATCGTGGATTAGCCGTCTGAGAGACGTATATTCAAGCTGGTGGTTCATCATTGTCCCGATGAAAGACGCACTCTGAACCCATGTAGAATTTGATAACCTTATGCCAGTTCAACGCATTTATATTGATGAGGAACAAATATACATCTTTGAGATAGAGCAAACACGGATCGAAAAAGAAACAATAATACTTTCATTAATTCATAGGACTCAGCAGGGCTCCTCCCCTCAACCTAGGAGGTTTAGAAACTTATACTGAAAGTAAAAACAATGGAAAAACAAAAATATGGCAGAGTGGTGTGTGTGATAAGTCTCGAATAACATGAATTTAATCCCTTAAATACTAAAACAAATGACTAGTAAGGGTAAAACAGGCTATTTAGTGCTAAAATCCACTTCTGAGGCCCACTTGGTGAGTGTTTGGGCTGAGCTTTAATGAGATCCACGTGCTATGAGGCTCCTTGGGCGTGGAACGCCAGCTTAGGATCCTCTCTGGGCCTTTCAATACTGGGCTCTGCTTTTTGGGTGCTGGACGCCTGGAAGGGGCAGGAAGCTGGCGTTGGAAGCCACTTTTGGGCCTTCTAGTCCGAAGCAAAGTATAGACTATTATATATTTCTGGAAAGCTCTGGAAGTCAAATTTCCATAGCCGTTAAGAGTGCTCCATTTAGACTTCTGTAGCTCCAGAAAAGATCTTCCAAATGCAAGCAGGTCAGATCCGGACAGCATCTGTAGTGCTTTCTCTGTCTCTGAATCAGACTTCTGCTCTAGCTCCTCAATTTCAGCCAGAAAATACCTGAAATTGCCCAAAAATACAAAAACTCATAGTAGAATCCAAAAATGTGAATTCAACACTAAAACCTATAAAAACTTAATAAAAACTAAATAAAAACTACTAAAAACTATATGAAAGTGATGCCAAAAAGCGTATAAAATATCCGCTCATCAGCGCCAGAATGGCTGCAAGGTTGGGCGTTGAACGCACAGTGAAGGGTTCCTCACTAGCATTCATCGCCAGAAAGCCTGCCTGGTTGGGTGTTGAACGCCCAATGAGGGGTTCCTCACTGGCGTTCAGCGCCAGAAAGCAGGTGTGTTTAGGCGTTGAACGCCAAGCCATTGCTCCCTGGCTGGAGTTCAATGCCAGCTCTGCTGCTAGGATGGGCGTTGAATGCCTAGTGAGGGGTTTCTCACTGCCATTTAGCGCGAGGCTTTCTGCCAGATTGGGCGTTGAACACCCAGTGATATGTCCTTCACTGGCATTCAACGCCACCCCATTCTCTCCAAATTTGGCCTCTACCTCCATGGTTGTTGCCTTGCACTCTTTTCTTGGATTCACCTCAGTGTTACTAGGAAGAGTGTCAGGAGGAGTCTCATGGATCCTCTTGCTCAGTTGACCAACCTGTACCTCTAAATTTCTAATGGAGGACCTTGTTTCATTCATGAAACTATGAGTGGTCTTAGTGAAGCTGGAGACTAGAATGGCTAAGTCAGAAAGGCTCTGCTTAGAGGTCTCCCTGTTCCCTTGAGAAGATGGGAATGGTGGTCTGTTGTTGAACCTATTCTGGTTCCTTCCACCTTGATTATTATTGAAACCTTGCTGAGGTTTCTGTTGATCCTTCCATGAGAGGTTAGGATACTTCCTCCATGAAGGGTTGTAGGTGTTTCCATAGGGTTCTCCCATGTAATTCACCTCTTCCATGGTGGGTTGATTAGGATCATAAGCTTCTATTTCAAAAGAAGCTTCTTAAGTACTGCCAGCTGCAGTTTGTATTCCAGTCAGATGCTGGGAGATCATATTGACCTGTTGGGTCAAGATCTTATTCTGAGCCAATATGGCATTCAGAGTATCAACTTCAAGAACTCCTTTCTTCTGAGAGGTTCCATGGTTTACATGATTTATTTCAGAAGTGTACATGAATTGGTTGTTTGTAACCATCTCAATAAGTTCTCTATCTTCTGCAGGTGTTTTCTTCAAGTGGAGTGATCCACCTGTAGAGCTGTCTAATGAAATTTTGGACAATTCAGATATACCATCATAGAATACGACTATGATAGACCATTCTGAGAGCATATCAGGAGGACATCTCCTGATCAGTTGCTTGTATCTTTCCCAAGCTTCATAGAGGGATTCACCTTCTCTTTGTCTGAAGGTTTGAACTTCCACTGTATTTTTGCTCATTCTTTGAGGGAGAAAGAATTTAGCCAAAAAAGTATTAACCAGCTTTTTCCAATAGTCTAGACTCTTTCTAGGTTGAGAATCCAACCATATCTTAGCTCTGTCTCTTACAGCAAAAGGAAAGAGCATATGCTTGTAGATTTCATGATCTACTCTATTAGTCTTTATAATATCACAGATCTGTAAGAACTCAGCTAAAAAATGATGTGGATCTTCCCTTGGAAGTCCATGGAACTTGCAGTTCTGCTGCAGAAGAGAGACTAACTGAGGCTTAAGCTCAAAATTGTTAGCTCCAATGGAAGGTACAGAGATGCTTCTGCCATATAAGTCAGAGGTAGGCATGGTGTAGTCACCAAGGACCTTTCTTGGCTCCTCATGAGGTTCGGCCATGTCTTTCCTTTCTTGTTCAAAGTTTTCTGAGAGGTTTCTTCCAGAGTGTTGTGCTTTAACTTGTTGCAAACGCCTCCTTAGAGTTTTCTCAGGTTCAGGATTAGGATTAAGAAGAGGTTCTTTATTCCTGTTCCTGGTCATAAACAAGAAAAGAAGAAGGAAAGAAAAGAAGAAAGCTTTTTGTGCTACTTGGACAAAAGAGCTTCTAGTGAGATGTGAAGAAAGAAGAATAAGAAACAAAAGTGAAGATGCAGGATGGGAGACAAGAAGAGTTCGAATAATATAAATAGAAAAGAGAAGAAAAAGATGAATAAGAATTAAAATATTTTTTTATTTAATTTATTTATTATTTTCGAAAATTAAGTTAATAATTAAAAAGGAATTGAAAATTGGTTGGTGAAAAATAGAGAGAAGAGTTAGTTCGGAAGTTTTGAAAAAGAGGAGAGAGAAGATAAATAATTAGGAAAAGTCTAGAGGGCCAGCCCCTTTTTCAAATTCTAGCCAGCATGTAATCAGCAAAGAAAAGTGAGCCATTGGATAAAATCTCACACCGATCTCACACCATTAAAATTATCATTGATAGCTATTTGATGGCTACAAATCACAAAAGTTGCTGGCCCCCTAGCACTCCTCAAATAATGAATTAAGAAAAGATTTGAATTTAAAATTAAAAAGATAAGATAAGAAATTAAAAAGAATTGAAAAAGATTTGATTTTAAAAATTTGAAGTTAGAAAAGATAAGATAAAAAACAAAAAGATTTGAAAAAGATTTAAAAGAAAGATAAGATTTAAAAAACATTGAATTTTGAAATTTGATTTTGAAAAAGGTTTAATTTTGAATTGAAATTTGAATTCTTAAATTTTGAAAATTTGAAAAAGATAAGATAAGATTTTGAAAAAGATAAGATTTTTGAAAAAGATATGATTTTTAGTTTTGAAAAGATTTGATTTTTGAAAATTTGAAGACTAAGATATGATAAGATAAAAATTTTAAATTGAAATCTGAATTTTTATTTAAAAATTATGAAAATAATGTTAAAATAAAAATAGAAAAGATATTTTTTTTATTTTTTGAATTTAATGAGGAGAAAGAAAACAAGCAAAAGACACAAAACTTAAAATTTTTAGATTTAATGCTCCTAATTTTCGAAAAGTTTTGGAGGGAAACACAAAGGGACACCAAACTTAAAAATTTTAAGATCAAAACAAAAGAAAACACAAGAACACTTTGAAGACTAACAAGAACACAAAGAACAAGACTCAAGAAACTCAAAGAACACAAGAACATAAAAAGGACACCAAACTTAAAGATTGAAACAAGACTCAAACAAAAAGACACTAAATTTTGAAAATTTTTAGAAAAAGACTCAAGGATTTTCGAAAATTCAACCAAGAACACAATTAAAAGATTCAAACAAAAAGCTAAGGATGCATGAAAATAAACTGTTTGAAAAAAAGGTTTTTGAAAAAGTTTTAAAATTTTTGGAAAAGAAAACAGAAAACAAGTATGACTTAAACCAAGAACAAAGATTAAACAAAGAAAATAAAATTTTTTTTGAAAAGTTTTTAAAATTTTCGAAAAATAGAGAAAAAGAAAATAAAAATAAAAGATTCAACAAAAATCAAAAGACTCAATTAAAAATGATCAAGAAATAAAGGGTTCCTCACTAGCATTCATCGCCAGAAAGCCTGCCTGGTTGGGTGTTGAACGCCCAATGAGGGGTTCCTCACTGGCGTTCAGCGCCAGAAAGCAGGTGTGTTTAGGCGTTGAACGCCAAGCCATTGCTCCCTGGCTGGAGTTCAATGCCAGCTCTGCTGCTAGGATGGGCGTTGAATGCCTAGTGAGGGGTTTCTCACTGCCATTTAGCGCGAGGCTTTCTGCCAGATTGGGCGTTGAACACCCAGTGATATGTCCTTCACTGGCATTCAACGCCACCCCATTCTCTCCAAATTTGGCCTCTACCTCCATGGTTGTTGCCTTGCACTCTTTTCTTGGATTCACCTCAGTGTTACTAGGAAGAGTGTCAGGAGGAGTCTCATGGATCCTCTTGCTCAGTTGACCAACCTGTACCTCTAAATTTCTAATGGAGGACCTTGTTTCATTCATGAAACTATGAGTGGTCTTAGTGAAGCTGGAGACTAGAATGGCTAAGTCAGAAAGGCTCTGCTTAGAGGTCTCCCTGTTCCCTTGAGAAGATGGGAATGGTGGTCTGTTGTTGAACCTATTCTGGTTCCTTCCACCTTGATTATTATTGAAACCTTGCTGAGGTTTCTGTTGATCCTTCCATGAGAGGTTAGGATACTTCCTCCATGAAGGGTTGTAGGTGTTTCCATAGGGTTCTCCCATGTAATTCACCTCTTCCATGGTGGGTTGATTAGGATCATAAGCTTCTATTTCAAAAGAAGCTTCTTAAGTACTGCCAGCTGCAGTTTGTATTCCAGTCAGATGCTGGGAGATCATATTGACCTGTTGGGTCAAGATCTTATTCTGAGCCAATATGGCATTCAGAGTATCAACTTCAAGAACTCCTTTCTTCTGAGAGGTTCCATGGTTTACATGATTTATTTCAGAAGTGTACATGAATTGGTTGTTTGTAACCATCTCAATAAGTTCTCTATCTTCTGCAGGTGTTTTCTTCAAGTGGAGTGATCCACCTGTAGAGCTGTCTAATGAAATTTTGGACAATTCAGATATACCATCATAGAATACGACTATGATAGACCATTCTGAGAGCATATCAGGAGGACATCTCCTGATCAGTTGCTTGTATCTTTCCCAAGCTTCATAGAGGGATTCACCTTCTCTTTGTCTGAAGGTTTGAACTTCCACTGTATTTTTGCTCATTCTTTGAGGGAGAAAGAATTTAGCCAAAAAAGTATTAACCAGCTTTTTCCAATAGTCTAGACTCTTTCTAGGTTGAGAATCCAACCATATCTTAGCTCTGTCTCTTACAGCAAAAGGAAAGAGCATATGCTTGTAGATTTCATGATCTACTCTATTAGTCTTTATAATATCACAGATCTGTAAGAACTCAGCTAAAAAATGATGTGGATCTTCCCTTGGAAGTCCATGGAACTTGCAGTTCTGCTGCAGAAGAGAGACTAACTGAGGCTTAAGCTCAAAATTGTTAGCTCCAATGGAAGGTACAGAGATGCTTCTGCCATATAAGTCAGAGGTAGGCATGGTGTAGTCACCAAGGACCTTTCTTGGCTCCTCATGAGGTTCGGCCATGTCTTTCCTTTCTTGTTCAAAGTTTTCTGAGAGGTTTCTTCCAGAGTGTTGTGCTTTAACTTGTTGCAAACGCCTCCTTAGAGTTTTCTCAGGTTCAGGATTAGGATTAAGAAGAGGTTCTTTATTCCTGTTCCTGGTCATAAACAAGAAAAGAAGAAGGAAAGAAAAGAAGAAAGCTTTTTGTGCTACTTGGACAAAAGAGCTTCTAGTGAGATGTGAAGAAAGAAGAATAAGAAACAAAAGTGAAGATGCAGGATGGGAGACAAGAAGAGTTCGAATAATATAAATAGAAAAGAGAAGAAAAAGATGAATAAGAATTAAAATATTTTTTTATTTAATTTATTTATTATTTTCGAAAATTAAGTTAATAATTAAAAAGGAATTGAAAATTGGTTGGTGAAAAATAGAGAGAAGAGTTAGTTCGGAAGTTTTGAAAAAGAGGAGAGAGAAGATAAATAATTAGGAAAAGTCTAGAGGGCCAGCCCCTTTTTCAAATTCTAGCCAGCATGTAATCAGCAAAGAAAAGTGAGCCATTGGATAAAATCTCACACCGATCTCACACCATTAAAATTATCATTGATAGCTATTTGATGGCTACAAATCACAAAAGTTGCTGGCCCCCTAGCACTCCTCAAATAATGAATTAAGAAAAGATTTGAATTTAAAATTAAAAAGATAAGATAAGAAATTAAAAAGAATTGAAAAAGATTTGATTTTAAAAATTTGAAGTTAGAAAAGATAAGATAAAAAACAAAAAGATTTGAAAAAGATTTAAAAGAAAGATAAGATTTAAAAAACATTGAATTTTGAAATTTGATTTTGAAAAAGGTTTAATTTTGAATTGAAATTTGAATTCTTAAATTTTGAAAATTTGAAAAAGATAAGATAAGATTTTGAAAAAGATAAGATTTTTGAAAAAGATATGATTTTTAGTTTTGAAAAGATTTGATTTTTGAAAATTTGAAGACTAAGATATGATAAGATAAAAATTTTAAATTGAAATCTGAATTTTTATTTAAAAATTATGAAAATAATGTTAAAATAAAAATAGAAAAGATATTTTTTTTATTTTTTGAATTTAATGAGGAGAAAGAAAACAAGCAAAAGACACAAAACTTAAAATTTTTAGATTTAATGCTCCTAATTTTCGAAAAGTTTTGGAGGGAAACACAAAGGGACACCAAACTTAAAAATTTTAAGATCAAAACAAAAGAAAACACAAGAACACTTTGAAGACTAACAAGAACACAAAGAACAAGACTCAAGAAACTCAAAGAACACAAGAACATAAAAAGGACACCAAACTTAAAGATTGAAACAAGACTCAAACAAAAAGACACTAAATTTTGAAAATTTTTAGAAAAAGACTCAAGGATTTTCGAAAATTCAACCAAGAACACAATTAAAAGATTCAAACAAAAAGCTAAGGATGCATGAAAATAAACTGTTTGAAAAAAAGGTTTTTGAAAAAGTTTTAAAATTTTTGGAAAAGAAAACAGAAAACAAGTATGACTTAAACCAAGAACAAAGATTAAACAAAGAAAATAAAATTTTTTTTGAAAAGTTTTTAAAATTTTCGAAAAATAGAGAAAAAGAAAATAAAAATAAAAGATTCAACAAAAATCAAAAGACTCAATTAAAAATGATCAAGAAATAAGGTACCTAATCTAGGGATCAAGATAATTCGTCAGTTTGTCCAAACTCAACAATCCCCGGCAACGGCACCAAAAACTTGGTGCACGAATCCCCACACTCCGTACAGCTGCACCAGCAAGTGCACTGGGTCGTCTAAGTAATACCTGAGCGAGTCAGGGTCGATCCCACGAGGATTGTGGTTTGAAGCAAGCTATGGTTATCTTGCAGGTCTTATTCAGGCGAATCAGAAGGTTGTGTTTTTATGAAAAGGGGAAACTATTCATAATTTGTATTTGTAAATTGGAGTGCAGTCAGTTGGATTGATTTAAGGGCAATCAGTAATAGGAATGTAGTTGAGGATCGGAGTTGCTTTGTCTTTCTGAATTAACTTTGGTATTACTGTCTTCTTTGCTTGTGAGTGATTTCTTCTATGGCAGGCTGTATGTGATCAACGCCATGGGCCATTATTATTGATCTCCTCTACTATAGATTGAACGCCATTGGTCGTGGTCATCCAATCTGACGAAGGTTGAAGCTCTTAGCATCACATTCTCCTGGCGATCCTACTCAAAATGCCACAGACAAGGTTGAATCTTCTGGATCAGAGAATGCTGCTTCTTTAGATTCTAGCCTGTACCAGGGAGACCCTAATCTCCCCAGAAATTGGCTGAACTGGTGTCTTGAGAAGTCCCCAACGAAGTCGTGGATTAGCCGTCTGAGAGATGTATAAACATAGCTGTTGGCTTGTGCTTTCCAGTCACGTATTCACACGAACCCAAGTAGACGCGGGTGTTTGTTAGGCACGTTCATCTTAGTATGATGAATAGAGCTGATTGTCACTGATCATCCTATTCACCATGTTGAAGATCGAGTATACATCTTATAATTAAATCAAACACGTATCGAAGAAGAAATAGTAATACTTTTATTAATTCATAGGACTCAGCAGGGCTCCTCCCCTCAACCTAGGAGGTTTAGAAACTCATACTGAAAGAAAATACAAAGTAAAACTCAAAAATAATGTGTAAAGTATGCGTGATGTCTTAATGATTATGTAAAATACACTTTAAATACTAAACAGATGACTAGCAAGGGTAAAACTATCTATTTAGTGCTAAAATCCAATCTGGGGCCCACTTGGTGAGTGTTTGGGCTGAGCTTTGATGATATCCACGTGCTATGAGGCTCCTAAGGCATGAAACGCTGGCTAGGGGGTCCTCTTTGGGCGTTTGGACGTTGGTCTCTGATCTTTTGGTGCTGGAAGCCTGAAAGGGGGCAGGAAACTGGCATTGAACGCTAGTTTTAGGCCTTCTAATTTGAAGCAAAGTATAGATATTATACATTACTGGAAAGCTCCGAAAGTCAGCTTTCTATAACTGTTGAGAATGTTCCATTTGGACTTCTGTAGCTCCAGAAAAGCTCTTCCGAGTGAAATAGTGCTTTCTCTGTCTCTGAATCAGACTTTTGCTCCAACTCCTCAATTTCAGCCAGAAATTACCTAAAATTGTACAAAAATAGAAAACTTATAGTAGAATCTAAAAAATGTGAGTTTAACACTAAAACCTATAAAAACTTAATAAAAACTAAACAAAACACACTAAAAACTATATGAAAATGATGCCAAAAAGCATATAAAATATCCGCTCATCAGAGGACTTCTCCGATGTATGTGAATTGCTCTTCCTTGTTGGTCAACCCGACTCACTGGAGGTTGTCCATGGGTTGAGGTCTTTCATTGAAATCCTACCTAGGATCAAGTTCAGACAATGTCAGGACCTCGCTGGTATTGTGGATGGCTTGTACCCGTGGCCGAGGTGTTTGCTTCGTCAAGTTTTGCTTTAGGCTAGCATTGTAGCACTACCGAGCTTCTTGGTGATCCACATGTACTGTCACAATTCTATTTTCCTGCACAGGGAACTTGACACATAAATATAAGGTAGACACTACTACTCTGAATGCATTCAGAGCAGGTCTTCCGATGATAATATTATACGGACTAAAAGAATCAACTATAAGATATTGAACATCAATTGTTTTTGACAAAGGGCCTTCTCCCATTGTCATTTTTAACCATATGTGTCTCAAGATGGGGACTCTTTCTCCGAAGAAACCAACTAGCTCTCCAGAGGATAGTTGCATTGCTTTTTCTAATAATTTCATCTTGTTGAGTTAGGAAATTAACTAACATGATTGATGATGAGAAACATTTTTTTATTGGACTAACTACCCAATTAGATTTAATCAATTTTGATTAACTGATGCAGGCCACTAGTAATGGACACAGTAGCAGCCCAATATGGAACAAACTGAATCTGCGATTATAGGCAACTTTTTCAAACAAAGCCTAAATAAAAAGAAACAAAGAAATCAAATGGGCTGAGTGGTAAGTGAACAAAATCCAAGCCCAAAGCGTTTCACCTAAGCTAATCCTCCAAAGGCAACGTTCACCTTTTTCATTCGGTCAGACATAGAGAAAAGAGATATAACTTCGTTCCTCTTGCTTGATTCATCAAAGAAGAAAGAAAGAGAAAGTTTAATCAGAAAAGCAAATGTCTAATCACCCAAATCTAACCATCTTAGGCTAAATCAGAAGTTAAAGGTGATTTGTTTCCTCTTGAATGCATTTTACTTTCCTTTCTTCTTCTCCAAGTCTCTGTCAATCCAATTTGGGATACATGAAAAAAGTAATTTCTAATAATCACTGCTGTGAATCAATGGCCAAAATTGTTTCTTGGGGACAAAATTGTAGCTCAAGAGTTCAGATCTGGGTTTACCATTGAAAATATGTTTCTTTGCTGTTCTGATGCATTCGATCAAGCAAAAAGGGTCTGTTCCAGAATTCCTAAATTGAGGATTAATGAAAGAAAGTGAAAAGCTAAGTTGGTAGCACACAGCTCGAGGATTTGACTTGGAAGAGAGCAACTTAGCAACATGCAAAGAGATACAAAAGAAGATTTTTCATGCTTCTGAAGTAAGGAGAGAGAACTAGGGTTTGAAGTTGTTGTTCTGAGAAGTTTTCTCTGAAGAGTTCATCAACTTGGACAGTGCTCTCTAATTAAAGAGGCATTCTGCTAGAAAGAGGAACTCAATAAGAGTCAAGTAAATTTAGTTCAACACATAGCAACAGAGGCTGTTGAAGCATCAATCTCCTTCATATTTTACAGATTGTAATTTTATTTTCAATATATATCTTTCTGTAATTTCTTGAGTGGTAAAAGGATGAAAGAGAGAGCTTATGAAAAAGCCAAAGAGTGATAAAAGGCTGAGTGATACACTTGAGTGAAAAGCCTAGAGTGATTTAAGATTTCTTTAGGTTGTTTCATATGTCTTATGTCTTGTACCTGTGAGGTACCCCTTGATGACATGTCACCATGTCATATTTTTCTATGCTTTTTCATACAAGAAATTGATGATTAGTGCTTGAATATTGCATTCTTTTGTGCTTAAATTGTATATTTCTTTGATCTTTTGATTTTATAAATTTTGTAGGAAATAAGTGGAAAAAGAAGCAAAATAGCACACAATAAGCTAAAAAGAAGAAAAGAGGAATTTTGGGCACACTTTGAAGATTGAGCACACTTTGGAACTTTAGGCCACGCTCTTAAAAGCGTGGCCATGACCATGAAACCTTGGCATGTGCATCAATATCATGTGCATGCATGCATGAAATGTTTAATGCAATTGGCATTACGTTAATGCATTACTTTAATAAGTAAATGGATGCATGCAGGAAACAATTAATTACTAATGCTAATGAATGAAATGCATGAACCTTTACGGCATTACTAATTAATTGAACCATGAAGCATGCATATACTATTATTAATACAACTAATGCCAATGGATTATTAAAGCATGCATGAAGTATTAGTAATTGAATGCCACAATGAACATTTCGACTTATGAAAGAAAGGAAGCTGCACTCTTGGTGTTCACCAAGCGCTACAAAGAAGCAAGGAAGCACGGCTGAAGATGGAAGCCCTCACGTTTGCGTCCACGTTTAACCTCAAACATAAGGTTAAACGCCATCAAAGTTCAGCCAAGATTGAAGATGGAAGCCTTCACGTTTGCGCCAACGTTTGCGTCAAACGTGAGGTCAAATGTTGGCTTACTAATACCCTGGAGGAGAAGTAATGTTTGCGCCAACATTTGCCTCAAACGTGAGGTCAAACGTTGGCTTAATAACACCCTGGGAGGATCACGTTTGAGCTCACGTTTGACCTCAAACGTGAACTCAAACGTGAGTGACAGCAAAGCCCGCTTTGCATGATGCCATTACACGAAGACGTTTGAGTCAACGTTTGCCTCAAACGTTGACTCAAACGTGAATGATCCCAATTCCATCAAGGCCATCCGGATCCATTCTTCCTCAAATCCAAAGCAAGCTAAGCCCATTACCATCACTCAAAGGCACAAGAGATAGTTAAAATAGGAATTTAATTTAATTGTAATTTGTTTTTAATTTCAATTTCATTTTCTTTTTCATTTTGTAAAGCCTATATAAGGCATCATTTTCATCTTTGTTAAAGGGGGGTTGGCTCTAATAGAGAGCATTAGGGAAAAGGCGGGCTCCAATAGAGAGTAGTAGTAGAGAGCTCTCTTTTAATTTTTCCTTTTTGAATTTGAGTTTTGGATTGGGATTGAAGGAATTCTGTTTCATCCTTGATCTAAAACTTCTCTTTGTTCTTCCTCTGCATAATCCTAGTGAATTAAGAATTGAATCTGAGTTTTCATTTACTGCTTCCATCTTTCTTTCTCCTACAAATTGTTTTCTGCTGAATCAAGGAAGGGGTTGAGATCTAGATTTGTTTTCTAGTCTCTTTGATCCCCTGAGATCTTCAGCTTCATTTTGCAATTAAGCTGAGTCTCATTTCTATTTTGCTTCTTCAAGTAATTTTACTTTTCTGTTTGAGATTTGCTACAATTTCCTTTTGCTACAAGTTAAAATTCAATTTACATTGAGTTTGCTTTTGATCTTTGGTTCCCATTGCTTTCTGTTCTCATTGTTTTCAATTTACTTTCATGCAATTTAATTCTCCTTGTTCCTCTGCACTTTACATTTGATGCTTGCTATGAGCTTGATTTACATTTCCTGCAACTTTACATTTACTACAATTTTGCTTCTCTATTTACATTGCTCCCAATTAACTTTCCTACAATTTAAGCTTGCTGCAAGAATTTTAAGTTCTGATCTATTGCTCTCTTTAATTTCCAGCACCCAAGCACCCTTTTACATTTCATGCAATTTACATTTCTTGTCATTTAAGATTCTGTCAATTTACATTTCTTGCTCTTTAAGATTTTGCTCATTTACTTTCAGCAACTTTTAATTCACTGCTATTTACTTTCTGTTGGCTACATTCCATCAAATTTCACTTCAATGTTAGCTTGACTAAACTAATCACCCACTAAAGTTGCTTGATCCATCAATCCTCGTGGGATCGACCTCACTCTAAGTGAGTTTTACTACTTGATGCGACTCGGTATACTTGCCGGTCAGTTTTAGGTGTTGGAATTTTGTTTCCAACCCAATTCCATCACCCCTTTCTTAGTTGGGTAAGCACTAAGAGTGAAGAGTTAGGTATTAGCATAGCCAAGTCAAGTTAGGTTAGAACTTGAGAGGGAAAGGAATGTGTCAATCCTGTGAAATTGGTGTATGTAATACTTTAACTATAGTAAAAATTTCACCACTGTTGTGGTGGAGACTGCATGTATGTTACATTGCACATGGCAACTGAACCAGGATACATGATGGTGTCAGCTTCTCTCTTCCCATCTCTGTTCTGTTTTCTGATATTCATGAGACAAAATGAAATTTTCTCATAAATTTTCCACTGCTGAGTTCAAATAGATTCAGATTGAAAGTTAGTTTTTAAATGGTTATTTCATCAAAGTAAAAGAAGGCCATAGATTCAAACCCCTCTTCTCTAAGCCTTCTACAACCTTCAATTGGTATCTAGAGCCAAGGTCTCAAGAATCAAGCTTCACCGCTTGGAGCAAAAGTCCAAATGGCGAACAACTTGTGCACAACCATAGTTGCCTATACTCTAACTGAAGGCCAGTCAAACAACAAGCCTCCCTTCTTCAACAGGAAGAACTATGCTTACTGGAAAGAGAGGATGTGGATCTTCATCCAATCCATTGATTACAACATATGGAAGATTCTTGTAAGCGGCCTCAAGATTCCAATAAAATCAAGTGCTGACGGAGTGGTAACTCTAAAAGAAGAAACTAAATGGAATGACGATGACAAGAAGAAAGTGGAGCTGAATGCTAAAGCCATCAACCTTCTTCACTATACTATCAGCTTTGAAGAGTACCGAAAGGTGTCTAGATGCAAGACAGCCAAAGAAATTTGGGAGAAATCCAGGTTACACATGAAGGCACTAAATAGGTCAAAGAAACGAGGATTGATATGCTGCGAAAAGAGTACGAGATGTTCAATACAAAGGATGGAGAAAGCATTGATAAAGTATTTAAGAGATTCTTAATAATAATCAAAAACCTCGATGCTATGGGTATACCTACTCAGAACAAACCCTAGTGAGAAAACTCCTGAGAAGCGTCACAAAGGAATGGGAAACAACAGCCACTGTTCAAGCCGAGAGCAATAACCTAAGTCCCATAACCTATGATGAGCTGAGAGAAAAACTCCTTGCCTATGAAGCCACACACACAAACCCGGACTCAAAGAAAAAGAGAATAGCCCTTAAGTCAAAATAGAATCAAAAGAGAGTGAGTCTAGTGATGGTTTTTTAGATGATGAACTTGTATTTTTTGCTAGGTGGTGCACGAAACTGGCTCTGCACGTTTCGCACAGATAGACCAGCAAGTATACTGGGTCATCCAAGTAATACCTCAGGTGAGTGAAGGTTGATCCCACGGAGATTGTTGGTTTGAGCAAGCTATGGTTATCTTGCAGATCTTAGTTAGGCGGATAGAAAAATAAAATTTGTCACAGGAAATACATAAAACAGAATAAAGAAATAAAACGTTACTAGATAGATGAGAATTCAATGGTGATAGAATAGTTGAGGCTTCGGAGATGCTTTGTCTTTCCGGATTAACTTTTCTTATTGTCTTCTTCAATAACCTTCTGATTCCTTCAATGGCAGCCGTAAGTGATTAACTATTATCCTCTCATCAAGTTACCTCTTCTACTACAGCAATCCACCACGTTGAGATGACTCATGTCCTCTCATTGAGCCACCTCTAGGTTTCTCACTGTAGCAGAAGATGAAGCTCTAAGCAATCCACTCCCCTTCACGATCCTACTCAAGGTGCCACAGACAAGGTAGATCTTCCGGATCAGGGAACGCTGCTTCTCAGACTATAGCCTTAATGCCATAGAGACCTCACGTACCCATAGTCAACAGAATTTCATGTCACGTATCCAAAGTTTCTCAGATGCTCTATTAGAATCTACAATACAATCTCTAGCTTTAGTTCAATGCTATCCAGGTCAAGAATCGCACAGAACCCAAGTAAAACAAGGGTGATTATCACGGGTCACCCTCAATTCATAAGATGAAGAATGAGGTTGCATAAGAGAATAGAATTAGACATATTGAGATAGAACAGTAATATTATTATTCCATGAAACTCAGCAGAGCTCCTAACCTTAACCTTAGGAGGTTAGTGACTCATATTGTACACAGAACACTATGAAAGGTTCGAATGGGCAAAGATCCCTAACAAGGGTGATTTTTGTTGTATATATACTAATATGCTAACTAAGAATTATAGAAATCATATAAACTAGTTTTATAGTGCGAAAATCCACTTCTGAGCCCACTTGGTAAGTGTTTGGGTTGAGAAAAGGATGTCTCCACGTGCTAGGACTCCTTGGGGGCGTTGAACACTGGCTAGGGACACCCTTTTGGGCGTTGGATGCCAGCTGCTCCCCTTGGACGCTGGATGCTAGGAACGGGGCTGGTGGCTGGCGTTGAACCCCAGTTTTGAGCCTTTATTTCCGAAGCAAAGTATGTACTATTATATATTTTTGAAAAGCCCTGGATGTTAGTTTTCCATAGCTGTTGAGAGCACGTCATTTGAACTTCTGTAGCTCTAGAAAAGCTCCTTCGAGTGCACGGAGGTCAGATCCTGACAGCATCTGTAGAATCCAAAAATGTGAATTTTGCACTAAAACCTATGAAAACATAATAAAAATTAAACAAAACATATTAAAAACTATATGAAAATGATGCCAGAAAGCGTATAAAATATCCGCTCATCAGAACTCCAAACTTAAACTGTTGCTTGTCCCCAAGCAACCAAAAACAAAGTAGGATAAAAAGAAGAGAAGGATACAATAAATCTTATAATTTTCAATGAAGCTTAGTTTCAATTAAATGAGCGGGGCTAGTAGCTTTTTGCTTCTGAATAGTTTTGGCATCTCACTTTCCTTTGAAGCTCAGAATGATTGGCATCTTTAGGAACTTAGAATCCAGATGATATTATTGACTCTCCTAGTTTAGCTTTTTTTTATTCTTGAACACAGCTTCTTTAGAGTCTTGTCCGTGACCCTAAGCACTTTGTTTTCCAGTATTACCACCAGATACATAAATGCCACAGACACTTAATTGGGTGAACCCTTTCAGATTGTGATTCAGCTTTGCTAGAATTCCCAACCAGTGGTGTCCAGAGTTCTTAAGCGCACTGTTTTTGCTTTTAATTATGACTTTAACTGCTCAGTCTCAAGCTTTTCACTTGACACCTTCACACCACAAGCATATAGTTAGGGAACCAGCTCAATTGAACTATTTAGGCTAAGATATTTCTTTCTTTTAGGCCCTCCTAACCATTGATGCTCAAAGCCTTAGATCTTTGCTCTTGCTTTTTGGTTTAAAGAGCTATTGGCTTTTTCTTTTTCTTTTTATCTTCTTTTCTGCTATATATATATATATATTACTGCTTTTTCTTGCTTCAAGAATCAAGTTTTGGGTTTTTCAGACTACCAATAACACTTCACTTTCATCATCATTCTTTCAAGAGCCAACATTCTCTAACTCCAACATCAAATATGCATTATTCATTCATGTATTCAGAAAGCAAAAATAATGCCACCACATCAAATAATTGAACTATTCTTAATATAAAACTCGAAATCTATGTACCTTTACTGCTTCTAAAAAAAATCATAATTTTATTCAAGTTCAATAAGGTGATAAGAGGAACATTTTATAGCTAATTGGGAAATAAAAACTTAAATCCTAATAATACTTATGCAATTCTGAAATTAAAAGCAGAAACTTAAATAGAAACTTAAATAATACTAGTGATCATGTAAATTTAAACATAAGAAACAAGAAGTAGAATAGTGATGCCGAGGCATCTTAGGCTAGTTTCACTAGCATTTTTCTGTTAGTTTTAGTTGTTTTATGCATTTTCTTGAGCAGGCAGCTTCATCTAGCCACAAAAGGAGAAAAGACAAGCAGCCAATGGAGGAAAACAGGGAATTCGATGCATGGAGATACAGATCGGTTTTCCATGAGATTCAAGCCGAATGGATGAGACCTAAAACGGTACTAGCTGAGGTTCCCTTTGACATTGAAAAGGATGAGTTCCCAGGTGTTTGGGAAAAGATCAAAAAGAGGAAGTGGGAGCTCCTGACTAAGCCAATCACTAAAATCAACATCAACTTGGTGAAAGAGTTTTATGCAAATTCAGTAAGGGAGGATCCAACCACCCTGAATCCTGGCTCCACTTCCCTAGCACTATCATTAGACTATGCATCGATGCCCAAGTACCACTTGAGGATGAAAGACCTAATTGGCTATATCCTGGATTGGCCATAACTGCGTACAAAATGACTCTTGGCCCAACTCCTCCAAGACATACAAGAAGAAGAAATGAAGAAGGAAATCCGAATTGCTCACTCAACCAATCCTTGTGGGATTCGACCTCACTCTATTGTGAGTTTTTACTTGACGATAACCGGTGCACTTGCCGGAAGGAATTTTGCCGATCGTGCAATTTCCTAAATCGTAGCATAACTAGTTTATGCGCATCAAATAGCCACAGAAATGGGGAGGTGGAACTCAACCACCTTAATCATGGGAGGCGTTAGGCTCTTCAAGGGATAATTTCTGACGCTTCGGTTCTTCTAGCTCACGCCGCTGCTTCTCTTGTTCCTTGATAATACGCGGAAAACAAGACTTCTCTGCAATGACTAACTGGCAAGTGCACCGGGTCGTATCAAGTAGTAAAACTCACTAAAGAGTGAGGTCGATCCCATGAGAATTAACAGATTAAGCAATCAATAGTTAATTGGTTAGCCTAGTTAGACGATTCAATTTGGAGTGATAAGCAGCAGAAAAATAAATTGCATAAAAGTAATTGAAAGCAGTAAAGTGCAGGAAGTAAATGACAGAAAGTAAAAGAGGAAAGAATAAAATGAATATTGGGATCAAGAGATATTACAATTCTCCGAATCAAGTTCATCCTCATCTCTTCCTCAATCAATGCATTCATTGATCTTCTTGGCAACCTTAAGTGATTGGATGCCAATGTCTTGGCTCACCAATCTCTCTAAGCATGAACAATTTTCCAATGTCTTGGTTTAATTGTTCATGGGAAGAGGTGAATCTTGGTCACTATTATACCACACACATTCATAGATCAAAGTATTGGTAGCATTATATGTCACTATATCTATCCAACCCCCAACCTAATCCAGTGTGAGAAAGCATTTCTAGCATGATTTCCTCATTCCTTTATCAAGGCTCCGAGGAAATCCAAGTATGAACAATTTCTCCATCGAGACAATTGTTCAATTGAATTAGGATCGAAAGCTTTCTAGTAAGACCAAGAGAAAAGACAGAGAAAGCATGATGAAAATTACAATTGATCCATTAAATGACAATAGAGCTCTCTAACCCAATGAAAAGAGTTAGTTTAATTCATTGCTCTAATTTTAACAGAAAAGAAAAAAAGTGCAGAATAAAGAAGAAGATGAAGAAATAAACTAAATTAAAACTTCAAATTCAAAAAGGAAATTACAAACTAAAATTAAACTAACAGTAAAGAAAAGAAACGAAATAAAAGTGCATGAAGGGTGTGTGTCAGGGGATGTGAATGCATGATCCTGGACTCCCCTCCGATCCAGAATATTTTCTCCAATCCAGCTACTGCCTATATATAGGCTTACAAAAATGAAAGAGAAAAGTAAAATTGAATTAAAATTCCTAATCTAGATTCTTCTTGTGCATTGAGTGATAATTGATGGGCTCAGCTTGCTTGCTTGGTCCAGGGGTGCATTGTGGCCTTTAGTAATGTTGCGGTGTTAAAAATTGCCCCCAGACTCTGTTATCCACATTTGCGTCAACGTTGGCACGCAAACGTCTGCTCCAACGTTTTTCAATCCACTTGTACACGTGCCCCACGCATATGCGTGCATGTTGTTTTTTTTGCCAATCGACGCATACGCATGACCCATGCGTACGCGTCATATCAAATTTTTGCCCAGGGTTGTCATCGCGGACGTTGTACCCAGCGTTTGCTCCCCAACGTTACCTCCAACGTTGGCCTTTTCACGTGTGCGCGTGGCTTGTCATTTTTCACTACTCAACACGTACGCGTGGGTAGTGCACGAAATCATGATTCATACTTTTCACAACTCTGCACAACTAACCTGCTAGTGCACCGGGGGGTCCAAGTAATACCTTACGTGAGTAAGGGTTGATCACACGGAGATTGTCGGCTTGAAGCAAGCTATGGTCATTGACGTTGGGATTTTTGCCAGTAAAGAATTTTATAAAAACAGTCGCGTTGTAGATATAGTCTCTAAACCAACAGAAATCCCTTCGTACAAACGTTTTGGTTGTCACAAGTAACAAACCCCTTTAAAATTGATAACCGAAGTATTTAAACCTCGGGTCGTCTTCTCAAGGAATTGCAGGGAGGTATGTTCTTATTATTGGTTATGAGTTTGTAAATTGGGGTTCTAGAGTTTGGGCAATGGGCACAGGTATATTTTCAAAGCAATAAAAATAAATGAATGACTATAAAATAAACTCTTGGCAAGGTATGAGAACTGGAAGTCCTATCCTGGTTATCCTTATCAATTGTAATGAGAATTGGATTTTTCTCCCACTTTGTTAACCTCTAACTATGAAGGTAAGTTAAGTGGATGAATTAATTTTTATTCCTCAGGTCCTAGTCTTTCTTTGGGAAAGGCTAGAGTTATTGGAACTTGAATTAATGAAATGAAGAAATCCAATTTTCAATCAACAATGATTTTGATAACTCAAGTGTCTCCAATGACTCAACCAAAGCCAAAAGGGAAAAAAGTCTACTTGAATGAAAATAATTTGGATAAACAAAGAGCATTAAAAAATTAAAGAGAACAATCATAATTCTGAAATACCTCAAATTATATTAAATGAAGATATCAATTCTAACATGGAAAAGTTCATAAATTAAATTAGAAAAATATATAAAAAGAACATTGAACCTGGGATTGAGAGTCACTCCTAAAACTAAGAGAAATCCTAAATCCTAATCCTAAGAGAGAGGAGAGAACCTCTCTCCCTAAAAACTACATCTAAATCCTAAAATTGTGAATTTGAAAGCTTCTCTTTGAATGGATGCAATCCCTCTACTTTATAGCCTCTAATCTATATTTTCTGAGCCGAGAACTGGGTCAGAAACAGCCCAGAATTCGCTGGTTGCGAATTCAAATACGCTGATTTTCGTCACTGCAACGCGGCCACATGGAGCACGCGGTCGCGTCACCTAGCGTCAGGACAACTATGGCATATTATATATCAAATCGAAGCCCCGGACATTAGCTTTCCAATGCAACTGAAACCGTATCATTTGGATCTCTGTAGCTAAAGTTATAGCCATTTGAGTGTGAAGAGGTCAGGCTGGACAGCTTAGCAATTTCTCCAACTTATTGTATTCCTTCCACTTTTGCATGCTTCATTTCCATCCTCTGAGCCATTCCTGCCCTGTAATCTCTGAAATCACTTAACACACATATCAAGGCATCTAATGGTAATAAGAGAGGATTAATAATAAGCAAATATAAGATCAAAGAAGCATGTTTTTAATCATAGCACATAATTAGGAAGGCAAATGTAAAACCATGCAAATAGTATGAATAAGTGGGTAAAGAGTTGATAAAATCTATTCAATTGAGCACAAGATAAACCATAAAATAGTGGTTTATCAGTCATCCTATAAATCTTAGTCAGACGGATTCAAATGGTTATGAGGTTTTGATAATTAAAAGATAAATAAAACATAAAATAAGATAAAGGTACTTATGTAATTCATTGGTGGGAATTTCATATAAGCGTTTGGAGATGCTTTGTAGCTTTTGAACCTCTACTTTCCTATTGTCTTCTTCCAATCATGCGTGCTCCCTTCCATGGCAAGCTGTATGATCCTCTCGGATGAAAAATACCAGGTACGATCTCTGCACGGCTAATCAACTATCAGATTTCTCGTCTCGGATGAAAAATACCAGGTACAGCTACCGCATGGCTAATCATCTGTCGGTTCTGCTAGCATCGGAATAGGATCTCTCTATCCTTTTGCACACGGTCACTACGCCCAACATTCGCAAGTTTGAAGCTCGTCACAGTCATCCCTTTCCAGATCCTACTCGGAATACCACAGACAAGGTTTAGACTTTCCGGATCTCAGGAATGCTACCAATGGTTCTAGCCTATACCACGAAGGTTCTAATCACGAATTTGGATGCTCTATTATCAGGAAATACGATGCGAATCGTGAATTAGAGACCCAAGAGAATATACTCCGGCTGTCGTCCAATGACTACGTTGAACATCATGTAGACCGCTTGTGGTTGTCAGGCACGCGGATCTTGGCTAAGCGAGTAACGAAAGATAGTGGGTGATTGTCACGGGTCACCCCTTCACTCTGACTTAACTAAATTAAGTACAAGAGTATATCCTGGAGAAGAAGTAGGCGTGAATTGAAAGAAAAACAATAGTACTTGCATTAATTCATGAAGAACAGCAGAGCTCCACACCTTAATCTATAGGGTGTAGAAACTCCACCGTAGAAAATACATAAGTGAAAAGATGTCTAGGCATGGCCGAATGGCCAGCCTCCCAAAGAGATTCCAAGATGTAAAAAGTTACACATATGATCCAAAGATTTAAAATAAATCTCTAAAAGTAGTTTTTATACTAAACAAGTTCCTAGGGTTTACAGAAAATGAGTAACTAAGTGCAGATAGTGCAGAAATCCACTTCCGGGGCCACCTGGTGTGTGCTTGGGCTGAGCATTGAAGATTTCACGTGCATAGGCTGTTCTTGGAGTTAAACGCCAGCTTGGGTACCAGTTTGGGCGTTTAACTCCAGTTTTGGTGCCAGTTCTGGCGTTTTACGCTAGAAAGTTTTAGGCTGGGTTTGAACACCAGTTTGGGCCGTCAAATCTCGGGTAAAGTATCGACTATTATATATTTCTGGAAATCCCAAGATGTCCACTTTCCAACGCAATTGAGAGCACGCTAATTGGGCTTCTTTAGCTCCAGTAAATCCACTTCGAGTGCAGGAGGGTCAGAATCCAACAGCATCTGCAGTCCTTTTTCAGCCTCTGAATTAGATTTTTGCTCAGGTCCCTCAATTTCCGCCAGAAAATACCTGAAATTATAGAAAAATACACAAACTCATAGTAAATCCCAGAAATGTGATTTTTGAATAAAAACTAATAAAAATATAATAAAAAGTAACTAAAATATACTAAAAACTATGTAAAAACAATGCCAAAAATGGTATAAATTATCCACTCATCACAACACCAAACTTAAATTGTTGCTTGTCCCCAAGCAACTAGAAACAAAATAGGATAAAAAGAAGAGAAAATACAATAAATTCCAAAATTATCAAAGAAGATTAGTTTTAATTAGATGAGTGAGGCTAGTGGCTTCTTGCTTCTAAACAGTTTTGGCATCTCACTTTATCCTTTGAAGTTTAGAATGATTGGCATCCATAGGAACTTAGAATTCAGATAGTGTTATTGATTCTCCTAGTTCAGTATGTTGATTCTTGAACACAACTACTTTATGCGTCTTGGCCGTGACCCTAAGTATTTTGTTTTCCAGTATTACTACCAGATACATAAATGTCACAGACACATAACTGGGTGAACCTTTTCAAATTGTGACTCAGCTTTGCTAGAGTCCCCAATTAGAGGTGTCCAGAGCTCTTAAGCATACTCTTTTTGCTTTGGACCACGACTTTAACCGCTCAGTCTCAAGCTTTTCACTTGACACCTTCACGCCACAAGTACATAGTTAGGGACAGCTTGATTTAGCCGCTTAGGCCAGGATTTTATTCCTTTGGACTCTCCTATCCATTAATGCTCAAAGCCTTAGACCCTTTTTACCCTTGCCTTTTTGTTTAAAGAGTTATTAGCTTTTTCTGCTTGCTTTTTCTTTTTTTTTCTTTTTGTTTTTTTTTTGCCTTTTTTTTGCGAGCTTTGTGTTTCACTACTTTTTCTTGCTTCAAGAATCAATTTTATGATTTTTCAGATTATCAATAACATTTCTCCTTTTTCATTATTCTTTCAAGAGCCAACAATTTTATCATTCATAAACAACAATATAAAAAATATGCACTGTTCAAGCAGTCATTCAGAAAATAAAAAGTATTGCCACCACATCAAGATAGTTAAACTAATTTCATGATAAATTTTGAAATCCATGTACTTCTTTTTCTTTTTCAGAAAACAGTTTTTTATTTAAGAAAGGTGAAGGATTCATAGGACATTCATAGCTTAAAGGCATAGACACTAAACACTAATGATCATGTAATAAAGAAACAAACATGGATAAAACATAAAGCATAAAAATCGAAAAACAGAAAAATAAGATCAAGAAAATTAAAGAACGGGTCCACCTTAGTGATGGCGGCAAGTTCTTCCTCTTGAAGATCCTATGGAGTGCTTGAGCTCCTCTATGTCTCTTCCTTGCCTTTGTTGCTCCTCTCTCATGGCCTTTTGGTCCTCTCTAATTTCATGGAGGATGATGGAGTGCTCTTGGTGCTCTACTCTTAGTTGCTCCATGCTATAACTCAAATCTCCTAAAGAGGTGTTGAGTTGCTCCCAATAGTTGTGTGGAGGAAAATGCATCCCTTGAGGCATCTCAGGGATTTCTTGATGAGGGGCTTCCTCATGCTCTTGTTGAGGTCCATGAGTGGGCTCTCTTGTTTGCTCCATCCTCTTTTTAGTGATGGGCTTTTGAGATGAATCTCTCCATCTCCCATGACTCGGAGGTGGAAGCAATTGCCTTTCCTTTCCTCTTTCTAGAGCTTTCTCCGGCCTTAGGTACTATTAATAGTTATGGAAAAATAAAAAACAGAGCTTTTTCCATACCAAACTTAAAAGGTTTGCTCGTCCTCGAGTAAAAGAAGAAAGAAATGAGGAGAAGAAGAAGAAATGGAGGAGATGGAGGGATGTTTTAAATTCAGCCAAGGGGGTAAGTGTTTATGATGTGTGAATTTGAAGGTGGTAATGAGGGGTATTTATAGGGCAAGAGAGAGAGGGAATTCGTGTAAGAAGGGGTTGGGTTTGGGAGGGAAATGGAGGTGATTGGTGGAAGTTATTTTGGGGAAGAGTGTTATGGAAATGTGTGAGGAGGAGAGAAGAAGAGGTGGGGAAGGTGGGGATCCTGTGGGGTCCACAGATCCTGAGGTGTCAAGGAATTCTGCTCCCTACATCTTTCTGGCATTTAAACGCCCTCTGTGTGCCATTTCTGGTGTTTAACTCCAGTCTGCCTACCAATTTTGACATTTAACGCCCAGAATGCTGCCAGACTGGGCATTTAAACTCCCATCCTGCTATCCTTACTGGCGTTTAAACGCCAGTAAGCCTATCCTTCAGGGTGTGCTATTTTTGATGCTATTTTTGATTCTGCTTTAATTCTACAGTTATTTTTGTGACTTCACATGATCATCTACCTAAAGAAAACATAAAATAACTATGGAAAACAAATAAATATAATTAAATAACATTGGTTTGCCCCAATAAGTGCTTCTTTAATCTCAATAGCTTGACAGTAAGCTCTTAGAGAGCTTCATAGAGATTCAGAGCTTAATGGTGGCCTCCCAACACCAAACTTAGAAGTTGAGTGTGAGGGCTCTATTTGACTCTGTATTGAGAGAAGCTTTTCATGCTTCCTCTCCATGGTTACAGAAAAAGATCCTTGAGACTTAAACACAAGGTAGTCCTCATTCATTTGAAGGACTAACTCTCCTCTGTCCACATCAATCACAGCCTTTGCTGTGGCTAGGAAGGGTCTTCCAAGGATAATGAATTCATCCTCTTCCTTCCCAGTGTCTAGGATTATGAAATCAGCAGGGATGTACAGGCCTTCAACCTTCACTAAGACATCCTCTACAAGTCCATAAGCCTGTTTCCTTGATTTGTTTGCCAACTCTAGTGAGATTCTTGCAGCTTGTACCTTAAAGATCCCTAGTTTCTCCATTACAGATAGTGGCATGAGGTTTATACCTGACCCCAGGTCACACAGAGCCTTCTCAAAGGTCATGGTGCCTATGGTACAAGGTATTAAGAACTTTCCGGGATCTGGTTTCTTCTGAGGTAATTTCAGTTGAGCCCAAACATTCAGTTCATTGATGAGCAATGGAGGTTCATCCTCCCAAGTCTCATTACCGAATAGCTTGGCATTTAGCTTCATGATTAATCCTAGATGCTGAGTAACTTACTCTTCAATAACATCTTTGTCCTCTTCAGAGGAAGAATACTCATCAGAGCTCATAAATGGCAATAGTAAGTTTAGTGGAATCTCTATGGTCTCTGTATGAGCCTTATATTCCTTTGGTTCCTCATTAGGGAACTCCTTAGTGGCCAGTAGACGTCCATTGAGGTTTTCTCACTAGGAATCACTGCCTTTCCCTCCTCTACAGGTTTGGCCATGTTGGACGTGTTGATGGCCTTGCACTCTCTTTTTGGATTCTCTTCTGTATTGCTTGGGAGTGTACTTGGAGGGAGTTCAGTAACTCTTTTACTCAGCTGACCCACTTATGCCTCCAAATTTCTAATGAAGGACCTTGTTTCAGTCATGAAACTATAAGTGGTCTTACTTAGATCAGAGATTATGGTTGCTAAGTCAGAGAGGCTCTGCTTAGAATTTTCTATCTGTTGCTAAGAAGATGATGGAGAAGGCTTGCTATTGATAAACTTGTTTCTCCCACCATTATTATTATTGAAGCCTTGATTAGGCTTCTACTAATCCTTCCATGAGAGATTGGGATGATTTCTCCATAAAGGATTGTAAGTGTTTCCATAGGATTCTCCCTTGTAATTCACTTCTTCCATTCCAGGATTCTCAGGATCATAAGCTTCTTCTTCAGAGGAAGTTTCTTTAGTATTGTTGGATGCAGCTTGCATTCCAGTCAGACTCTGAGAAATCATATTGACTTACTGAGTCAATATTTTATTCTGAGCCAATATGGCATTCAAAGTATCAATCTCAAGAACTCTTTTCTTCTGAGTCATCCCATTATTCACAGGATTTCGTTCAGAAGTGTACATGAACTGGTTATTTGCAACCATATCAATGAGTTCCTGGGCTTCTGCAGGCGTCTTCTTCAGATGAAGAGATCCACCAGCAGAGTGGTTCAATGACATCTTGGACAATTCAGACAGACCATCATAGAATATACATAGGATGCTCCATTGTGAAAGCATGTCAGAAGGACACCTTCTGATCAATTGCTTGTATCTTTCCCAAGCTTCATAGAGGGATTCACCTTCCTTCTGTCTGAAGGTTTGGACTTCCACTCTAAGCTTGCTCAACTTTTGAGGTGGAAAGAACTTGGCCAAGAAAGCATTGACCAACTTTTCCCAAGAGTTCAGGCTTTTTTTAGGTTGTGAGTCCAACCATGTCCTAGCTCTGTCTCTTACAGCTAAGGGGAAATCATAAGTCTGTAGACCTCAGGATTAACCCCATTGGTCTTAACAGTATCACGAATTTACAAGAATTCAGCTAAGAACTGATGAGGATCTTCCAATGGAAGTCCATAAAACTTGCAATTCTGCTGCATTAGAGAAACTAATTGAGGCTTAAGCTCAAAGTTGTTTGCTCCAATTGCAGGAATTGAGATGCTATTCTTCCATAGAAGTCAGAAGATGGTGCAGCAAAGTCACCAAGCATCTTCCTTGCATCTCCACCATTGTTATTGGGTTCAGCCATGTCTTCTTCTTTTTCAAAAATTTATGTAAGGTCCTCTCCAGAGTGTAGTGCTTTAGCTTCTCTTAGCTTCCTCTTCAGAGTCCTTTTAGGTTCAGAATTAACTTCAACAAGAATGTCTTTATCCTTGTTCTTGCTCATATGAAAAAGAAGAGAACATAAAAGAAGAGAAATCCTCTATGTCACAGTATAGAGATTCCTTTATGTGAGTAGGAGAATAGAAGAATGGCAATAGAGAGAAAATAAGAGGAATTCGAACACAGAGAGAGGGAGGGGGTTTGAATTTTAAGAAGAAGAGAAGTGTTAGTAATTAAATAAAATAAATAGAAAGAGATGAGAGAAAGAAAAAATTCAAATTTTAATTATAAGAAAAGAAAAATATTTTTATTTTTATTTTAATTATAAGTTAGAATTCGAAATTATTAAAAGAAATAAAATTAAATTAAAATTTAAAAAATTAGTTCATTAAAAGGAATTTTGAAAAAGAGGTTAGTGATTTTCGAAAATGATGAGAGAGAAAGGTAGTTAGGTGGTTTTGAAAAAGATAAGAAACAGTAAACTTTGAAAATCAAACAAAAAGTCAAGTAGTTAATTGAAAAAGATTTGAAAATAAGTTTTGAAAAGATAAGAAGTTAGAAAAAGATTTTGAAATCAAATTTTGAAAAAGATATGATTGAAATTTATTTTGAAAAAGAATGAAAAGGAAATTAAAAAGATTTGATTTTTAAAATTAAAGTTAATGACTTGACTAACAAGAAACTAAAAGATATGATTCTAGAATTTAAAGATTGAACATTTCTTAACAGAAAAGTAACAAGCTTGAAATTTTTGAATCAAAGCGTTAAATGCTAGCAAAGATTTCAAAAATATGAAGTAAAAATAAGGAAAAGATTTTGAAAATTTATTTTGAAGAATTTTCAAAAAACATGAAATAAAATTGAAAAAGATTTGAAAAGATAGAATTTTTAAATTGAAATTTTGACTTGACTAACAAGAAACAACTAAATTTAAAAATCTTTGATTAAGTCAACCCAAAATTTTGAAATTTATGAGTAAAATAAGGGAAAGATATTATTTTTTATTTTTGAATTTTTAATAATGAGAGAGAAAAACAACAAAATGACACATGACATAAAAATTTAAGATCAAAACTAATAATGCATGCAAGAACACTTTGAATGTCAAGATGAACACCAAGAACACTTTAAAGATCATAATGAACATCAAGAAAATATTTTTGAAAATTTTTAAGAAAAGAAAAACATGCAAGACACCAAACTTAAAAATTTTTAAACTTTAGGCACTAATGATTTGAAAATGCATATGAAAAACAACAAAAGACACAAAATAAGAAAATGCAAAGATCAAATAAGGAAAATCATCAAGAACAACTTGAAGATCATGAAGAACATAATGCATGAGTTTTCGAAAATTAACAATATGCAATTGACATCAAACTTAAAATTTGACATAAGACTTAAAAAAGAAACACAAATTTTGGTTTTTATGGTTTTATTACTTTTTTGTATATTTTTCGAAATTTATTTTGAAAAAGGAAATAAAAAAATTCAAAATTTTTAATAAGGATTCCAGGATTCATGTAATATTAGTCTAAAGCTCCAGTCCAAAAGAATTAGACATGGCCAATGGCCAGGCAAGCTTTAGCATATAATTATGAATGAGAATCCCAAGGCTGATGCAATGTTATTCTAAAGCTTCGGTCCAACAGAATTAGACATGGCCAAATGGCCAGCCAAGCTTTAGGATAACAAGTACATACAACAATCCAATGAATATGATAAGTTAAAGCGTCGGTCCAAAAGATTTAGACATGGCTTAATAGCCAACCAAGCTTTAACATACCATCATGAAGCTCGAAGATGGAATTCATTCTTAAAATTTTTGATGAATTTTTAGAAAACTAAATATATTTTTTTGAAGGATTTTTTGAAAATAAAAAAATAAAATGCTTAAACATAAAATAAAATTACCTAATCTAAGCAACAAGATGAACCGACAGTTCTCCAAACTCGATCAAACCTTGGCAACGGCGCCAAAAACTTGGTACACGAAATCATGATTCACACTTTTCACAACTCCGCACAACTAACCAGCAAGTGCACTGGGTCGTCCAAGTAATACCTTACGTGAGTAAGGGTCGATCCCACAGAGATTGTTGGCTTGAAGCAAGCTATGGTCATCCTGTAAATCTTAGTCAGGCGGATTCAAATGGTTATGAAATTTTGATAATTAAAAGATAAATAAAACATAAAATAAGATAAAGGTACTTATGTAATTCATTGGTAGGAATTTCATATAAGTGTTTGGAGATGCTTTGTTGCATCTGAACCTCTGCTTTCTTATTGTCTTCTTTCAATCATACGTGCTCCCTTCCATGGCAAGCTGTATGATCCTCTCGAATGAAAAATACCAGGTACGATCTCTGCACGGCTAATCAACTGTCGGATTTTTCGTCTCGGATCAAAAATACCAGGTACAGCTACCGCACGGCTAATCATATGCCGGTTCCCGCTAGCGTCGGAATAGGATCTCTCTATCCTTTTGCACACTGTCACTGCGCCCAACATTCACAAGTTTGAAGCTCGTCACAGTCATCCCTTTCCAGATCCTACTCAGAATACAACAGACAAGGTTTAGACTTTCCGGATCTCAGGAATGCTGCCAATGGTTCTAGCCTATACCACGATGGTTCTAATCACAAATTCGGATGCTCTGTTGTCAGGAGAGATAATGCGAATCGTGAATTAGAGACCCAAGAGAATATACTCTGGCTGTCGTCCAATGACTACGTTGAACATCATGTAGACCGCTTGTGGTTGTTAGGCACGCAGATCTTGGCTAAGCGAGTAACGAAGATAGTGGCTGATTGTCACGGTTCACCCCTTCATTCTGACTTAACTGAATTAAGTACAAGAGTATATCTTGGAGAAGAAGTAGGCGTGAATTCAAAGAAAAACAATAGTACTTGCATTAATTCATGAAGAACAGCTGATGTGTGAGCATCTTTCCTATTTTTTCCTACTGAATTTGCATGTAATTTATTGAGTTTAATTAAGAATTAACAATATTTTAGCCACTATGGATGCTATTTTGAGTTTTGTGCAATACTGTTTATTTTAGGTAGCATTCGGCTGTATTTGATGAAGTTTTTGCAGCACAAGAATCAAAGGAGATGGCAGCTAGGAGCGATGTGCACGCGTGCCTAACGCGTGCGCGTGAATTTGGAATGACTGACGCGTACGCCTGATTTGAAGATTTGCTCAGCGACGTGTGCGTGTGACCGACGCGTCCACGTGACTCGCAGAAAAGACCATCGATGCGTACGCGTGATTGTCGCGTATGCGTGACATGCGCCACGTGCAGGAAGCGCAGAAAAACACTGGGGCCAATTTCTGTGCTGTTTTAACTCAGTTTTCAGCCCAGAAAACACAGATTAGAAGCTACAGAATGGACGAAACAAGTGGTTCCCATCCATCCATTGAAGACTTGATTATTTAAATTAATTTGAATTTAAATTCAAATTTGAATCCTTGGAAAAGATATTATTTTAATTTTAAAAATTAGATTTTAAATTTATGAGGATTAATTATGAAAGGGAGAAACTTTCCTTCCTCGGAGGAGGTCCAGGGGAGGATCCCATTCCATCCCAATTTACAGTCCGTATTTTCTCTGAACCATGAGCAACTAAACCTCCATTGTTAAGGTTAGGAGCTCTGTCTATTGTATGGATTGATATTATTATTTTTCTATTTTAATTCATGTTTTGATTTATATTTCAATAATTCTTTTCGTTCTTCATTTTATGAATTTGGGTGGAACGGAAGTATGACCCATGTTCTAATTGAGTTCTCGTATAACTTGGAAAAGCTCTTTACTTGAACAATAGCTTGAAAACATATTATCCTGAATTTCTAATTGTTTGTATTTAACGGGATACGTGACATATAATCCCTTTATTTCTAGATAATTAGGATTCGTGTGGCATATTATCTAGAATTTGATCATCACCCTCTAATTGAAATTAATTGACCAAGGAATTGGCAGTTCATGAATTTTAGAGGAGACTAGGAAGGTCTAAGGAATTAGGGTCTAGTCACAAATAGTTTGCCATGAATTAAATCTTACATGATTAAAATTAGTTAATAAGAAAAGTCAATTCAGAAAATAGATAAGTCTGAAGCCTTAACTGTTTTTCCACATATATTTCACAACTCATTTGCTGCTTGTTTTCTGAAATTCTTGAATTTACTTTTCAATGCTTTTGAACTTCCAACACTATTTTCTGTTTGTCTAACTAACCTATCAAACGCTATTGTTGTTTAATCCATGAATCCTCATGGGATCGACCCTTACTCACGTAAGGTATTACTTGGTACGACCCGGTGCACTTGCCGGTAAGTTTGTGGGTTATAAATTCTGCATCAAGTTTTTGGCGCCATTGCCGGGGATTGACTGTGATTAACAACTATTAATTGTTTAATTGTTTAGATTAGGCGTTTTGATTTTAATTTTATTTAAATATTGTTCTATTATTTTTTGAAAAAAAATAATAAAAAAAAATAAAATAAAATTAACAATTTTCCTTCTTTTCTTTTTTTACGTTAACACTCCCCCTTCCCCCTGTTTCCTTTTTTTTAGTTTCTTTAACTT